>NW_027492672.1:0-460474 GCF_021521415.1 Bidens hawaiensis
GACTCACCAAACGTAAACACATACGAAGTAAATATTGAATAACTCTTAATATATTATAGAGGAAATTTATTATATATCTTCTAATGCTATGAAACCTCTAGTTATCGAATGGATGACATCAATTTCTTTGTTGAAATCAACGTACAACCAAGTTGAAAAAGTAAAGCCCGTGATTAGAATAAATATGAAATATTTATTGAATGTTATTGTTTAAATTCTTCTATTTATATGATGGAAGTGTCTATTATTCGTTCACTCATATTTCTATTTAAAGAAACGATGGCATTCCTTCGAATTCTAGACATGAGGCATTCTAATTCCTAAATTGGCCACGTCTCATGTTTTTTTTTTTCATTTTTTGTAAGTTTGGTATTTTATTTAATTAATTGGTATTTGCTAGTTTGTTACAAGTTATGTAAAATTTCCTTATCTTTCTTAAGCCGATATATTTATTCAAATTGATTCTTCATATCTAAATTTGTTAAGAACTTAAGAGTTACTTTACCTTTTCAACTGCCAGAGTTACTAGCCGTTCGGTGTGCTTTCACGTTGCAAAACGTTAAGTTGATGTGGACCTTGTTAGTGGACTTTAGACCACTCCTCCACGATGTTAAAAGGCATTAAAAATGCAAATGGGTTTAAAGGGTTAACGAGAGATGATGGAGGTTAAACAATTGTATTCTACTATTCTTTTTATCTTTACCATTTGTTTTAATTTAAATTAAATGTATACTATTCACTGTTGCATTTTATTTTTTTATTTCCTTTAAATTTTAAGTCTTTTTATGTGTTTATTTTATTTTATTATCAACTTTTATTTAACGTAAGAGATTAATGAAATATTAATATTATTATTTATTATTTATCATTGTTTTTTAAATTAAATGTCTAATATTATAATTAAAGAATGTGGGTGAGGTAGGCGTTGAGAAAGTTAAATAATTTCTTTAGGGTGATTTGGACTTGTGGAGTGAAAGAGAGAATATAAGTGATGCGGAGGTGAACTTAAGAGCGATTAGAGTATACTTTATGATCAGGCCTGACCCAAAGCATGTGCAAGGTAGACCACTGTGTAAAGCCCACGATGTCAAGAGGCTCATATGTATATGTTTTTAATAAAGCATAACATGTATTTATAAAACAACATAAAGACATATAAAATCTACTTGGTGTAGCGGTAAGATGTGGGTATGAAAGCTGCAGCGCTCAGGCTTGAGTCCTTTTTACACTTATGTTTTTTTATTAAAAGTGGCTAAATTTTGGGTTGGACTTCATCAAATAAAAGTGTAAAACCACGCTCAATATTAAAAGTAACCTATTCAAACTTAACTGTACTTTTTTTAATAACTAATTAAAAAATTAATTAATTATGTTTAATTTTTTAGACCTATTTTATAACTCTTGCAGGGTTCACGATGATCATTGAGCTCTTGGACAGCCACTACTAGAAAATTGGGAAATTGCAACCAAAATTTGCTACCGAAAAAAACGATAGCAATTTTAGCGACCGATTTAGCAAATTTGCACCAAAAAAGCCTAGTTACTTGAAACGGTAGCTAAGTGGTCGAAATTTTTGCAACAATTTATTTTCGGTGGCTAAGCGGTCGGAGTTTTAGCAATCGAGTGGCTAAGCGGTCGGAGATTTTGCAACCGTATCTAGGCGGTCGGAGTTTTAGCAACCGAGTGGCTCGGCAGTCGGAGTTTTTGCAACCGTATCTAGGCGGTCGGTGTTTTAGCAATTGAGTGGCTTGGTGGTCGGATTTTTTGCAACCGTATCTAGGCGGTCGGAGTTTTAGCAACCGAGTGGCTAAGCGGTGGGAGTTTTTGCAAATCGGAGCTTTTACAATTGTTTATTTTCGATTGCAAATTTGTGAGATATCGTGTGTATTAGTTACGACTGTCTTACCGGTAGCAATATGGAAAAAAGTAATCATATTAAAAACTTTGATGGCCAGATTATTCTAGCTGTTGATACTTAACAAGATCCAATTTTGACCGTATTTAAGCATATTACACGGTCAGCGTCTCACACTCGTCTTCTCTCTCTCTCTCTACAATCCACCCCCAAATCTGCAATCTAGGGTTACACCATCACTCGTCTTCACTTCATCAATTTCCACATTCACTCGCCGGAGAACAAGCCTATGCCGGCACTCAACTCCACCATGACTGAGGGCAAATTCATCTCGTGGATCAAATCAGATATGGTTGATATGCATGCTCAAACGTTTTAGGATGGAATCCTTCTGTTATTGTTGATACAAACGGTGAGTCTGCGCAGTTTCACCACCGGATCCAGCAACGGTATCGGTTGCCGGAGATGGACAGAGAAAGATTGTCCAATGCTGTTGATTCCGATTTCCAATCCTAATTTCAGGTCGATTCTGATCCTAATTAGAGTTATAAAAGGTTCGTCAATTCAAATTGTGCAGCGATTAGAGTTATGTAATGTTAATTAACTTTTTCATTTTATGCTAATTTGTGTTTTATGCTGTTGTTTCAATTAGGTTTTACTTATATTTGACCTCAACTTAATCTATAATTGCGTGTTTTAATTATTTTATCTCTTAAGACTGATTAGCTTTGAATTTTAGGTCAATTCGTTCCACAAGTTGATTTAATTGATGTGTTTCTCACTAGATTTAGGTTTGAATACTTTATATGTTCGGTGTATACAACTGCTTTGATGCACGCTTTAATTGGTTATTTGTTGAAGCACATGATAAGTCTGTATACAACTGCTTTGATGGTTAATTAGCGAAGTTGTGGTTGTGATTTAAGTCTGTAACTGATTTGTTTTGCTTATCTTATAAGTTATATGTTGCATGTTTGATGTTGAGTTAGCCGCTTGTATTTAGATTATATAACTAATCATATAAAGAAAGTGACTAGTGATGGACTGATCAATGGCTGGTCAGTTTTGATATTATAGGTTTGTGTGATTATGTGAATTCTACAAGTGTGTTTGTCTATGGATTTACTTTAATGCACAATTTATTTGATTATTTGTTGATTCAGGATATTGATTATTTGTAATGTTTGGTTGGATGTGTAGTTTGTTTTTGGATTATGATCAATAATGATTTTCTTTTTATTTTGCAGGTACCTTCATCGAAACCTTGGTTTATATTATGTACTTGGACGGTTCTGTTCTTGACGGTTGTTATCCATAAATTATTGAATTTGCATATGACATTGCTTGGAGGCCATCAACATTCATCGCCTATTGCATTTGCGAGTTTGTGATGGTGATATCTTAACTTGTCGTGTTACTTTAAATAGGCAGTATATTTTATTTAAACATGTTATTTAGCCAAGTGATAAAGAAGCATGCATTGCTGCCATATATGTAGTGCATTTTAGTTCAGGTACAGTAGTATTAAATATAAATATATATATTTTTTTTATTTACAACTGGCTGAAATTAGGATGTTATTTCAGCTTGAGCTAATTGTGTGCATTTTAGTTCAAGTATGGGTCAAAACTATTTTGAATACTATTTTAGTACATTTTTTTAATTATTATATAGTTATATTATTGTCTCATTTGCAAATTTGTTTTGATATTACTAAGAATAATCAGAGTTGATATGATGTGGCACTCAAGATGATTGGTCTACCAACATAAACTCAATTTACGAGTGGTGCCCGTTTGTTACAAAAGATGATCTAATTCAACAGGTTTGTTTTGAGTTCATTTAATTACTTGTAGTATATCAGCTTTCGTTAGAAAGATAATCACTTATAACTTATTGGCCTGAGTTCATTTAAGATTGGCTCGACTCGAGCTTTTAACGAGTTAATATTGAGTAGGTTTGTTTAATGACTTGTAGTATATCAACTTCCATTAAAAAGATAATCATGTATAACTTATTGGTTGGAGCTTGTTTAAGTTATAATACTTTATGTTTGTATGTCATTGATGAACTTTTATATTACTTTTATTTATATTTTCTTGTTTTGTGGCTCATGAAATACACATATTTGCTTGATAAAAAACTCTATTAGTTGTAACTGGTGCTGACTTAGACAAATATTTTTTAGGTATGGAATAATCAAAAGCCGCCATTAGTATACCTTCTTGACAGTATTGTGAAGAATATTGGCAGAGATTAAATCAAATACTTTGCTTCCCTAAAGGTTAGATTTTTAGACACAAGTAGTGCCTTCAACTATATTTTGTAGGCTTTTAGTGCTGTATTTGTGTAAATTTTGTTAATCATACCCTTTTAATTTCATTCTGTGTGATTCATATTAGGTGACACTACTAGAAAGCTAGGCATTATTTTAGTTTTTTGTTGATTTCGTTCTAATCATCGATCTCGCTAACGATTTAATCTTAGATTTATGTTAGGGTGTTGATTAGGCCACATATCTTAGTTTTTCGTTTCACTTGGTTCTAATACCTGATCTCTGTGATGATTTAAATCCAGATTTATTAGCTTCTTAAGCTTTATTTTATGATTTTTTTCCTTTTTTCTTTTTTTTAAGAAAGTTGGTTGTATATCTTAGTTTATATGATTCACTGTTATTTGTGTTATGTGATATGCTGCCTATTGAAATTCGATGCGTTTAATATCAGATTTAGTAGTTTTATTTTTTTTTTTGCTGAAATTAGGTCAGTTATCTTCATTTATATGATTCTGCTTTCAGATTTTGGCTGTTCGTGTTTACTAGTGTCCTTAGTCTATACTGTTCTTTTTTAGTTCATATTCGTACAGCAAGCGACCAACCGTACAGTCTCCGGAAGTTCAAATTACGAATGTTCTATGCATCGGATATTCAACAACCAAACATTGAAGTATGATTTTTTTTTTTGGTACAATTTCGTCTTCTTAGTCGTTATTTGGTTTATACTTGGCCTAGGATTTCTTGATGCTAAGGTGCTACTGTGTTGTATGGATGTAGCAGACTCATGTTGCAACCACTCTTTAACAACCTCCTACAAGGCCTGTGTAAGCATTCTTTTCTATGCCTAATAAAAACATTAAATAAGGGGTTTTTAATATGATACTTTACAACAGTTCAGGTCTTTGTTAAAAACAAATTGTAACTTTTTAAATCTTGATGATATGGTTTTGATATAGGCAATTCTTATGAACATGTCTAATACAAGCAGAACATGGCACGTTGTGGTGGGTAACAGGTTCAGTTAATAGTTATTATTATGTATAACATGCCTGCATTAAACTTGTAGGTCCTTAGTTCTCACCCAATAAATCATTATCTTGTAAACTTGTTAGAAAGAAATCATGTTTCCCAACATTTGGTAACAAAGAGTTCAACACCAAAAGCAGCGAAGTGCTACTGAGTTGATTTCTATAGGTAGCAAACAACATTTTTTTAGATATTTTGGACAGTTGACTTTTTAAAAGTCAAACTATCACTTTAATGTTTATAATAATAATCAGTTTAGAATTAAAGGTGTGCTTAGTAACTGGTTGTTTGGATTACAAGTCGTTTCAGACAAGTTGCAAGCGGGTTGATTAGATTTTATTTTGACATGGGTCAATTTTTTTTTTTTGCCAAGTTTGGGCTATCTGAAAATTTGTTTAAGTTTTATTATGACATGGATCAATATTTTATTTTCTCATATACAAGGGTATGGCGGGTTGGGTCTCGTGGTTTGGCCCGTTTACAACTCATTTATAACTTGTTTATTACATCCCGTTTATAGTTTGATTATAAGTCAAAGATTCATTCCCGGTTTACAACTCATTTAAGCTCTTTATCTCTGACCCGTTATCAATTGTTTTGTAGACTGAAAAGTTGCACTTGGTTATTAAGGAGCTTGTGAATGAAAAAGAAGAAGTGCGGAGAAAGATGCAACTCTTAACAGGGATGACTAAAGCTATATTATAATCTATGGTTCGATAGGCAATTTCAATATTTTGAAGCTGCGTTAACACACTTTATTTTGAACATTTGGATGTGTATTTGGATTATATTAGACACTTTAATTTGGGTTATTTTTGGAATATTTTTGGATTTTTTTTTTTTTGATAAAATGGCCGGACAAAACACAACTGACCAGTAATAGTTGGTCAATAAAAAAACATTAAGTAGTTCAAAGAGGTCCAAAAGGTCCAAATTGGCAGGTAAAACATTAAGCAGTTCAAAAAGGTCCAAAAGGTCCAAATTGACAGGTAAAACATTAAGCAGTTCAAAGAGGTCCAAAATGGCAGGTATGCAATGGTTTGCAACTGCATTGTGACAGTTGGCAAGACTTGCGACCGCAGCAGCGGTTGCAAGATTTGCGACGGCAGCAGTGGTCACAAGATTTGCGACGGCTTAATGGTTGGTCGCAAAAAGTAACAGCAGTCGCAAAATGGTCGCAACAGAGCAATTGCGACCTGCAGTTTTCCCACCGCATTTTCAGTTGCAAAACGGTCGGAACAGGGCAATTGCGACCGTTTTGCGACCGGAAAGATGGTGGCAAATGCCTAGTTTTCTAGCAGTGAGCGCTGCTCATGGCCTAACAATATAATTTGTAAAGGCGTTTTAATTATTAAAATCAAAATATTTATTATATATATTTAATTATTAAATTCACTCCACATTGATGTAAGTGCCATACAAACATATGAACACCATATCGTTTTCCATCTTCCTACGTTTCTTATAAAACTTTATCTATATATATGCAACGAAGGTTCTCAAATTTAGTATACTATAGCATGTTTGGTTGAATGAAATGGAATGAAGGAAGAATAGAATGAGAGAAGGAATGGAATGGACAAAGGAATGAAATGGATCATTACCATTCCTTTGTCTTGTTTGGTTAACATATGAAAATGAAATGAATAATTACTTTTTGTTGTTTGGTATCCGAAAAAAAATTTATGAATGAAATAAAAATAATAAAATTATTCCTATCCCAAAATATATATTTTTTTAAAAAAATAAAATAAAAATTTGAAATGGCGACGGTGGTGGTAGCTCTGGAGATGAAAATGGTGGTGGCGGTGGCGACGGTGGTGGTGGTGGCGGTCAGGCGGCGTGGGTGGTGGTTGTGGTGGTGGTGGTCAAGCGATGGTAGCATTAGTAGTGATGGTGGTGGTAGGGTGGTGGTGGCCAGGCAGTGATAGTGGTGGTGGCGGTAATGGTCGGGTAGCGACGGTGGCAATGGTTTTCGTAGTTATGGCGACGATGGTGGCGGTGGTAGCTTTGGTGGTAAGGTGGTGGTGCTGGAGAAGGTGGTGATGGCGACGGTGGCGGTCAGGTGGTGGTGGCGGCGACGGTGGCGGCGGAGGAGGTGGTGGTGGTGACGGTGGCGGTGGTGGTCAGATGATGGTGGTGGCGGTGGTTGTTAGATGATGGTGTTGTTGAGAAAGTAGGTTGAAAGAGAAATGGAATGAAAAAAAAGAAGGGAGGTGGGAAGGAATGGTTTTGATGGAATGAGATTCCATGTGTAATGAATGATTTCATTCCATTGTGCAACCAAACACTTCTTATTTCATTCCCACATAATGTATCATTCCATTCCGCATTTCATTACTGCATAACAAACGCTACCTATATGTCTTTGAAGTTTTTGAATAGTGCATTCAATATGTTTTCTAGCAATGTTGTTTTTGTAATTCAACAAAGATAACCCATTTATATTTGTATTTATGATTGATAGTACCCAACCTATGCTTAATTTTGGTATTTGAATATATGTATATGATGAAAGTATAAATATGTTAGATACACACGTTTACTACAATAAACAACTTGATAGCATGTTTATTGTTACGATATTGGATATGTTACAACCTTTTATGTGCTAGGTGGAGAATGAAACCACTAGAGTTGGTAAAGAACCTATGATCACTCTCACTACAGGGTTAAGAACGTCACATTAATATTATTGGATGGTTACTGTCGGCAAATGATAACATTCATAGAGAAAGATAAAGACGTTCATGTTGTTATTATTTGTAATTTTATATTTAACAGTATAACTATAATAGTAATTAAAAAATTAAATCATATGTATATTTATTCTTAGGGGATCGGAGTGTAGCAAATGCTTATAGTGTTACCCATTTATCATTGGTGGCATTGAAGATATACTTTCATTCAAGAAGATGCTATCTTTCCTTTAGCATGGACTTTTAGTTAAGAGAGTTTGGTGAAGGAGAGCTATTGTGGGTAGAATGCAATGACATATACTTTGAAATTTGAATGGCTTCAATGAAGGATTAATCTTGAATTATTAGTAAAGTTAAAGGTTTATTTAATTATGTTTTAATTTAGGTATTTGAATTATAATAGGTTTAGGAAAAGTATGTCTTGGAGAGCAAGTTTAATAAGTCTATAAATATGGTCTAGTTTATTAGTTTTGTTGAAAGAGAGTTGAGAGAGAGTTGGGAGAGAGTCAATAAGTCTCATCTCCATGTATGTTTGATAAGTTCGTGAAGTTCGTTTGTTATGTTCGTTTGATTATATGAAAAGAGTCGTCGAGGGTTGTCACCCCAATATCTCGTGTTCGTTTGTTTGATAAGTTAGTTTGATATGATTATTTGATCCGTCTGGGCCAACATTCAACGGGACATGTCATATGACTATAAGAGAGTTGCGCCTATTCAGGGTTTTCGGTTCGATATATGTATATACATATTATATGTCTACTCAATCTGTAAACTTTTCAAATAAAGATCAAGAGGTTTTTGATTATTATATGATATGAAATACTATTATGAAATTGTGTCGATTATTTGTATTCACCAACAGTCATGATCATTATCTGTATTCATCAACACTTATGCTGACGCATTCTTTTAAAAGCATTTTTTAGGTGATTGTATAGAAGGTTAGAATGATGGAGTCATAAAGCTCAAGAATAGATGGACATATACTGAATGGACATAGACTTCTAGATATCATGACCCTCGATATTTAATTAAACCCGTGTACGAGTTTTTGAAGAAACATGCATGATGTATTTTCAAGATGTTAAATCTTGTTTTGTAATAACTAGTATTGCTTATAATATGAAATCATACTTTAAATCCAACTGTTAAGTTTTCTCCTACTATTCCGTTGCATATGAAGTCGCATGCTCAAGCATGAGAAACTAGGGTGTACACGATATTAATGTATTGGTTACCTACTCAAGTTAATCTTGATTAAAGATGTATGGAGACTATGGAGCATTTATCCATTTGGAGACTATGGAGCATTTACTTGGTGATCGTGAAGTGGTTCGGATGCTATAGATTTCGGTTGATTCTAGGTCAAATATTATCATGTCTCCAGTTTCTAAGAAACCCTCCAGCTACCTTCAATATGGGTTGGATGGGGTTCATAGGAAGAGTCAAAAGAAAGGTGTTGAAGCTATATTGTTTACTACTTGGTCGATGATATGGTAGTTTATGAGTGAGACTTTGTTTAGGCCTATAACACTTAAAAGGAAGAGTGGTTTTTGAAGACATTATCTTTTACTCTTTCTTGTGGATTGCTATTAGGAGGAAACAAATTAATTAGAATTGCTGATTGCATCAAAGTGGTTAAAATTCCCTCTAATGTATTTGTAATTGCAATTTTTTTCGGGCTAGTTTCTTGCTTGCCGTTTTCTTTAAATAAAATAACCGCCTTTAATTTCAATAACAAAAAAACACGACTTTATCTCTGATTAACCCTCATGTTATCGGTACCATAACATTATTTTCGACACCGTTGAGTCAATAAAGATCATTTACAATGAGAATGGTTGTCATGATTTGTTTTTTTTAACTCATAAGCTGACTTTGCTTACTGTCTCTTAAGGCTATAACTTCAAATTTCAACTCAGATCTAGTTATATGTTTGTCTTTGAATGGCATAGTTCCCTTTTCAATGGCGCACACATTTCCACTATATATTTGGTATGCTCTATCATCTGACTAGCTTCTGAATCTAACCGATTGACAACCAAGTCTAAAAAACCATATAAACTCCTTATGACCATTGTGTACTCTACTTGATCATGTGTTGCAACACTAATGCACAGGGGTGAAGTATAATGAGGGCCAGGGGTGCCCCCCCCCCCTGTTTTTTCGTGCGTTAGTGTAAATTTAGCCGTTTTTCGTCCGAAATATTTTATGCGTAGTGTAAATTTGCCTGTTTTCGACCAAAAATTTAAGCCCCCCCCCCCTCGTTTATGAAATTTTTTATACATTTTGAGTTAGACCCCCCCCCCCCCCCCGGCGTTCACGTCCAAGCTTCGCCACTGCTAATGCAGATTACCAAAATCCTTATTGGCAAACTTTCCAGCTTCTCGTTATAAAATGCAAGTCACGCTCACATGTAATTAAGCGCAACTAGATAAAGTTAATCTAACGTGTAGTAGGGGTGGTGAAAGGTTCTCCTTATTTAAACGTGTAAGAATAAATATATATATTATATATTTATAAATATAGCTATCATTATCATTTATATTTTATTAGATCAAAATATTAATTATACCTTATCATATATTAGTTTGGTAATTGTTGATGGGCCATATTACTCTTACTAACTAATAAAGGGTTTCCCCTTGGGTGTATGTATAGAGAGATAAATATTAACATCATAACCCAATAACACACACATAACAATTTTGTGTGTCTCCTCTCTCCTAAACCGGGTTTCTCTCAAGAACCCTAACAATCCTTAACTATACATCTTAAAGGGGAACTTGATCAAGCTGACAACTATGTCGTCTACATCCATACCCTGCTGTGATTACTACTCTTCATGCTGTAACAGGTTCATAGGTTTATTTTTATTCATGTTTTTATTACTTACATGAAGAACTGATCAACATGTGGTATCAGAGTGATGCTGATTAATCAGTCATTCATGTTTTCCCTAAATCTGGAATTGAATCAGAAGACATGGAATAAAACTTGATAAACCCTAATTTTTTCAGTTTCTTTTTCATGTTCTATTACGAAAACAATATATGAAACTGTTTAAAATTGCTAAAAATCATATTTAATAAACCCTAATATTTTCGAAATCTGTTAAAATCATGTTTAAAGATTTCGAGTACAGTTTTTGTATATGTTTAATAATTAAAATTTTCAACGATGTTCTTCGTGTTTATCATAATTTTTTTGAAAATTATAACATATTTTGGTCCAAACCTGGATTAAAATCTGTTAAAGTTATTTTAGGGATATAATTTTTCAAATCTTGAATTAATTAAAAGTTTTGGTATTTTTTTTTAAAAGATTTGAATCTCATTAAAATATAAAATAGATATAACTGTTAATCCTTAAAAGATTTAAACCAAATCTTATTATTATCCTTTTAGTTTTCGAAATCTGTTTAGGGATCAACTAGTTTACGGAATTATTTGTATGGGTTTTATAACTTTTTTTGTGTTTTCAATTTAATTAGGATAATATTAAATTTTGAATTTTAGAGTTCTCGGATTTTAAATTATATCGCCTTATACGGATTTTTTTTTGGAATGGTTTTCCAATCTTCTTCCCGCAAACACGCTAATTTTCTGAAAACTCATTACTTTACCCAAAAACCCATAATACTCGAAAACATATTAACCAAGAACCCCTGTCATCCGAAAACTATAATTTACCCGAAAACGTTATTTCTCGAAATCCTTAATTTTACCTAGAAAGTTGTTACTATTAACTCATTAAAATGTTTTGTAGATACTTAAATATTATAAAATTTTTACAAAACATAAAGGCTTAACTTGAATGAACTTTTGATGTATCACTTCCGCCCAAAGATGATGAGTTACATTTACCATATCATTCAAGTCTAACTGAAAGCTTTTGTTAGTTTTTGCCTAACATAATATAAATGTCTCACTTCTGCCCAAAGGTGATGTGTTACATTTTTATTCAGCAAAACTAGCATATGCATAATTAAAATAATTGTCTCACTTCTGCCCAAAGGTGACGTGTTACAATTATTTTGCACACATACTAAAATAAAATTTAATTTTGCCCAAATGTGATTTATTTTTGGTTTAAGTAGAAATTTTAAATATAGTCTATTAGTTTGATGTTAATAATAGACATATCACATCTTCAATAAAATATAATGATCCTCACATTAATGATCCTTCATTAATCTAATGATCATAAATTTTAATATATATTATCTTAATATCCCATAACATTACTCACTATAATTTTCTTCTCTAAATAGCTATCTCATCCAAATCATCCACTCTAATCTTAATACACAATTGAATTTTGTCTCATAAAGAATTTTAATAACATTTAGCTCTTCTCAATTTTAATTATCCATTAAGACATGATATGACTATCCTACTGCTCTTTCTAATAACAATAATTCCATTGAAAACTAGAGCCTAACAAATGGAATGAGTCAATCATAATGTCTATTACGATAATGATAATCAAGAGCTTATATAAATAAATGCTATCACTAGATTTATTCTTGATTTAGTTTTTCCTAAGACTAATCAAAATAACTTCCAAGATTCATGCACTCCTTAAAAATTCTAACTATAAGGTTAATGGTATTATTGAATACATCATAATGTACAATCATGACCCATAAATTAAGGGCTTACACATGATATTAAGTACAATATTCTAGTACATTGCATACTCAAATTTTCAATAGTACAATTTGGTGCCTTAAGAATCAACTATAACACTCAGAAGTACAAAAGGAAAATGAGTGTGTTGATTAGCAACATATGTACAAGAAAAGAAACGTCTGGTACTGGAAATAAGATGTTATTCAACTCACTACCACTAAAACCAAAAAAATGATAATTCTAAAGTTCATAGACAAAATGCAAGTATTACTTCAGCTCTAAGTTCTCTAAGGAGAAGTCTCATTGCAAAAAATATGCCATTAGATTAGGTATAAGCAACAAGACTATTCATAATTAAAAAGAATAACTTGCTAAAATTGATAGTTGTTTATTAATGATATTTAAGTCTGCTAATCCTAATATTCCCATTAACACATGATTGGTTGAGTCTAGTTCTATATGTTTACCCGAAATTAACAAATAATTAACATCAGTGTTAGTGACAAATTTAAATGTTAAGGTTATTAGAACCATGATTAACTGTCTTCTAATTACGCTTTATGATACCTTAAATATTTTGGAGATTAATCCGAATTTAGTATCAATACTTAAGCTACATTATGACAGTTATGAGGTTTGCATAGCCAACATAAAGTCACTCTTACCTTAAACTCTCATATTATTTGTTACCAATATCCGGATTGAAACATTTATAAAATAGAACAGGATGATACTATATACTTCATAACTTTTGTTATCATGCAAATAAAAATTTAACAAAAGACAAATGAGACCAATAAAATTCATCCATTAAAACCAAATTTCATGAGAAATCATGACATGGTTGATGAGGGTGATTTTTCATAATCTCATTCTTAGTGATTTTAAATCATGTGTTAGATGTCCTAAACATTATTTGGCTTAAGAAATATATATGGGTCCACCAGAAGTAATATTTCACGTACATTCGTGGAACTTATTCAAACGGAATATTCAGACATAATTCTTTTATCATTTAAAAAGCTATTTACTTGTATCTAATCTGACTTCTATAGTCCATGGCTTTAAAGAGATCCATTCATATATACATAATACGATTTCTTCTAAATATGTCCCTAACTTTATTATGACATCTGGACGTTAATGAAATCAAATCAAGTCTAACATATATATGAGAAATTCCCACATCACATACATTATTGAAACTCCTTATGTAGTTTTTCTAGAGATATTAAAGATTAGTGGGAGCCTTAAGTGTCTCAATCATAACTTACAAGATTTGCAAGAGGTGGGGGAGTGAAAACTTAATATTATCTCAATTGCACCTCTTGTACAAGACACGGCTCCATCACAACATTATTTCATCAAAACTTATCTCTTTAGAAACTCCTTATGTTTGATCTGCTAATCACAACATTACAAAAGTTTCATTGTTGCTTAAACGTGAGAAAATTCAGATTTCTTACTAAAATAATCCTCACAAGAGAAACTACGACGAGTTACATCATTAACGTTTTCTCTACTAGAATCTATTGGTCTTTTAATATCGACCCTAAGCATGCTAATTTCCCAAAGGTTTCTAAGGTCAGTGGAAGCAGTAAAAGTCCTTATCATGACTTGTTAAAAGTACAAGATGCGGGGGAAAGAGAGTCATTAAATTTTACTCTAAATTTAACTCCAGTTACACCTCTTGTACACCACACTGCACCAACTCTTACACACTTAGAATCATGAAAATGATAGCAACCTAACCAAGAGCTAATCCTTAAAACCGAAACTTTTAAAATTACCCAATAATCAACTCAGGAGGCCATCTAAGTTTTAAAGCCTACAAAAATTGATGATTATGTAACCTCCCTAACTAAAGTTGAAATGGATGTTAGAAAGTTTAATGATACTAACCATTATAATTAAACATTTAGCATCAATCATAATTGACTCCGTAAGTCAGGCTAACGTTTTAAGATTTGGTAGAATCACCTAAGAGTGTTCATAACTAAACTAAATTACAATACGAAATGTTAAGACAGTAAGAAGCACGATTGATTGTTAAAGGTTATATTCAAGGAGAAACAATTATTAAAAACAATCTTCTTACCTATATTACAAAAGATTTCTTTAAGTATCATTATTGTTCTAGTAGCTTATAATAGTTAAGAGCTACATTAGATTAAAACAATTTTCCCTAACAATCGGCTTACATACTTATTTGTTCATAAAACAACCTAAAGTTATAAACTGAAGGTCAAAGAACATTTAGTCTATAAGTCAATAAAATCCATATATGGGTTAGTGCAAACATCAAAGTGTGATGAAATCTTTATACAATTATTTTCATCAAAAATTAAGTGGATTAATGTATCTACCTCAAGATGAGTGGAGCAACTAAAAACAAACTTGTCCTTATATAAATGATATTCTTCTGACAAGTATATATTACATAAGTCAAAGTATTATTCACACACTTTGATATTATAGATCTCAGAGATATTCCTTACACATGTAACAAACAGTACTGCTCTACTTTAGAGGATAATAGGAACACGTAGATTATTTCCTTATGCTTCATTAAGTAGAAGCCTTATATAAGTTCAAGTCTATACTCGTTTAGATATTACTCAAAATTGCAACACACTAGATATGTCTAGATTAATGTGAAGCACCTAAAAGAGTACTAAGATATCTTTAAAAGAAACGAAAGACTTAATTTAAAAGAAGAAGTGAGAATTCAAACCGGTAGATTACTCTAAACTTTGTCATATTCAAAGATAAGAAAATGTAATTTTCGGGATATATTCTTATGTCAGTAGACAAATCTATCTCATGGAGGAGTCATAATGAACTGATAACAACAATCTAAGTCATAACGACATAATATGCTGATTAATTACAACGTTGTTGTCAATAAATGTTGTTGAACATTTATTAGTGAACTCATAAGTTTTATTAAACTCCATATAAATTATATATTGAAGACTTATTGTGATAAAGTCAGCTAGCATGTTTTCGCAAACAGTAACAGTTTGAGAGGTGTTGCATTAAATTTTGATATGAAATTAATTATTCGCTTATGAACGAATTAAGGAATCTAAATTTTCGTATCGAATACATTCATGATATGCTTAAGGATCCGATAACTAAAAGTCCCACCCAAAAATATTATGAAAGTGCTTAAAATAGTGACGGGTTATTGATGACTATGCGCAACTGCATATCATACTATGAATGATTAAATATTAAATTTCCTTATCAGTTTTGATTTGTATGTCTCTTAATATGTTCTGCATGCATAATGACATATAGACAAATTATTATACAAATCAAACGTTTAAAGGGCTTACTTGAAAATTTTGATCATAACTATTTAGGTTTTAAATAAGGACTGCAGTATGATTAATGGGGGTCTTGAGGTGATGTTCAATTCAATGACTGTATTTCTCTGCTCCAGTTTAAGTTTAAAGCTAAAATGAGTGTTAACTCCTGATCAGGCTTATCTAATACTCATAATAAATGATTACTCGGCCAAGTGAGAGAATGTAAGAATACATATATATATATATATATATATATATATAGGGTAAGGATCCAAAGAGAACCCTTTGCAAATTGAGAACTTTGAGAACCATTTTGGACCACTAAAAACATCTTTAAAAAAAATATTTAAAAAAATCATAAAATAAAAAATAATAAAAATTTTAAAAAAGTAAAAAAACCAAAATTCTTATATTTCATTCCGGTTTCATTAAAAAAATATAAAAAATTGAAAAAAACAAAAAAAAAATGTTGTATTATACACATATGTATAATTTTATATAATCTTTAGTTACGTAATATACACATATGTACAGAATCATTTATCAAAAATTATGCACATGTGTACATAAAAAACATGTAAATGTACATATATGTATATATTATACATATGTGTATATAACTTAGCTAAACCGAGGTTTTTTTTTTATAAAACTGGGATGATAAAATAAGAATTTTTGTTTTTTTACTTTTTTGATTTTTGTGTTTTTTTTTATTTTATGATTTTTTTTATTTATAGGTTTTTTGTGGTCCAAAATGGTTCTCATAGTTTTCAATTTCAAAAAGGTTCTCTCATGATCCTGATCCTATATATATATATATATATATATATATATATATATATATATATATATATATATATATATATATATATATTATATTTATTAATATGACCATTATTATCATTTATATTATATTAGATCAAAATATTAATTATACCTTATCATATATTAGTTTGGTAATTGTTGATGGGTCATATTACCCTTACTAACTAATGAAGGGTTTCCCATTTGATGTATATAGAGAGAGATAAATAATAACATCATAACCCAAGCACACACACATAACAATTTTGTGTGCCTCCTCTCTCCTAAACCGGGTTTCTCTCAAAAACACTAACCATCCTTAACTATACATCCTAAAGGGAAATTCGATCAAGCTGACAACTATGTCGTCTACATCCATACCCTGCTGTGATTACTACTCTCCATGCTGTAACAGGTTCATATGTTTATTTTTATTCATGTTTTTATTACTTACATGAAGAACTGATCAACAAAACGCGCTAAGAAAGGTTCTCAATTGCCGTATGTACACACTACACACCCTAGATGGCTCCCCCCACATTTTTTGCGCTTTGATTAAGTTTGTATAACTTCACTTATGACGCCTTATAGATACCTATAGAACGTATCTAATTAACCATATCTATGTAAATAAAGCAATGGACAATATTTAAGAATTATACATCCATAGAGCTTAGCATTCGGTTCAGAAACGATCGAACATTATACAAGGAAACAATATGAGTTTTGCAACCGTAACACAAGGACTATGCCTTATATTTTGCCATTAAAAGACGAGTTATTTGCAACGGTATCATGTTTTTGCTCATAAACGTGGTCCAGGGAGAGCTCGGGGCCTGTCCCACTCGGTCACAATGTGGTCACGAGTAATCTCTCTGAGTGAGGTGCAACCGCTTAGTGCCATGGTAAGCTCGAATTCATCACGTAACATCTGGAGCACTTTCCTCACTCCAGCTTCACCTTCAGCCGCCAGTGAAAACACCACAGGTCGCCCGATCTGAAAATTGCACAACATCGTTAGAGATTAAAGATTGTAAGATGTTTTAGAAAATAATAGATAATATTCACTTTGACATATCATTTGACTAAAGTTGCTTACTTTGCAAACACTATGGTGTTTTATATGCATTATCTTAAGAAAAGTATACTTGAGGGCCAAAACATTAATACTTGATATGTTTAGTTACTTACAAATATGCCAGAAGCTCCAAGAGCAAGTGCCTTGAAAACATCAGTTCCACGGCGTACACCACCGTCCAGGAACACCGGTACACGGCCTTGTGCGGCTTTCACGACCTCTTCCAAAGCACTGATTGTAGCCGGAACGTAATCCAGCTGGCGGGCTCCATGGTTCGAGACAATAATACCAGCTGCTCCAGCTTGAATAGCTAGCCTTGCTGTACATTGATCACCATTCTAAGCATTAGTTTAACGAAATCGTAAAACAAATGTAAAACAGAACTACAAGGGTTTTTGAATATTGTTCTTACTGTCCTCAGCAGTGATGACACCCTTAACGAGGATTGGCATTGAGGTAATGGTTTGTAGCCACTTCACATCCTGCAACCACACACGAGCTACAAAAGTTACTACTTTCAGGCGCGAGGGGTGTAAACGAGACAAGTCGCTCAATGCTCATATACTACTCGAGGCTGCTCGCTAAAAGCTTGAATTAATCCGGGCTTAAACAAATTCTAGCCTAAAATAAGCTATTTTACTAAACGAGTACTCCAAGCCCGAGCTTCACTTATCAAGCTGAGTAGACTCACGAGGGTAAACAAGTCTATTTTTTTATATAATTTTTATTTAATCTAATAAATATATATATACATAATAATAATAATTATATATAAATTGTTACTAAAGAATACATATAAACTAATAAATAAATAATCAAGCCGAGCTTTAAAAATTACTCGCAAGCCAAGCTTGAGATCTCATAAACTAAACAAGTGAGCTCAAGCCTAGGCAATCTCAGGCTCAACTTGGCTCGTTTACATCCTAGTGAGATCAAGAATAAAATGTTCGTAAAAATATACCTTCCAGCTCAGGGTGCGGTCAATCTGACCAGCAACATAAGAAGCTAACCCAGAATCATTAGCCTGCATTGCAAAGTAACAAATAAGATTAACATATAAGAGTCTCATAATATGTAGTTAGTTTAACTGGACTTACTTCATCCATCTTGCCAAGGTCCAAACCCTCAAAGTTCTTCAATGTCAAGAATGGTGGTAAGGTGAACCTGTTTTTGATGTCAGCTTCACGGCGCCCGAGCCTAGGTGTATCAACAGTAAGAGCAATAGCCTTGAAACCAGCTCTTTCGGCTCTTCGCACAAGTTGTGCAACCACATTCCTGTCCTTGTAGACCTGATATCAAGATCAACAACGTTAATTTGTATATTATTAAGAATATAAAACAGGTGAAAATATAGTGTGAGCATATAGGTTGGGTTGGTTAGTTGGTTTGTTTATGGGATAAAACCGAATATGTATAGACTTAACTAACCAATCGGTTTCAGTTAAAAACGGCTACATTATTTCACTTATTAGAAAAGATGGTTATTAACCGAATATTATATCTTGACATAAAATATTAGTAAGTCTTTCAGTTTATAAAAAAAAAATAAGGGAAAATCACTATACAAAACCTTTTCTACATATATTGTTTATAAAAAAGTAAAAAATATAAATGTTGGTTTTAATGTCATTTTTCAAAACCGAACCATAAAAGTCGATTATAGAAAAGATCATAACCGAACCACCAGTTTATTAATCAGTTTGTAATTTCGATTCGATTTTTTCGGTTATTTGATTTTTGTCCAGGAAATAGTAGTTATACTCACATAAAGCTGGAAGAAACGGATTCCAGGTCCAGTTGAAGCAACCTCCTCAACACTTGATGTTGCCCACGAAGACAAAGTCTAAAAAGTGGACAAAGAATTAGCACATGCACACGTATACTTCCCTGTTGTAAACCTTATAATGGTCCAGTGAGGCCTTTATGTGTCTTGAGCCCAGTAATATTATGTCCGTTTTATTATTTGATCAAAAGCAGGCCCAAATTAACAAGTTGTAGAACGGGTTATGCCCAATCCAAAATGCCCAGTCAACTTAGCATATTATTAAATATTTAAATCTTATCTAAAATCAGCTTATTTTTAATAACAAATTAACAATATTTTTTTTCAACTAAAATTAATCCTTCGAACCGGACACTTATTTCAACCTACCGTCTCACTTTTAGATGGATAAGAACCATATCTTTAGACTACTAGGTCATGGGTTGTAAGCTTGTATAATATATTTTGGTTTTTTAAACTATTTGAGCCTCTTAAAAAAAAGGAAATTACTTTATGCAATGAATATTTGATTTTCAAATTTAAAAAATTTAAATTCAATAAAAAAAAAGTGTGATATCGATTTAAATTCTAATAACAATTAAATATACTCAAATAAGATTTTAATACCCCAAGCTATATTTATTTGCCAATAATAACTAATAGTGACAATTTAAACTTAATAAATATAACTTTCCCTTCGGTTATCAAAGGCAATCATAATCATCATAAATTTACACTCATGAGTATTTCAAGCGGAAATAGGCAAACGTATTTTCCACTGCGCAAAATATTTTAAATGGAAAAAATGCAAATCGATGATATTACGAAAGTGAAAGTTTCCTATGTTACCGGTTAAATTGTCAATGGTCTTAGTTTACTTTGATTTAATAAATATAAGCAAAAACTAGGACCACTTTTGACTTCTTGCCACTGCCATATAAAACTATAAAATACGAACCATAATAGTTCCAGCTGCAGATGCAGCTCTTGCTGTTGCATATTCACCTTCATTCAAACACAAAGAAACAATATTAATAGGAAAACAAAAACAAAGAAACCTCCATGTTCTAATAACATGGTTCATTGAATTTGAAAACATTAACAACACCAAACAAATGTTTTAATCATATGTTTACCTTCAGGGTGAGCCATCTTCTGCATGGCTGTTGGAGCAATCATAATCGGCATCGATAGTTTGAATCCCAAAATCGTGGTAGTCATGTCTATCTTGCTCACATCAATAAGAATCCGCGGCCTAAACCTGTTTCATCAATAAAAACAACAACTTTAAATTCCGGTACGTGTGTATGTATGCGCGTGCATGTAAATATAATATAAACCGAGCTTACAATATTCTTGAAAAAGCATTTCGGTTCTCTTCGAGAGTCCACTGATCCTCAGCACCGGACGCATAGTAATCGTAGACCATCTTCGGCAACTTCTCCTTGGCAATAGCCTGATACTCGGTGACATTCGTGACCTCGGCCATTTTTCTTAATTACCCTAGTAACAAAAACTTGATGTCACGTAAGAAATACAAGACTACTCAAACCTTATATATATAACTAAAAATAGAACTTAAGCATACACAATGAAGAAATAATAGAATTAAGATTGAGCTTGATGAACACTAACCTTTTGGGGAGTTGGAGTGAGTTAGATAACAAATAAAGATAAGTAACAAATATGAAATTATTATTATTATTGGAAATAAAAGACAAAGACATATGGATAAAGTGATAGAAATTAGACAAGAGTGTGTACCCAAAAAATCAAGAAAAATAAAATAAAAAATCAAGAAATGTGGATGAAGGAGATGAGTAATATGAGGTGAGAAATGGAAACTAATCCGATTGAAGGGGAGGTGAGGGGCAATTGGGTGGCTCTCATCCACTTGGTTTACTGTGTGTCACACAATTTTTCTTCATTATCATCTTAATAAGTTAATATTAGTTATTCAAGATTATTGATACCATGTCACATTGTCTTGTACTGTTGGAATAAAGTTACCTTCTCTTTCTCTCTCTAAAAGTCACCATGTTTCTTTCTTTCTTTCTTTCTTTGTGTACCTAAGTCTATATAGTTAACAGGATAACGATTGGTATTAACAAAATATTGAATGCTATATGTTTATACATATAAAGTTAATCCTCATGTACAATAATAAATCTTTGTGGCTTTAAGAGGTAGACGTACGTAGATTTTAACTAGGGAGAAAATCGCTAAATTAACATGGATGATTGTAACCCCTTGACGAAGATGCAAACATATTGAGAGTTTCATGAAAAATGAATACGCAACAATTGCCAATAAGTACCACTTTCCCTTAACAAAATGAATGTCAACATAATGTTTTCTGTGTTTTGATGTTGCATAACATTAAAATTATCGTAGTAGCTAAACAGTAGATGAACGAATTGAGGTAAAGGATAACAAAGCTGAAGAAGTACGTAAATTGAATATTCATTTGTATGTGGGCGTTTAACCCATGTTGCTTTTTTATATATTGCTGCTTAACCCGTAATAATTTATTTTCTTCTATACGGTGGTTTAACCCAAGGTGACTCCTTCTATAGAGTCGTTTAACCCTAATGGTTTCTTGTATACATGTGTTTAGCCTTTAACGTCTCCTGGTGTACTGACAATGAAACCTGAAACAAATTAGGGTATTGAATTACTTTTGAAATTTTCAGGTTTGGGACGGGAATAGAATTTGTAAAATGCTCAATTACTTATTACCCGATTAAAAATTATTATTTATTATTTTGGTGGGAACTGTTAGATGGATTTGATGTATCATATGAAACTTGAAGCATTACTTATTCAGTTACTAGGTTAGATACCTGTGTACAACACGGGTTTAACAAATTTATTTTTATAAACATTTGAAATATAAATAATAATGAGTCTTCATAAACAAATTTGAGTATTAAATATAAAAGGTACAAACATACATTCTGGTTAAATAATATATATTTTTAATAACACATGTATCACAAAACATGCAAAATATTAATGATCGAACAAAAAATAAATATTTGTTAAAAAATTAAGTTGAATAATAAATACAATAATGCGTAATCAACCCAAGTCTAGAATATTGAATTAGTTGGTCTTCTAAAATGGAACTGTACTTCGTCCCTAAAAATTTGTGCAATTTTTAGATTCGTTTGCCAACAGAAGATTTTCTAAGCATTCTACACATCTTGGGTTTTGCATTGTTGTTAGGCAGTGCGGGCCTATAAATAAAGTAGTAAGAATTCTCTTAGAGGTGTTCTTCAAACTTAGGAAAGTAAGTTTTGAACACGCTTACTTCATTCCTGAAAATTTAACCTAGTTGTGATAGCTGAATATTAAATAAATAAAAAATAATGTTAAATATTTACAGGGTCGTCTCAACGTGCCCGGAGACCTAAACCGAGACAAAAATTTGAGGCCCTTTTGAATAACGATTTTTTTGCTTTCCATTTGATAATTTTTAACCCAAAAACCATATCAAACATATAAATCTAACCGCATGCCGTAAATCTTAGATAAATAAAATTAAATTGTTTAAATCACAATATGAATGGATTATTGTGGCCAACTAAGTATTCTTTACTTTTTTTGTGTTCTATTATAATACTAAATCCTTAAACTTATGGTGGTCCTAGGAATGTGGAGGCCTAAGGCTATTGCCTTACTTGGCTAACCCTAGAGCCGGCATTGAATATTTAGCTCCTCATCATTAAAATCATTTCAATTTACCAAATTTCGTTAGCACATTTGTTGTTTTGTTTTATCTGTTGTTTCTCAATTTAATCAAAAAATTTTTTTTGCTCCATTACGTATTAGAGACATTGATAAAAGAATTAATTACATAATTTGATGTGTATGGTAATTAATAAAATATTACAAAATATGATGATCAATGTAGGAAAACAGAAAAACATACTTGGATGGTAAAAATGTTTTACCAAAAGATGCAGAAGAGTTAATCATGTATGTTTTTTTCATCACGTTATGGTATTTATAACATTATAGAATTATGAATCATTTAATGAGTTAATCGGTAATTTGGAAAGAGAACAATTATTTTGAGTATCAATCAATCAATTTATTTTTAAAAGATTACGTGCAATTTAAAAAAATATCTTTAATTTGATTAAAATGTCAAAGGTATGCAATTAACATTAATACTTGAAATTTAAAATTCAAATATAATATGAGGTGTAATTAGAAATATTTAAATCTTTGTTGAATCTTTTTAATTTAAAGAAGTATAATTATGGCGTAAATTACGGAAATAACATAATTAGGAGTTTATGTTTAAATAAGTAAGATATATTGTATGTTTAAATTAGTTGACTCTAATTAATAAGTAGAATGACAAAATATTAAATTATAATAGCTATTTATATATGGTATATATTCTGTTAATTGGGTCGGGTATGAATGTAAACCGAGTTTGTAAAATGAGTGTGGTGGGAGGCGAGAAATTAAGAGGAATGGTGGGCTAGATAGAGAACATGTGACATAAGGAAACCTTTATTTATTAATTAGTATAGATTTGTCAAACTTGTTATTACAACTATTTGTTGTAAGTGATTATTTATTGGCAACATTTTATGGTAATCAATTTTGGAATTGATTAATAGTTGCTTACTCAATGTAATTGACTAGTTATAATTTGTCAAAACCCGATAGATAACCAACTGAATTTTGGTTGGAGATACCCAACACGTATTTTTGATAAACTAACGGATATACCTGAAACCCACATGTTTACCCGATACCCGACGGGTTTGGGATGGGCTTTACTAACTGAGCATGAGTTTGGGAATGCCTGAATTCGTCCAAAACCCAATCCATTGCCATCACTATTAACTTAGCAGCTTAAATAATACTAATTCCATCCTATTAAAATTGTCCACATTTTTTTGTTATTATTTGTTCCATTACAAATGTTCACTTTCAAAATTTATTAGGCAATTTTCAAGTTTACCATTAAACACGCACAACTAACATTAATAAACAATATTTATGGATTCAATTTTCAAGGATATTATTGTCATTTGGTAAGAAAAAAAATAATTTAATCTACATTAAATTTTCAAACTAAGACATTTTAACCGGGACGGGGATTATGTTTTAAAAAGAAAATAATATTTTTTTAATTAATATTTGATATTTGAATTTACGTGTATTTCAGTTTAGACCGCCAACTTCCCAACTGATTCAACTCATTCAAAATCTGTGTGTCTGTTATAAACCAATTCAATAAGTCAAAACTACCCATAAACTTTTGGACATTTAACGAATCAATAAAATTGATGAGTTGTAAGCAAAACTAATGATGGGGCGATCGAAATATGAACAGAATTATATGGAGTGTTCTTGGAGCATTGATTGCAATTTTACTCGGCATTATCCGAATAATAATTCTTTCCTCCTCGGTTCTCCATGCCGTTGTTCTCAGGTTTGTTTTTATTTACTATTACTCTATGCTGTTATATACATGTATATAAAACTAGTAGCTGTAACTGTAATTTAATTGAAAATTTTGAGATTCAAGTGTTTTGAACAAGATTATTGTCAAATGTGCCCTAGGTTAGAACATGTATACATGTCTATCTGCATGCTATTAATCTTTTGATTTGCGAATTAAGTTTCTTGTGATTTTAGGGAAATTTAGAGATACTAGCCTCAACCAAATTAACCATTCGGGTTTCGGTGCAGTTTATTCTGTTAGTTTTTTGGTTTTCGCTTCGGTTTTGGTTAATAACCAATATCAAACTTGGGCTAAAAACTTTACTTTAATATACATGAAATTTGGATATAAGTACATAAAATGGTGGTATATATACAAGAAATGATGGTACAAAGCATGAAATACATGAAATAAAGGTACAAAAACTAGAAATATATGAAAATATGAAATGTTCGATTTGGTTCAGTTAATTTTGGTTAACCAAGGGTACAGAAAATAACCGATAACAGCTTTTCGGTTAATTCGGTTATCGGTTAATTTCGGTATGGTTATTGCTCACCCCTACTTGGAATCCACTTCTGAGTTTGATTTGGATAAGCATTAATAATATTTTTTTTCTTTTTCTCAGTTGTTCTTTGAGCAGGATGCTCGTAGCTATATAGGCGTTGTTGAGGACTGTTGTGATTATGAGACTGTTAAAGAGTGTTAATGGAGCTGTTTTACACCCTTTGTTGCAAGAACTAGTTACTACTCCTTTCTTCCGGTATTATAAGGTATATTTTATACTAAAGATGATGTCAGTTTTCAAAAGGTTGGGTCGATAATGAAGGAATATATATGTTTCGATTGTTTTCAAAATATGTGGGCTCGTTTTATTTGCGTAGTTGTGATCTTTACGGTTTCATTTGTGATAGGTTAAGCTATGGTGTGATTGTCCCTTTTGGCCAAATGATGACATGTGCATATTGATTCATTGCAGTGTAGGTGAATGTCCAAAGGATGATCTTATATGTCAGGAGGGAAATCCAGAGGCTGCTGTTGATCATACTATAGATGCTAAAACATTTAGACTTGACAATAGTGGATAATCCATGTGATGATGAAACTGATACAGGCCATTGATCATTGGGTATATATAAGTTTGTTGCACTTGAGAACTCTTTAATATTGATTGAAATTCTTTAAAATACAGGTGATATGACATGTAAATTTGCAACTGAATCCCGAACGGTACACAGGTTGCACAGGACCACCAGCCAGAAGAATATGGGATGCTGTATATTCTGAAATTTGTCCAAAATGTAAGCACGTGTTCTAATTTTTTACCACTTTTTGGTTTCAGTTAGGCTATGCGAAATGCCATTTATGGAGTTGCAGTCTATAAACAAGTTACCGTATTCCAAACAAGATTTATACCACAGTAATTACGTGAAAAACTGTTTTTCTCTATATCATTTGTCGCTTCAAATTCAGTTGTTTTGGTAGTTGTTCAATAACGAAACCCATAAAGAAACAAGTAAACTGTTTAGTTATTTCATCAAGGAGATAATCAGTAGCTAATATGCAAGTGCTTAGTGATTTCATGTTTCAGTGTACACCATAAACAAAAAAGTAAACTGGACACATCTACTTGAAGTTGAAGTATATTTGTATGCTCGTTTTTTAAAAGTTCGTTTAATGGTAATAAAAATAACTCCTTGAAATCATGTTTTTGTGCAGATTCATCAGGAGATAGCTGCCCAGAGAAGAAAGTGCTATACAAGTTAATATCTGGCCTCCATTCCTCAATTTCGGTCCACATAGCTATTGATTATCTCCTAAATGAGACAAACAATCAGGTTCGTGACCCGTAAGGCTACATGTACTTACAAGATTCAGTTAAAATACAGTCCATTACTTAACACTGCTTAACTAATTATTTTCTGGTTGCAATTTAGTGGGGTCCAAATCTTCAGTTGATGTATGATCGTGTCTTGAAACATCCTGACCGTGTTCAAAACCTATACTTCACACTCCCCTCTTTGTTCACAGAGCTTTAACTACGGTGAACTTTCTTTTGTACCTTTACCAAGAAAAACTTCATTAAATTTTCTCTCATTTTTTGTTTCTTCTCTATATCACAGGCAGCCCCATACTTGGAGGAGGCCCATTATAGCTATGGTAACCATCTTGAAGATCTGAAAGCCCGTTCCTTGATCTGACAAATACTTCACAATCCTAAATTACAAGCTGCGTGCACTCTTCCGTTTGATGAGGCTAAACTTTGGCAAGGCCAAAGTGGACCCGAATTGAAGAAATCTATCCAGAAGCAGTTCAGAAACATAAGGTTTCCCTCTTATGCAACAGGTCAAACCCGAACCGGACCGGACCTGAAAACCATGAAAACTCAAACCCGAGGACTGGACATTTATTGTGTGGGTCGGTACGGGTTGTGTGGTTGTGCCAGGCCAGAACTCAGTCTCTGGTTGGACCGAAATAGTTGGTTTCTGCATACATACAATATGTCAATATAAATATGATATATGGTTTCTGCTAAAATCTTTACATTATATATACATACAATATATGGTTTCCGCCAGAATCATTACGGTATATACATACCATATATCATATATGGGGAGAGTTCATGAGAACTGATAAAACTACTACCAACCAATTTGTATTGTAATTTTTTTTTTCAAATATGTGGCTCATGAAACTACAAATGTGCATCTCATACGAGGTACATATAAGTAGCTTTTGAGCCTATATATTTGTAACTCGCAAACTACATGTATATATTTTTTTATTTTTTTGGCAGATTTTATTAAGATATAAAAAGAATGAAAAAAAAATCTTGTTTAAAAGTGGTTTTCTCAAAGTTTTATCGTATCTTTTAAGTTTTCTCATGATCCCTTCTCTACAATATACATATAGTACAGACACACACACACCAAGCATAATTGTCAAATTTAGTCAATTATTTAAGTAAACTTAATCATCATAAGCTATCACTGCATAAAGGATTAAACATCATCTCCAAAAATTAGTATAGTAAATCCGGGTTGGTCTCGGTCTGGTTCGGGTCTGTTTTTATCTTTTGTTTATAAATTCTTGCCCTTAAGGAAAAATATAATCAAGATGCTGTCTTCCTGTTTGTAACCAAAACTTATACATGTTACGGTGCCCTTATGGATTGTGTAGGGTGTGAAAAGTGTCGACTGTGGGGAAAACTTCAGGTTCGTGGCCTTGGGATTGCACTAGAAATCTTGTCCTCTGTTGATGATAAAAGACAGTCATATTAGTCTGTGATACAGTCATATTAGTCTGTGAGTATCACCTACCTAGTATCAAAGGTTTTCATGAATCAAAGTTTCATTGTTTTTTCTCCTTGAGATCTATATTTATGTTTTACTGGATCACAGCTGCAACTGCAAATGAAGTAATAGCATTGGTGAATCTGCTCAATCGGCTATCAGAGTCACTTAAATCAGTCACGGATATGGGTTCTTCTGCTGATATGGATGTCGAACATTCTGCAAAAGCCAGCCAGTTTGATTCAAAGACAGCGAGAATCATGGATGGATTTGGCAATTTCAGCCTGTTTATAGGTATATAACCCGAGTTTAAGTTATTTATTTTCTTCTAGCGGGTAAAATGAGTAAGAAAGATTCAGTTAAAATGAAAATCGGACACGTTAGTATTCCAATGCATAAAACATCCTAATAATTTCAATAAACATGTTACATTGCTATTGTAAGTTTTATGCATTGCTACCAATTTTGATAGAAAAAACATGTCAAATGACGAATGTCTAGAGTTTAAAAATTCAGTAAGGCCTTTGATAAGTTAAAATTGTTTAATTTTTCAAAAATTTTAAGGGCATTGTCGCCATTTTATACGTTTTCTTGATTAATATTGGTATAAATGACAAACATATATGGATGAGTATATGATAGTTATAAATAACTAGCTTAAAAAAGTTGAATACTTGAGTGACCTCCTTTACATTATCCTTTATTTTAAATTCCATAAAAAGACAAAAAGTGTTTGTGCGAGGGTCCAACTCGACCCTTACCCACACTAAAAGCTATACATTCTAAACCGCATCAGTTTTGACAACACAACTTGCCAATGAGTCTGTTTTTACGACCTCTAAACTTTGGCTTCGGGTGCTCATGGTCTTGACTATTAACTTCTTTAAGTTCCTTTTCAGGTTGAAGAATGTGCCGACCTCACCGCTATTTTGTACATAAAATGCTCTCAATTTTTGAATCAGCCTAAACCAGAGATGAGAGAAAAATTAAGTAAAGGGATACATATATAGAATGTGAATATAGGGGGGGAACAACACATTTAAAGCTGATATGGACTTTAATGGTTTCAAAACTGTGGACATGTAACATGTTTTTTGACCTTTTTTCTTACTTTTGAGTAAGAAAAAAGAAGTTTAATGTTCAACTTTAACATACATTGTAGTGTAGAAGTAGGACCAAACAGCAACAGATTAAGCAAACCTCTAATGCAAGCCCAAACCTTCCTTCTTAAAGACTTAAAAGTATTTGGCTTTTAAGTCATGCTAATGTAGACTCTTAAAACTTAAGGAGTCTTGTATTGGTGTATATCTGTCAATATGAACATGTCTAGACTTTTGGACATGTGAGGCATCATGTGATTGGAAGCAAGATCTTATATACCAAATGTAC
The DNA here is from genome assembly GCF_021521415.1 of Bidens hawaiensis. Taxonomy (NCBI): domain Eukaryota; kingdom Viridiplantae; phylum Streptophyta; class Magnoliopsida; order Asterales; family Asteraceae; genus Bidens; species Bidens hawaiensis. Next base: position 29,603 of record NW_027492672.1, read on the forward strand.
AAGTACACATCATAGCATAAAATCATTTCAAATAAGTCATTGAACTATATAATTGGTATCATTTTGTACTAAACACTACAAAAAAATATATATATGTAACCAACTCATATTAAATACATGATATCTTTTGTTTAATTAAGTTAATTCAAGAGCATTTTAGACATTTAGTTCCTAATTATTTGATAGAATAAGTTACAATTATATCGTTACAATCCAATGTATATATTATATATATGAAAGATTTGTCCGAAATCTATTGTGAATTTAGGTGAGGACAGTCATTTGTCAGCTATGCGTTATGAGAGTTGTGAAATATGAGATGTGAGTTCATCATGTATGTGGCATGTAGAGAGTGAAAATTTCACATTTCAAATTCAAAATGATGTTTTATGATGGGACAAAAGTGAAATATGGCTGTAGAATGAGATGGAGTTATATGACTGACGTCTACATAGCATGGGCTCATGCTCGCTAGCCTTCTCACACCTTTCCCCCCGGGGTGTGACATGTTCCAGTTCCTTGACACTTACATGGCATGCATGTGCTCACACCCACCCACATATGCCATAAATCATAATACATGGCCTAAAAGGTATAGAAGAAAACATGTAAATAGCCATTTTAAATGAAAAACATATTTAACTTTCTTATAATTATTTTAACCAGTAAAAATACTAACATGTCTATTTGTAAACGTACATATACTTATAAAAAATCATCTCAAGACAAAAATCTCATGATCCAGTTCTAAAACCATGAGAATCCACCTGTAATTTTCATCAAGCGTCAAAATATGTTTTTCAAGTGACGAGTAAAATTGAATAATCATAAACGAATAACCAATATGTAAACAAATTTAAGTGACATCAGGAGAGAAGGTTTCTTTGAAGACGTGGGAAGAACCCGAGAACCAAGGGCTATACCGTTCAGGAGAAACAGTCTAGGGATTTCAAACCGGGGTCGACCGCAAACTGATCTTCGACCATCCAATCATAACGTAACATTCTTAAAAATAAAAAGAAAAAAATAAAATCATTATCAGTCTCACAGTAACCAAAATCAAAATTAAAAATGAGCTATTACTCTTCCGCAATTCATCCTCTCGTCCACCCACTCCAGCTGCAAGGTATACCTAACCCTAATTCTCTAATCATACTCTATACCTCTTAATTCATATCCTAATCGGTCTTTATTCAATCTCAAGTTATTCAATTCAACCTGAATCGCTCAATTACTGAATCACGAACTAAACCCTAGGCTGTACCCTTTATTGTTTCATTTTAGGCCAAAAGTCGGTGGATTTGTACTTTGTGCATTCTCGAGTTAAAATCGTTTCTGTTTGTTTATCAGTTTTACCTTGTGTGTGCTGTAATTCATTGAATTTAGGGATATTTTGATTGCCGCACGAGTTTGAATGTTTAAAGCGCGAATTCCGAACTTAGAGAATCGTTATGGACTTTGCTAGTTAACCTGTAAATGCTATGAATATGCAAAAGTCAGTCGAATTGTGAGTTATTGTAATTCTGAGTTAAAATTGTTTCATTTTGTTTATCAATTTTACCTTGTGTAGCTTCAGTTGGAACTGGATACTGGCATACTGTAATATATATTGAATTTAGGTATGTATTAATTGTTGCATCGGCTCGAATTATTTAAAGCGGGGATTCTGAAATTAGAGAATCATTATGAATGAAGTTTGCTAGTTAATCGGTGGTATTGTGCATTCTTGTAATTCGGAGTTAAAATTGTTTCATTTTGTCTGTCAGTTTTACCTTGTGTAGCTTCAGTTGGAACTAGATACTGTATTCCATTGAATTTGGGGATATTTTTATTGCACTCGGTATCGGTGCTATAGCGGTTTCGGACCTGGAGCAGAATATCATTAAAAATATCGGTACCGATAATATCGGCGATATTTGACCGTTATATCACTGATTTTCCCCCGATATCAGTTTTTTAAGTGTTAATTGTCAAATTTTAGTGTTTAATGTTAGTGTTTTTAGTCTTAATCAATTCCTACTTGCTACAATTGTTAGTGTTTTGCTAAAGGTTAATTTTTTAATGGTAGGAGAGTATACTGAATTGTTAGTGTTTAAATGACTATATATTTATAAATTTTGCTTGATATTAAAATTATCGACATCCCACCGTGATAATCTATATCTCAAATATCGGTCCTTTGACCGATATCTGATATTTTTTTGCATGAACTGCATAGTGTATCAGTTTGAATATTTAAAGCGCGATTTCTGAAATTAGAAAATCGTTATGGACTTTGCTACTTAACTGTGCATGCTATGACTATGCAAAAATCGGTGGAATAGTGCATTCTTGTAATTTAGAGTTTAAATTGTTTCAATCTGTTTATCAGTTTTATCTTGTGTAGCTTTAGTTGGAACTGGATACTGTAACCTGTTGAATTGAGGGATGTCTTAATTGTTGCATTAGTTTGAATATTTAAAGCGTGGGTTCCAAAATTAAAGAATCGTTATGAAGTTTGCTTAGTTAACTTGTGAATGCTATGAAATGGAAACATTTTTTAATATATCAAAATTTTTATCAGTTCTGCAGGGGCATCATCGCCTGCTGTTGCCACTAATGCTGGCAGTGCAGATTGGTTGGGTCATGGCCAAGGATCCAAAGTAGGTTCTGTGTCTCGAATTGGCTCACAGCCCATGTGGATTTCATTGAGTGCGAGTGTTGGTGGTTCAGCTTTGGGCTCGTCTCAGCCTTCTTGTAGACCATGGGAGAGGGGTGATCTTTTGAGGAGACTGTCTACATTTAAGCCTGCAAATTGGTTTGGAAAGCCTAAGGTTTGACGTATATTATTAATCTACTTAACATGTCCATGTGTTCAACATGCATTGCTGGAACTTTTTATAGATCAAATGACCTGTTTTTATACATTTTGTAATATGTTCAAGCATTCAACATGCATTACCTTTTTATATGATTATATCTTGTATTACCACTTTAAGTTTTAAAGTTTATGCTTGAATTCCATTAGATGCTTTATTGTAGTTTTATCTCTCATGCAGGCCGCTAGTTCACTTGCCTGTGCAAGAAGAGGTTGGGTAAATGTTGATGTTGATAAAATTGAATGTGAGTCTTGTTGTGCTACCCTCAAATACGTTGCACCAGATTCATGGACTCCTACAAAAGGTCAAATTTGCTACAATTTATCATAATTTTGTATCCTGTTTTTCATAATTCGTATATCATATGCTGTTAGCAGGTGATAATGTTGGAGAAGAATTTAGCAATCAGCTTGATGAAGGACACAAAGTGATTTGCCCATGGAGAGGAAACAGCTGTGCTGAAAGCTTAGTTCAGTTTCCTCCAACTCCACCATCAGCCTTGATTGGTGGTTATAAGGACCGTTTTGATGGATTGTTCCAATTTCTCTACCTACCAATTGTGGCTGCTTCTACAGTTGACCAGATGAGGGTCTCTAGAGGTTCTGAAATTGACCGCTTTTTGGTTCAACCGCATGCTTTTGTCACAGGGGAATCGTGTTTTAAAGCAGACATAGCATCTGGTTCAGATAATACCAAAGAAGAGGTGTTATTCTTATATTCACGTGTAAGTTGCATGCCTCACTTACTACCTAGATAAACTGATTACTAAGTAAATGGGTTGAAGTTGTGACCTCTGGTAAATTATCATCATTTGTGAGCTTTATTTTTGTTTTACTGATCGATAATCATCTGTGTGTAGGCTCAGAAATTGATAAGCCTATGTGGATGGGAGCCGACATGGGTTAGAAATGTTCAAGACTGTGAAGAACATTCTGCTCAATCGGCAAGAAACGGATGTTCTTACAGTCCCATTACCGATTTTGCACCACCAGAAGACCGACTTCCTATCAAAAAAACATTATCCAAAAAGGGTCCTGATAAGAATGAACAATTGAGAGCTAGATCGCCTTTGCTCGAATGTAGCTTATGTGGGGCCACTGTCAGAATCCTGGACTTTTTGACTGTCAATCGTCCTGCTCGCTTTGCTGCTAATATTAATGATGTTCCTGAAACAAGCAAAAAGATGGCTTTGACCCGTGGAGTAAGTGCAGCTAGTGGAATTAATGGATGGGTTGCCACTGACCCAATGGAAAAAGATCAAAATGACCTTGATGAAGCAGCAACCACAGGGGAAGGAAAGTCAATGTCAAATATTGGAGTTGACTTAGATCTTACAATGGGTGGTGGGTTTTCTGGTGGAACTACGCAGAAAACCGTGGTACCTGAGCAATATGAAGATGTAAACATCGGGAAAGATCTTATTATTGGGCAGCCCACCAGTAGCGAGGTTGGTGATCGGGCAGCATCTTATGAATCCCGAGGTCCTAGTACCCGCAAAAGAAATCTAGACGAAGGTGGGAGCACTGTCGATAGGCCGCCACATGTCACAATGCAACAAGCAGATAGTGTTGAAGGGATTGTCATTGACCGTGATGGTGATGAAGTCAATGACAGTAAACAGTCATCTGGTCCTTCTAAACGTGTGTGTGAGCGTGAGTCTCATGTTTTTGAATCGCATAGACGAGACTCATCCGGTGCGGGCCCTAGCCAAACCTTATATTTTGATATTGAACAAGATGTTCACTTTCATACATCTGCTATCGATTCCACGCGGGCTTCTTCTGTTATTGCAATGGATATGGTTTATCATGTTGATGATAATGATTCAATGGAAAGTGTTGAAAATCGTCCTGGAGATTTTGATGATGTTGATATTAATGATCCTTCTACTTCAGCTTTTAAAAGTCCTGATTTAAACGACCCGTCAGATTTGAATTTGAGTAATCAAGCCCAACAGAGTATCTGTCCCGCTTCGGTTCGGGCCCCGGGTGAGATCGGGCTTAGCAGCACGAATGACGAGGAAGTATTGAATACAGATACCGCCACCGAGCACCGGCGGGATGGTGGTCCAAGCCTTGCGATTAATGGCGGGAGTGTTGGAATGGGGGCTAGCCATGAAGCAGAAATCCATGGTGTTGAAGGCTCGGTTCATAGGACCGAGAGTGTTGTTGGGGATATGGAGCCGGTGGCTGAAGTTACAGAAAACCAAGGGCAAAATGGGGAATTTGCTATGGATCCTGGAGTGATGGGTGATTTTGTGCCCGAAGAAATGGATCAAGATCTGATGTCAAGGTCTGTTGGAAGAGCAGATAGCGGGTCAAAGATTGTTGGGTCAACTAAGGCGGAATCGGTTGAAAGTGGTGAGAAGACTAGTAATATGAATGTTTTAGGGCATGAGCAGAGTGCACACCCGTCTCTTTCTTGTAATGCGGTTTTGTGTTCTGGGATTGAAGCATCAAAGGATGAGGTGACACAGGGTGGAAAGTCTTCCCCAACTGATGAAGGCGGATTCACAAGTTATGCGGTTGCCAATGGGATAGGTAGGTTCACTTTGTCTTTATTTTCCACGCACATATACACATCTGTATGCTCTTTATCCAACTGCACGTATATTAAATATGCACTTTGCCAGCTGTCAACTGTTCTTTAAGACAACTTTGTTACTGTTAAATGGTTTAAATGTTAGTGGTATTTTTGTTTAGGCCCTCCAAATGGAGAAAGCAACTTTGAAGAAGCTGTGGAGTTTGATCCAATTAAGCATCATAATTTCTTCTGTCCTTGGGTCAATGGGAATGTTGCTGCAGCTGGTGTTACCAAAAGTATCAGTTCAAGTTCCAGTGCTGGTGCTTTAGCCCTTTGTGGATGGCAACTGACCTTAGATGCTTTGGATGGCTTCCAAACGCTTGACCCAAATCAGACAGTTGAATCTGAATCTGCTGCTTCGTTGTACAAGGTGTGCCAATTTTAGCCTCATTTTTATAAATATTATACTTGTGTAGGTTGAAGTTCATTACAGAACACTAAATTATTGCAAGAACAAAAAGAACAAATTTAGATCGTGTAATTTTTAAATAAATGTTATATTATTATTTTTTTTAAATTCTACTTCTTACATACATATTTGTTTGTATCTTTATGTACATAAAAAAGCATCAAACTATTTTTTTGTATATGCTTTTAATTTTTTTTAACAATTTATCTACACTTGTGTAGGTTATATACATAAACGATACTAGTTCATTTTTTTTTCTATTTCAGGATAGACGATAGACATTGGATTTCTATCATTTTCTTTTATTTTAACATTTTTAAAACTGGAAAATGAAGGATTCATTTTGTTTTACGTGTTCTCACAATATTTAGTGTTATGTGTAGATCCCTCCCGTACTTGTGTATTGATAGATGTCTTCGTTTATTTATAAAGATGATAATTTTAGCTTGTTTATATATGAAGTTTAGTTTACTTGCTATTTTTCAGTGTAGTGTTTTAATTTAGGAAAATTGGATTTTAATCATCCAAACTATTAACTATTGGCCAATAATAATCCCAACTAACAATATGAATGGTAAATTGTTAATAATCCCAACTTTCAGTTTCGTTACACCTATAACAATCTCAGTCTAATAGTGTTAACTCCGTTAGTTATTTCTTTTAAGTGAATGTGATAATGACCGAATTACCCTTTACATTAAATAATTATAAACAAAAATAAGAAATTGAATATATTTTGGGATCACTTTTGATAACTAAAAATCAATAAAGATTACAATAAATAGCCTGAAATCCACCCACCGGATCTCCTCATCGGAACGCCGTCGGCCATCCATCTGCACCAAAACTGGCCACCGCCACCTGAAACCTGCAACAACTCCACGGTGCGCCCCCAGTGTACTACTTCTTCATCAACAACAGCACTACAACATACATAAAGATTTCCACATAATCCATTCTCTCAATTCGTTAATTAAATCACAAATTGGAGACAAATTGAGTAGTTTATTTTTCTGATTTAGATTAAAAAATGTATCAATCTGAAATTAAAACTGGAATTGAAGTTAAAAATGTATTTTCTCATATCTACCGGCGATTTCCACTGTCATCTATAATTTTTTTCCGGCAAACACATCTATGACGTCACCTTTCTCTCCTCCCAGCGGCTGGTAGTCCTGGTGTTGTTGCAGGTGGGTGGCCGGTGTTGGTGCAGCTGGCCGGCCGACTGCGGTCGGCGGTTTTGTTTTGCAGTCTTTTCGATGAGGAGATCCAATGAGTGGATTTGGGGCTGTTTATTGTGTCAATATTCTTATTTAGTTATAAAAAGTGATTATTTATTATTTATATAATGTAAAGGGAAATATTGTCATTTTAACATTCACTCAAAAGAAATAACCAATGGAATCAACACTGTTAGACTGAGATTGTTATGGGTAATGAAACTGTAAATTGGGATTATTACTGGCCACATTGTTAGTTGGGATTATTAGTGGCCAATAGTTAATAGTTTAGATTATTAAAATCCAATTTTCCTTTACTTTAAAGGTTTGGCAAATGGGCGGTTTGGCTTCAACAAGTATTTCTTTGTTCGGGTCTGGGATGATCTAAACATTGTTCTTAATTAATGTGTTAAGTATGTATCTAAAATATACTTAGTTAATTGGTGAATTTCTGATTTTCGTGTTCTTGAGAAATGGAAGTATAGTTGGTAGTTGGATGTATTTTTGCAAATATGTTAGTTGTGTAAAAACAAAGTGCTAATTATTCATACCTCTACCTGTTGATTGGACTGGTAACCTGGCATGAATTTTTGCAGGATGATCGTCAAATTTCGGGTCGAAAGCACATGGCACAACACTCTCTCAGCAAAAGCCATGGCCAGAACTGAAACTGCCATTAATCTGGTAATTTTTATTATATATCCATTTCACAACTTCAGGACCCCCCCCCCCCCCCCCCAAACCACGAGATTAGAGGTGACAAAATGGTATGGTTGAGTAAAGGGTAAAAAACGGATTATTCTACAAATTATTTATAAATAGTTGGTGTGTCAAATACGATTATAAATTTATAATGTATATTATATTAGTAACAGACTAATTATTTAATTTTGTCAATAAAATTATACTTCGTATCTCAAAAACACTTTCTGGTGACTTTCAGCCATTGTGACCGTTTTCCCTTCTAGATATTTTGTTTTCCCTTTTTCTTATTTTGGTATCTTATCAGTTTAGCATTCATTTTATATGCATATTTGCAGTGCAGCCAAACATCTCTGGTCGTGTTACAAGAAGTTCAAGTGTTGCCTTTTTCTTGGAGTATGTACCTAGACCCCTATAAAAAGAAGTTAAATGGTCTACATTGCACTTCTATCTATTTCAAACTTGTGTTCCTTGTTGCTTATAGTAGTTTATAATAAAGTGTTTAAAAACGCGATAGGAATTTACAGAAAGATATGGAGTCTTTTATATTTTGTATGTAGGAATGACATTGTTAAGATGCTAGACATACATTTGAAGTTTGAATCATCTCCCAGTCCAACTTCATATGGAAATTGTACCAATGGTTGTTCATTTCTATATACCTATTGTTCGGTCCGTTTGAGGGACTAGTTTTGAGACCGAGTTCTGGTGGTTGTCTACAGTCTAGTCCCTGATATTTTGATCAACGATCAATGGGTAGGTTAAGTAATGGTAGTTTTTTTTATTTATGGGTGAAAAAGAGTTATTTTCAGTAATAATTTAATATTGTGTTAATTGTCAGCACGTCAATTTTGTTAAAAAGTTATATATTACAACAATATTCTAATTTTTTAATAAAGTTATTTGATATGATTAAAGCTTTAAGAATATAGTTTTACGTTTAAGACTTTCTTTTCATTTTACATGTTTCAGCTTAGGTTGTTCCATTCGGTTTTACTCGTTTAGTCTAAACTTAATGTGGATTGACCGATGATTTCTTATTGGAAATCTCATGAAATTTAAACGTAAATGCTCGATTGTTGTAGGTCAGTAATAAAATTGTGCTGAGAAATTTTGATGAGTATATCTTGTTATAAGGCATAAGACAAAGATTGCATAAAGAAAACTAAAAGATTCTAGCAAAGTTTACTGGTATTCTTATGTTCTTGGTATCAACATAATATCGTCTATGGTTGAGGTATGCAAAACCTGAGTTCAAGTTGCATTGGTAAAGCTAAAGAGCCGACTCGAGACTCCATCATACCTGATAAAGTTATTATATGTTTGATTTTGGTTTTAGTTTTAGATCCTACTTAATGAGTTATCAACTGATCGATATTAACCAAGCCTTACCTATCACTGTCAGCATTAACCGAGCTGAGTTCCTATCTAGCCGAGCCAGGCTAAGCATTGAGACAGACCGAGTTCCTACCCATTACGAGCCTATCTTCAGCTCAATATTACTTACCCGCCTGTTTGGTGGAAAAATAAGTTGGAAAGTGAATTTTATGGTGTGGTGACTTCTGTCTGGTGGTTCAAATCTAACCCAAATCTCTTTATAGGAGTTATTTTAAATTGTAAAAATAATTCCATCCAAAAAAACCATAGATTTGACAACAAATATGTACCCGGCGTGAATTGAACACGCAGCCTTCTTTCCAAGTCAGACGCTCACCCATTGCGCCATTTAACTCTTATATCAGTAAACGAATGCTGCACTTCCTTGTATGCATAGCTAGATTGTACACCCTGGATATACAATTGTACATATGTTGTAGACAAACTAAATGATCGTTTTAGCATTTGGAAAATTATGGAACAAAAAAACCGATGAAAACGTTTCCTAAAATAAAAATCTTAATTCATCATAGACTGTTTAAACCTGAAAAATAGTTTTTGCCCGAGAATTAGTTATATATTCAAAATTATTGGCCAACGGGTAGCTTAGTACTTGGTGTGGTGACCGGTATCTAATGTGTGACAAGTAAGGCAAGTTTAAGGGGGGTGTTTGGGATTCCTTATCTAATATAAAGACGAGCTTTGATAAAATCGATAAACCCGTGCCTAAATGTTAATGCTGTTGAATTATTAATTCAAAACACAACTAATGATTTGGTTTTGTGATATTATGATCCCTTTGCAAAAAAAAATGTAATAAAAGATTTTAATCGGACCTTTCAAAATATGTTTGATGTATACTTGTCAAAATATGGTTCCACGACACCTATACATGAATCCGTGTCATCCACGGGTGCGGGTTCTAGTAGGCCGGGAAACCCGTTGAGTAGTTTTATTCAAAATTTAAGACACGACAATAAATAGTAAACGTGTTCGAGGTAACATTTCAAATAGCGAGTTCAGTAGGTATAGCATAACATATTTCTTTTCTGTTATGGGTCTCGAGGAATTGACCAATTTTGATATATTAGCTTGGTGGAAAGAAAAGGAAACACAGTTTTTGACTCACGATTGAAAGTCTAGTAGCGTTTACATCGTAGAGGAAGTCACCGGAAATTTGGCCGGAAAGTCGCAAGAAAAGTCACAGGAATTGTTGGCTGGAAAAGTTCATTGGAAAAAGTCATCGGAAAAGTCAATGGGAAAGTCGCTGGAAAAGCGGTCACGGTCAATCAATTGTACTTTTCAACATTGAAAACACTATAAAAAACACAATGAAGAAAATACAATTATATAACACAATTTGTAAAAAAAACCCACTAACTTTTTTTAAAATTTTTATATAACAATACGTTACTCATATTAAAAATAACAAAACGCTTGTTATTATAGTAATTTCTTTTTTGTTAAAAATGTCGAATAAAAAGTTAAGGACGTTTTGAAACGACGAGACAATTGTCATGTGTCTTGCATGTGGAGAGAGAAAATAAACAAATGTGTTATCCTCCTAAACTAATCTCAACCATCAAAGTATAAAATCAATGGACAATACTGTTTTTTTATCCTTTTGACAAAACCAATACTTTTTATTATAACATAACCCTTAATATTATGGATTATATAATTTGTTGGGTTATGTTATGTTGTCTTTTTTTTTTTTTGTAATATTTGATATCTAACTTTTAGAACCATTTACATTGTTTTTGTTATGGCTTATGGTTAATCGACTTGCTATAACCTTCAAACGTGATTAACTGAAAACCGATATAATGGATCAGTTATGGTTATCTATTAACCGTTATATCGGTTATTGCTGTGAGTTGGATCCAAACCGATCCATATGCACCCCTAATCAAAAGAGTAAATAGTTGTGATCAAATAAGTAATTTCATATTTGACCAGTTACAAATTTAGTCAGGGTTGAACTTGCAAACCCTATGAAACTTAAGGGTCTTCATTACTTCTTGTCTCTCTCTATATATATATAATAATATTTGTCCCAAAGGAATTTAATCTTCCATTAATCAATCAAACCCTAGGGCTCGCTATCACCATCACCGCAGGTAACAAAAATACCTAAATGTTGAAACTATGTTGGTATACATACGTACATACATACATACATACATGTGTAATAAAAGAATCCCCTGTTTTATTTTGTAATTTGCAGTAACCAATGGATCCAGCACCAGAACCAGTTACTTACATTTGTGGAGGTCTGTTTCTTTTTTATTTTTTTTAATTACTCTTTATGTTTGTGTATTTTGATATTCTTGATTTCTTTCACTGTCTGTCTGTAATTACTTGAGTTTATATACATATACATGTGTGTGTGATGTAGATTGTGGTCATGAGAATACTTTGAAGGTTGGTGATGTGATTCAATGCCGAGAGTGCGGTTACCGTATTCTCTACAAGAAGCGAACTCGCCGAAGTAATTATCTTTCAAATCTTTTTTTTTAATGGGTAATTTTGGTTAAGTAGCTTTAAATTTTGGCCAGCCTCACAGCCCGCTTGTAAAAGCTTGAGCTAGCTCGTCTATCTTAGCGAGCTGAAATGTTTAATTGCTTGGCTTGTAAAAGCTCGAGCTAGCACGTTTGTTTATAAGTTTTTAAATTTTGTACTTTCTTACACATATTGATATATATGAATTATGAAACAGAAAAAATGGTATTTTAAACGTATGCCTAATGCAGAATTTATAAACAACATATATTTAATGTATTAAAATTTGGGTTGTATAAACAACATATTTAAGTTTGGGCTTTAATTTAATTTTGTCAACGAGCCAGCTAATGAGCGAGCCAGTGAACCAGCTTAACTTGGCCGGGTGCACATTTACCAACGAGCCTAGAACTGATAGTTTTATGAACCACCCTAGTCTTACCTGGTTCCATTGGCTAACATGGCATTGGTGGAATGTCGTGAGGTAACTGGTAACAGGTTCTTACGGTTAACCAAAAAAAAGTGTGGTTTAATGACACAAAATGCATTACTTTTGAAAATGAGACCTTGTTTGTTAGAAAGAAGTGAATAATTGTTGTTTGTATCCCTCATAAGTGTACACATATATGCTCTTCCACTTGTATTTTTTATCACTTAGGAGAACTAAATAGATGAACTCATTCACTAGATACCTACTATATAGTTTTACTTAATTCACAGTCACAGACACAGACACAGACACAGACACAGACACATAGCCAGTTAGAATTTAAATTGCCATTGGCTTAAAGTTGGTTACAACTCGGTGATCCTTAATTTTTAACTTCATTTATGAAAATTTGTTACTGTCTTTACAAGCACAAGAATTTGGTGTTTGCTGGATTTGTTATAGGCACAATATTTTGTATTTACCAGCCTCTTGTATGATTCTAAATCTATGTAGTTTGCATCATCTTTTTATCTATCACATGCCAAAAGTATTCTTAATTCCTTGATTATCTGCTGCAGTTGTGCAGTATGAAGCCCGTTGAAGAACACGCTGCAAGTGAAGCTCACATTGGCATCATCAGTTATGATTGGATTGTCTTGTAATAAGTGTGAAATTTGGATATTTAATTGTGAATAATCAAACTTGTCTGTTTGAAATGTTTGAAGATCCTATGTTAACAGACAGAAGTTATAAGGTATAGCACTGAAATTCGACGATTACCAATTACGCAACATTGTTTCATTTGCTCAAACATTTTGCTTTATAAAATCAAAATCATATTAACTTTCTTTTAAAACGAGGGATGAGATTTTTTTACTGAAAGCTGTACCCCATGTATTCGGTATGGATATCGGTACCAAAAATTTAGGTTTTCAGTACAAACAAGGATATCAATATCGGTATGTTGGTATTTTGTATCTGTTAGGAATACGTTGAAGTTTATTGGGAAATATCCGTATTGATATCTAATAAAATGGGTCCAACCAACTTTTTAAATCATAAAACAATGAGACTTCATCGAGATTTCTGTTGATGATACAATAAACAAAGAAAAGGAGAGGGGGGAAATGGAAAGGTGATTGGTGAAGATTTAACGAATATCTTAACATTTTTGTTGTTTTGGCTTATTTTGTACAATCATTTTTATAAGTTTTATGGGAGATTTAGTATATTCTGATATTATGTTACTTGATTACGAATGAATTTGATATTTTATTTTGGTATTAAGTTTTATTGGTTTTAATTTTGGTTTTGCTTGTGATATTAGTAATAACGGTACCCGTACCAATATAGCCAATTTGGTACCCGTCAGCCGTTGCATACTGGTACTGGTACCGGAACCTAGACCGATTCAACTAATTTGTTATTCGTACTAGTACCAGTATTAGTACCATGACCATTGGAGATTTGAAAAATTACACACACACACAAGCGGTACAAAAGCAGGTATCATACCAATATATTGTGTTGATACTCATACCTTTAATCCCTACTTCTAGTTTTACACCTTACCAATTTATGAGAACACGTAGGGGTGCCAATCGTATCGCGTTGACAGGTTGAGATTCTTTAACTCTAATCCAACCCGTATATTTGTGTCATGTTGACCCATTTGAATTTGTGTCGTGTATCGGATCAACCATTTTATGTTTATTTATGAATATGAGTAATACCTAGTGATTTTAGTAACAATTTTAACAATTAAATACTATTTTTCATAGGAAAACAACATTTAGTTATTTATGAAATATCTAATTGTTTTTGTGTATATATATCTCTATCTCAATTAACAAATTTGGGTTTACATATTTAGCTAAAGATAAGAGCAAACAAATAAAATAATAAATAATTAAAGAATAGACCGTTAGAGTTAGTACTAATAAAATAAAAAGGTTGGAAACTAAGAGCAGATAAAAGTAATTTAAAAAAAAAATTAAAAATGAATAGATATATGTAAATTAAAAATCTAAGTATTTAACTTTAAAATTTAATAACTCGAATCTCTAGAATTAAAATATTAACTACTCTAAAATTCTTAAACATGCTAATGGGTCAACCCACTTTTTAACAGGTCGTGTCAGCCGACCCAAACCTATATTTTATCTTGTCAGGTTCGGGTCGTATTAAGAATGGACCCCTTAACTGAACACCATATACACCTTATACCACTAGCCCTAGATTTGCTAAAAGCACTTTGATAATCATATTAACAGAACAATTAGTATCAAAGGCATCACAAAATTAACAAAACAAAAAATGATTATTTTGATAAACGAATGCGTCACAAAATTTAATTTTATCAAGAAATTCCAAGTTTCTTTTTTAAGACACAGGAGAATTCATAAACCAAATGATTTTGCGGGTCAGGCGGCCTCGCATACTCAGTTGGGCTCTTCTTTAACCCATCCGAGTTCCAATAAAAACCGGAGAATGGTTATTTGGCAACCCGGTTAACAACAATGTCTAGACAAGCCTTTAATTCTCTACACTAACATCATGTAGACATGTAGAGAGCTTATTCTGGATACTACAAATTAATTTAAAACAAAATTTATGACAAGTGTTAAGGTTTATCAAAACCTTGTTACAATTCATACACTAGAAATCTCAAAAAACAATATTGATTTCTAAACCTAGAAATAAATATCCGTGCCAAATGTACATGCACATTATATAATTAAACGACAAACATATGGTAAATGATATCACAGATCATCATGCTGCTTCAGCAAAAGCTTCAGGTGCATCGGCCCTGCACATGCACGTAGCAAATTAGATAATGAAAATAAGAAATAATTACCATTTAAGGATTAAAAAGTTTCACTTCATTTATTTACCTCTGAAATCCTTCTCCAACTTCCATTCTTAAAAAGTTCCCAATTTTCACTGGGGTTCCCACTTCCTTGGATAGTTCACTCAACAATGTCTGCAAGAGATTGAATATTATAAAAATTCAATCACATTAATTTTAGTTTTAATATATAAACGCCAGATAACATACCTTCACATTGATAGTGTCGTTTACAATAAACTTTTGCTCCATTAAAACAACTTCCTCAAAATACTTCCTTAACCGACCTTCAACCATCTTCTCTATTGCCGCTTGGGGCCTACCCGAACTTTCAGCCTGGTAAAATAAAATAATAATCAAACATTTAGATGCAAATATAATAATAACAATAATAGTAAAATACACGGATGGTTCCTGTGGTTTGGTCCAAAATTTGGATTTCGTCCCTAAAGTTTAAAAGTTACAAAGTTACAGATTTAGTCCCCAACCAGTCAACCACCTAATTTACATTCATAAATGGTCCCCAAGTAAGATAAAATCATAAGATTACTATTTTACCCTTTTTTTAAAGTTACACTTTGATCCTTTACTATTTTACTCTTTTAACAGTTACAGTTTAACCACTACACTTCGACGCATTCAGACACTATCTTAGATAGCCTGTTCTATTACCATTAATAATATTATGATTATTTTAATAATTCAAAATCAGAAGTACAGCAAGTTTGAAGAAATTTCACCTGAGATTTGAGAATTTCACGTTCATTCTGAACCGCATCAGAAGAAACATGTTCTTTTGTTAGAAATAAAGGCTTTGCAGCCACCACATGCATTGCCAATTCTGAACCGACACGTTTAACAGCATCCAGTGGAGCATTTTCATCCTCAACTTCAAGTGACAAAATTCCAGCAATACGTCCCAACCCTAGAATAATAATAACATCAAGATTTAATTTTTAGTGATTTGCTGAGTTTCTTGAAAAGCCTTCATTAATTCAATATTTAAAAATGATAATCTTTACCAGGATGAGGACAAGTATGAAGATATGTAGATATCACACCAGTATTAGAAAGTGGCACTGCAAAACCCCTTCTAAGTTTCACATTCTCACCCATCATTGCAGCCACTTCTGTAATTGCATTCTGAACTGTTGTTTCTCCACTTAACTTAGGATGGTCAAAATTGATCTTCAAATTCTGCACATGATGTGCCATTAACCATAAGTTTTATAGCCCAATCACTTAAAACTAACAGGAACTAAAAGCCTCTGAGATGTGTATACGCTTGAGCTTTGGCTCAATTCATATGAACTCGTATGCAATAAAAAAACAAAGCCTTGAGATGGAATCATAAATAAACTATGCTGAAACAAGTAGCCAAGAGGCTAAGATCAACGAGCCAAATAACACCACCTGACATAATTACATATACTTAATGAGACCGGCATACATTATCATCCCCAATATCTCATAATATGCATGGAGCCTAACACCAAAATCTCAACTCCTAAGTCCCAGCATATGCTCAATAACTCAAAAACAACTCATAAAGTTGTGAACTTGATACTTTAAACACAAAGCTAATGTTGTTTCCTTATTGATTCTATTATCTGCTTTTAAATATCATAAATCCATGCAAAACATTTCACCATATTATTAAAAATCTAATTTTGTAAAAGAAAAACCACTCATTCATCGGCATTCCCTTATTAAGTTCAATGGAAATAAGAAATTTAAGAAGCTGCTTTAACTTTACTCAGAATTCTAGATAAGTGCTAAACTTTATAACCTAGCATAACTAAAGCAACTTATGAGCTTGTAAGCAAACCATGAACTAAGGAAAGTCAGAAAACAAATCAGGGTATAGAACTAGGATTAATGTACATCACATGCCTTTCCATCCGATGATTCAATGAAAGTTGCAACAATTTTCATCTTGAATTGTCCCATGAAAATAACATTTCCTCTAGGCAAATTTCAAACATCCAGTAATTTATTTGTCTGTTACTATAATTTGATTGTTTTATGCTATTGTTGTCCACTAAATTAATGTTCAAAACTTCAAATGTTTCAATCTCATGAGATAGAGAGAGTACAAAGTTAGATTTAGATGTATTTTACATATATTGCATTATTAAGGCATACTGACGATCAATAATACATAAATATCTCTATTGTCTCGAACTCAAGCCAACTAAATTTAAACAACATTCGGATGGATTTCATGTAAATAAAGGGCAAACACAATATATTCAAACTAAAAAGATCAAAAAAATTTGATCACATGATGATCAAATCTGAACGGCAAGTCAAATCTCTTACCTCTAAACCTTGAAGTCCAATAGAGAACGGACCGGTCACTTGTTCTGAAGCTTCAGTAGACAGTGCCAATTTGGCCAAAGACGAAGCCTGCAAAGACAATCATTTACATAATCACTTCCAAAACACGCATCCAAAGACATTTATTAAAAAAAAACAGTTTAATAAGACTGACCAGGTACTGAAATATTTCATTTCTTGCAACAAAATCGGTTTCACAGTTAAGCTCAATAACAACCGCCTTTTTATCATTCTGTGACAACGCAAGTAAACCCTCGGCTGCGGCTCGAGACGCCTTTTTCGATGCAAGTGCCACTCCTCTTTTCCTCAGTTCCTTTTGAGCATCCTCTGTTAACATAATCATCATTATATATTCATAAAAAAATAAAAACCGAGATAAAATAAATAAAACAATATTTTTATTTTATTTTTTTTTACCTAAATTCCAGTTGCAGTCGATAAGAGCAGACTTGACTTGTTTAATAGGAGCACTAGTTCTTTCTCTTAACTTCTTAATCAGACTCATATGATCCGAAGGCGAAACCTCACTTGAATACGTTCGTGTAGAGTAACCGTATTCGGAATGTATAGGGACACTCACTCGCCTACATAGAGTCTCAATTGACCGTTTTGCCCCTCTGGAAAGCATCATTTTGTAAAACTGCATATCACGATTTACAGTACTCAATAATAGAGAAATGATATATAAATGTTTCATTACAAATAACATGATAAACCTAATTAGCAGAAACATGAGAGTATGTAGCACTTAGTTTTTTGAAATGATATTCTACAAGTTAACAACCTAAAGAGCACGTGGCTGATAAGATCTAATACGAACAAATTAACATATATGATATGTTGTTATAAAATGAGAGAATTATATTATAATAATAATAATAATACCTGGAGATCGGAGATGAGAATTAAGGAAGGAGGTTTAAGAGAGGTGTGCCGGTGGCCGGAGAAAGTATGTGCGTCAAGTGATTAGAGATTTTGGGGGCTTGATGGGCCTCATGTGGGCTAACTGGGCTTGGGACTGGGCTTTAGTATAATTGATTAGTCGTTGTTTAATTAATAAGTAAGCTTAAGCACAATTATGAAAATCTGAATTTGGAGTTGGATAACGTTTAATAACTTTATTTCTTACTTTCTTCTCTTAACTTTTAAGTTTCGAGTTAAACTGATAAGTCCCTTACTCGACGAAGAAGGTTGAGAGTTTATAAGGTTAGTAAATTCTTTTTTCCTAAGTGCGTCTGTAGTGGGGTGTCGTTCCACTGCCAAATAGGCTTGGAATTTCCTTAACACTACTACGGCTTTTTGTAAATGGGTCGTTTCGTGGCCCATGTCGTTCATGTGGAAAAGGGGTTGCACATGTTTCCCTTATTCACCCTTTGTATTTAATTAAGTGAGGCAATAGCATATTTTCCTTTATTTAAATTTGTTTAACTAATTTTTAACATTATTTAATCATTATTATAAGACGTTCAAGTGCGAAGCACTCTCAACGCTAATGTTGAGTCACTTCTTGTCTTCTCAAGCTAAGAAAAATCAAGCTTAGGCCACCAGTAATGAGAGTTTAATTCTGATATGTGAGACCACAAAATGCCAAACACACAACCCTTATGTCGCTATACGGCTTTATCATTCCATGGCGTTATTGTAACAACGCTTAATTGACCAAATATTTGACCAATAAATGAATATTAGCACAGTGACTGTTGTGAACACTAAAAGTTATTATTTTTTTAAACTTCTTTTTGTTTTATATAAATTACATCAAAAATCAATTCACACTTCTCAAAATTACAGCAATTCATCTTAAAAATTTCTCTCATAGTGCTAAAAAATGGAAGAATATTATTTATCGTCATCAACGACGACTAGTGATGATGGTACGTCTTTGGATTCGCATGAGATTGACGAGACACTCAAAAGTGCGATTGAACTCATGGTAGAGTTTATGGCCACATGAGATGGACAACTGAATATGATTAGTTTTTTAATATTTTCAAGATTTTTATTATTATTATTTATGTGCTTTTTTAAAAAATGTTAATGAAATATTTTATGTGTAAATGTCAATGAATGTGACATCAATTTTTTTTTATCTTTTATATTTATTTAAAAATATTTGAATAATAAAAAATAAAAAAAGGAAAAATAAAAAAAATAATTGGGTAACGAGGGAAGAAACATTAACCATTAAACATCTTTTTGCCTAAAATAAGCTATGTTGAGTTGGCACTATGTGACGAAAATGACTTTGATCACTTTATAAGACATTAATCATTACTCATGGCCTTAGTAACATGTTAAAAATTTCTTGGAGTTGTCAAGTCAACATGAACACATTCCGAAGTCGGGTGAAAAGCTTCATATGTACGTTTAGAACATACACTTTGGTATTAATCTTCCCCCTTATAAATAATCTACTCTGTTAGCACGGTAGATATTAACCATGTACAATCTTACCATTAAGGTAGTCGTCATTTATTTACTTCTCATAAGTTATCACCTTATACAATAATATGTATGCCCTCTAAAATAGGTAGTGGCCACCTTTCACAACGATCTTCTCTTTAAGACGGTAGAAATCACATATATACGAATGTTTATCAAGTTTAATGATGATATTATAACTTGATATCTTCTTGAGATGAATATTTAATTGGGTATAATTACTCAAGAATTCCTTTTTATTACCACATTGACAAAACCATTGAAAGTTTCTTGGAACTTGCATGGATGATTGAAAGTTGCATGAGAAATAATGACAAGGGGTAACTGAAGTAACAACAATTGGTCCATGGGTAGCAATTATGATAAGCAACAAATATGCTGCTGTCACTAGTAATTGTGATGAACTGATCGGAACTGGGCTATCCGCAACAACTTTTTTATGAGTAGCAACTTGGCTATCAACCCTCTATGTATGTGTGCATCAGCATCAAGTTGAGCCATCCAATCCTCAACACTATAAAGAACTGAGTTGTTGCTAAAGGAGATCCTACTTATGATTTTCTTGTTTACAACATATTAATGATAACTGATCGAGTAACTGCTTATAACCCTTTTAACCGGAAATTAAACCTACAACATAAAAGCAAGAAAGAATTTGTGTAATTTTCAATTCATATTGTATTTTTCTATGTGCTTACATGTCATATTTATAGACTAGCAAATTAACAAGCTAACTGAATCATTCATTAACAAATTATATCCTCGTCACCTCAAGTTATTGAACCTGAGATCTACAACCAACTTTAAGGTGACAAAACGTGGAAATGAACACATTAACAATACCATAAAGATTCATGATTCTAACAGCTGATCGATCGGGTATGAAACATGTACCCGACTGGAATGTGATGATGCAACTCAAGTATGGTTATTGAGGGTCATCTTCTGCAACGACCAGAATAAACGAATTCAGTTTAGTAAAAGGAAACCGACTTGTAACAATTGTTTATCATAACTCGAAATGCACTGAGAAACTCACGTATAGATACAGGATCTATATGTACAAAGAAACTTGCAGCAACAATCATATAACAAAACAAGAGCATTAATCCTTTGAAGTAATTTGATGTTCCCTCCTGCAAGTTCAGTCAAAACTAGTCAATATGTTGAAAATAATCAAACAAAGGGTAGGTGTTCAAGAGAATATTAGACATCTAACAAATAGTCAAACTATGTAGGTCAAATTTTGCAATATTCATGAGAAGGAATAATATTTTTAATATTCAAACCTGCAGCATGAAGGCTACGACCAGAACCGTCATAAAAAGAGTGGCCGTCTCAAAAGGTTCAAAATCAAGGTCCATCGGGTGTCCGATTATCCATCCAACAACCACACAAATTGGCATCTGTAAATGAATACATTAACAATGGTGATGAACATTTTAGTCATTGTATTCAACACTTGCCAAAGTTTTAAACACATATTTTAATGGAAAAATATTGCAAAAATATGACCATTTAACAGAGATTAGTATGATAGTATCATTATTATTAAATACTGAAATCACTAATATACTTTATGAACACCTACCACAAACATGGATATTTGTGTTGATGATCCAATCGCTACTCCTAAAGATATGTCCTACAAAAGTAATCAAATTTATAGTAGAAAAGATTAAAATTGTCACCTCTGATTTTAATCAAACTAACAAGTAAAAAATATCAAACTAACAAGACAAAAACACTTACAAATTTGTCTTTCACTGCAAACATAATAGCGCTCGCATGTTCTGCTGCATTTCCAACAATAGGAAGCAGAATAACACTAATGAATGCTACCGGGACATCCATCGCAACAGATGCACCCTGGAACACAGAATCATTGTATGCTAAAATAGGTTAAAATGCCACCTCTGATTATATATTTATAATCAAACTAACAAGATTTGAACCTCTACTGCATTAACCAAGTATTCTGAGAGAATTGAAATGAATAGAGTCAAAAAGCCAAGCCAAATAATCGATTCCCACTTTGAAATATCTGCAAATTCTTCGTTATCTGAACTCGATGTCGGAGTATCCTGATATTTTTAACAATTAACAGAAAGTATAAACATATTGCACGATGCTATACTTTTAGTCTTTATGTAGGTGATCTGTACCTCTTTAAGTGATGCATAATCTTGCTTCTGATTTGTAAGCAGAAAAAAGATATAGATGCAATATGCTACAAGCATTATACAACTACAAAATCTTGAAAGGGATAATATTGATGTCCCAATATGCAATTCGGTGTTTGTGACATGAAGAACAGTTGGGAAAATCAGGGCCATAACTGCCATCAAGAGCAATCCTACATTCATCCCAGCATTTGACTGACAATAAACTTAATTTAATCAATATTAATGATTAACTGATTATACATATTACAAGTATGACGATGAATAGAGGTGGAAAAATGGGCATTTGATAGTGAGTAGTGTTTGGTAGGGGTCGGTTCGGGTTGTGGTTGACTTGAAACACTTTTTGTTGGGCTTGTAAATGAACTGAACGTTCAATATACAGTTCGTACCGTTCGGCAGAAGATAGTTTATGTTTGACTAAACGAAAGAACATCAACATTAAAAAATTTGTTCATTTAATTGAATAAAGAGCATAACACATGCCTCGTTCGTTCACTTGAATATGTTTATGTTTGTTTGTTTTACCTTGTTCGTTTATGTTTGTTAATATATTCATTTAAATTTTTTGGCCCATTACAACTCGGTAAAGTTTTAGTAACTTTCTAGGCCCAACATATTGTTCTTCACGTTACTTTTAACTAGTTTTAGCTCAGTTACGTTTGTTCATCTACGTCCGGTTATGTTCATTCTTTTACGTTCATGAACCGTTCGTTATACTGTTAACAAACAAACATAAACCAAAACAATCATATTCATTTTCTTAGCCATCAGACACAAACAAAAAACCATAATCATTTAATTTTTCATGCTCGTGAAAGTGATTATGGTTGTAAAGTATCGATCGATTATTATTGATAAACAATGACCCTATATATAGGGAAGAATACAACCAAGAAATAAGGAAAGGATATACACAATGAATACAATGATTATCTCTAAATAACTAACTATAATCTATTCCTAACATACATAATAATTGGCTGGCTAAGACACCCCCTCAGTTTGAGCGGGCGGAGGACAGACGCTCAAGCTGGACCGAAATGATTGGAATAGTTCCTTTGGTAAATATATCCGCATACTGCATAGAGGATGGGACGTGAAGAACTTTAATGTGCCCAAGACGAACCTTCTCTCTGACGAAGTGTATGTCAATCTCTATGTGTTTTGTCCTTTGATGTTGAACCGGATTATTGGACAAATAGACCGCTGAAACATTGTCACAAAAAACTACTGATGCGCGCGTTAAAGGAGTGTGAAGTTCGAGCAGCAGATTCCTAATCCAAGTCGTTTCTGCAACCGCATTTGCAACTCCCCTATACTCAGCTTCCGCACTGGATCGTGAGACAGTAGGCTGACGTTTAGCAGACCAAGATATAAGATTGTCACCAAGACACAATAACCCGATGTCGAGCGTCTCGAATCTGTCAGCATCAGAATAGGCAACCAAGTCATGTGAATCAGATCTCATGATCTGTATACCATAGTCAATTGTTCCTTGCAAATAACAGATGATACGCTTCATAAAGGCAAAGTGAGGATCTCGAGGCTCATGCATGAAGAGACACACCTGTTGAACTGCATATGACAAATCTGGACGAGTAAAAGTTAAATATTGCAGTGCACCCGCCAGACTCCGATATAATGTCGGATCCGAAAATAGAACTCCATCTGTAGCACTTAATTTAGATGAAAGATCAACCGGTGTTGAACAAGGTTTGCACGAGGACATGGAAGCGCGGGTGATTATGTCTTTGGCATATTGGGTCTGTGACAAGAAAATACCATTCTTTTGCTGAGTAACCTTTATTCCCAAGAAATGATGTAGACGACCCAAATCGGTCATGGCAAATTCCCTTGAGAGCGTGCCAATAATGTTGTTTAAGAGACGGTCATTAGAAGCTGTAAGGACTATATCATCAACATATAATAATAAATATGCAATATTAGACGGGTCCTGTTGATAAACAAATAAAGACTGATCACAGGTGCTGCTACGAAACCCCTTGAAGGTAATAAAATTAGCAAAACGGGTGTACCCCTCGGTGCCTATTTAAGACCATATAGTGATTTCTTCAACCGACAAACGTGGTTAGGAAAACGTTTATCATAAAAACCCGGTCGTTGATGCATAAAAACCGTCTCATGTAGTTCCCGTGTAAAAAAGCATCCTTTACATCAAGTTGATGAATAGGCCAAGTCCTTGACACAGCAAGAGACAAAACCGTGCGAATAGTGGCTGGTTTGACCACGGGACTAAATGTCTCATCACAATCGACACCAACTGTTTGTGAATTTCCATTAACCACCAACCTGGCCTTATAACGTTCCAACGATCAGTCCGATTTAAATTTATGCCGAAATAACCACATGCAACGAATCACGGGACGGTCATGTGGGCGTGGAACAAGCTCCCATGTTTCATTATCCTGTAATGCCGTATACTCAGTTTGCATTGCATGCAACCAATTTGGATCAGTTAGGGCTTTGGCATAGGAAGTAGGGACCGGGGAAAGGGAGATGGTGTTGTGTATAGTCGAAGGGTTGGACCGTGATTTGGAACGAGTTGTCATGGGATGTTGGTTAGTAATCGGACCGGTTGGCTGGATAGGATGGGGCTGGGCTTGGGCCGAAGCTGGTATGGTGGTAGAGGGGTTGGTCAAAGGTGGTGCAAGACGAGGACGACGCGAGTATGTGAACGGGTATGGGGCCGTGACCGGGTTGGGTGTGGGCAGGTTAATGTTGGGTGTGGGCTGGTTAATGGGCCAATGGAATGTGAATCCAGGTGGGGTGGTGTCGTCCAAAAAATTGTATGAGGTAGGATGATGAGGAAGTGTAAACGGGAACACGTGCTCATCAAAGGTCACATGTCGTGAGATGTGTACCTTGCCTGTGGTAGGGTCGAAGCAACGGTATCCCCGAAAGTCATGTGGATACCCGAGAAAAATACATCGGATGGACCGATGGTGAAGTTTATAAGGCTGAGTAGCTGATGTGTTAGGGTAACACGCACAGTCGAACACACGTAAGTGTTTGTAATCAGGCTGACGATGATAAAGAGCAAATGTAGGTGTGTAAAAATTTAGGCGTTTGGTTGGTAATATATTGTGAAGATAAGTGGCGGTGTGTAGGGCTTCAACCCAAAACGAAGGAGGTAGATTCGCATGAATTAAGAGAGCCCGTATAATGTCGTTCAAGCGGCGAATCATATGTTCTGCCCTTCCATTTTGAGAGGATGTTTGAGGGCAAGAAAAACGGAAAAGCAAACCGTTTTGTTGGGCAAAAGTTTTAAACGCTAAATTGTCAAACTCACCACCTAAGTCGCATTGAAAAGTTTTTATTTTGCGGTTAAATTGGGTGAAGATTAATTGATGGAATCTGGCAAAAGTGGGAAAGGTTTCGGATTTATATTTTAGGGGGTAAACCCACACGAAGTGCGAGAAATTGTCAATTAGCACCATATAATACTTGTATCCTGTTTTACTCGTGATTGGCGAAGTCCATAAATCGCAATGAATAATATCAAAAGGAGCAAAAGTAAATGTATTAGACGAATAAAAAGGCAATCTTTTACTATTTGAAAGTTGACAAGAATTGCAAAGATTGTGACTTTTGTCCTTATTACATTGAAAATTAAAACTACGATTTAAAATATCTAGAACTTGCGCCTCGGGATGTCCTAGACGATCATGCCAAGGTAAGTGGTGGAAAGCAATAAAGGTGGCTTGAGGCGGCAGTTGAGGCGGCGTGAACGTATAAAGATTCCCGGTACTGTTGTGGCGAGATAGTGTCTTCTTAGTTTTGAGGTCCTTCAAAGAAAAACCAAACGGGTCAAATTCGACATACACTTGATTATCACGAGTAAAACGTCTAACAGAAATAAAATTTTTAATTATTTGAGGGCTATAAAGGATGTTTGGGAGTATATAAGTTCGGTTTGGTAAATGGTGAAAGCCGGTACCTGATCCTTTAATTGGTAAAAGCATATCATTACCTAGCAAAATATAACGACATATAGGAGTAGAATCAGGGATAACGATTTTACCTTGGTCTTTAGTGACGTGAGACTCGGCCCCTGTATCCATAACATCTGAGTTCCAAGCCATATTAGGAGAATTAACCTGCATATTAGCCATTGCAGCACTCAAATCAGTTGGGCAGAGGGGGTTATACATGGGCTGGTTGAATCCGGGTGGTGCAAACGGAGCCGGAGAGTAACCGGTGGCCGGAGGGAAGCCGGTGAACTGAACCTGAGGAGCCGAGGGTGGGTCGGGTTGCTTGCTGCCAGACCACTGCTGCTGGGTCGGGTAAGGACATGGTGGAGGTGTCCACCAAGCCCAATTAGGAAAAGAAGACGGCTGTCCCTGATAGGCGGTCCATGGGGGCTGTTGCTGAGATCTGCCCCTGCCTCTGCCCCGGCGGTTGGAAGCCCCGCCTCTGCCTCCGCTGCCACGACGATTATTGGTGGAGTAGGAAGCTTCAGATTGCTGGTTGTTGTTGGATGAAGAGCCAGCTGAAGGCGACGCTACAGTAGCAGCCAAAACTGTATTCTGTGAGCCCTTCTGAGCTTCAATCCGGATGACTTCGTCATTAAGCATAGTGATAGCCTGGTCCCAATCAACACCCTGCTGATTAATTAGAGAAGCAGTGGTGTTATATTCAGGTGGAAGCCTGCGAACAAGCTGAAGAACAAGCCGTGATTCAGAGACGGGCTGATCAACATCGGCCAATTGACTGGCTAAATCGGACAGCCGTTGACAGTAGTCGTCAACCGAGGAACAAGCTGTCAGTGTGAGATTACAAAACTTCGTCTCAAGCGCCGCAGCGCGAGCCTTTTTGTTGCTTAAGAAGATCTTCTCGAGCTTTGTCCAAGCCGCTCTAGCCACAGTTGTATCTATAAGACGTTTCATAAGATCATCCGAAACGGTGCTGTAGATCCATTGAAGAACCAATGCATCGAGTTCTTTCCATTGGGCGTATTCGGGAGATGTGGCGGCTGGAGGGGCTGATTCATCGATATGGTTTAATACCTTATACGCAATAGTATAAAGGCGAAACAGTTTTACTCATGCCGAATAAGTAACCTTCGTTCCGTCCGAAGTCCGGATCTTGGATTGAATGTTCGACACAGAGTAGGCAGGATGAAGAGGATCGGGTTTGTTCGATGATTCAGCCACGGTTTCTTTCGTCATGGTGACGGGGTCGGACGTATCCGGTGAGTATTAGGGTGGGATCGAGAAAAAAAAAATAAGAAGAAGAAGAAGAAGAGAGTAGGTTATCAGATTATGGCTCTGGTACCATGAAAGTGATTATGGTTGTAAAGTATCGATCGATTATTATTGATAAACAATGACCCTATATATAGGGAAGAATACAACCAAGAAATAAGGAAAGGATATACACAATGAATACAATGATTATCTCTAAATAACTAACTATAATCTATTCCTAATATACATAATAATTGGCTGGCTAAGAGCTCGATCGTTTAATTTTTTATGCTCGATCGTTTGTTTGTTTAAGCTTACACAGATGAACACATCCATGCTCTGTTTGTGTTCGTTCGGTTCGTTTGCAAGCCTACTTTTATTCCACAACTTTTAAACTTTCTATAAGCTATTAGAATGCCAATACAATTGCAAAAACCATATTATATCAACAAGATTTTTGGAGATTTTCACACTTTCGTGCGACTTTCGACTCTTTTGAAGCATTCCATTTAAGCTAAGTTTTCTATTTTGACCATTGGATCTAAATCATAACCCAACCCGACCTGTTTACAAGTTAACCGGTCACAGTTAACTAACAATGGCAATCAACTAACCTTGTTAAACATCTGTTCCTTATTATGATGTGTGATGCCTCCACTAAAAAGTGCACATCCGAGAACAAGCAACATGTTGGACAAAATTGACCCTAGTAATGACTGTTGAACGAGGCGTAACATGCCTTGCTTCAATGCAAAAAGTAATATTATCAACTCTGTTGCATTGCCAAAAGTGACATTGAGAAGGCCACCCACTGCAAATCCAAATTTTATATATAAATTAAATGATTACTATGCAATTGAGACCCTTGGAAATTGAAAAACAAACCTGTAGGTACGGTGTAGAAAACCAGTTGTCTGCACAAAAGAAGCTAAATAGTCAAAACATGTTTCTTTTTGAAAGATCATTTTATAAACCATAAAAACAAGTTTATAATTGACATATATTCAATTATATACATAA
Source organism: Bidens hawaiensis (assembly GCF_021521415.1). Classification (NCBI taxonomy): domain Eukaryota; kingdom Viridiplantae; phylum Streptophyta; class Magnoliopsida; order Asterales; family Asteraceae; genus Bidens; species Bidens hawaiensis. The sequence goes on from NW_027492672.1 coordinate 57,730, forward strand.
TGTGGCGCAAAGTTATTGAAGATATTAATTTGTAGATAATTACCCGGTGGCCCAACCCAGACGCTCTGCCAAAGGTATGATGCCTAATAAGCTCAACATAAACACCCAACCCTGATATCATAAACAAACAGGTCAAAACAGTGGTAAAACTACAAATTCATGACAAATGGTAGCAATATTTAATAACGTAACTCACTGGGCGATGGGTCAATTGGTCAACCAGCATTGCTAACGGGCCACAAGGTAAGAGTAAACTTAGTTTATCAGAAAAGAAAGCAGTCTTTATACTGGCTAACATTATGTTCCATGTAGAGTTGGTGCCAAAACCTTCCGGCCCGCCTTTTAACAAGTTTCTGGTAGTTGACACGGGTATAGCTCGACTATCATCTTCTAACTCAATCATTGACTTCACACTTGATGATTTCATCTGTGAAAATTCTTATTTTAGAAAATAAAAAAAAGCACGGTTTATGGTGTATGTCACTATAAAACGTTCTGATTACAATTGTTGACTTTTCATATTATCAAGGCATATCAGAATTGATGTATGAAATAAATCTTAAGGGAAAAGGTAGAAGTAACTATAGAATAGTGAAAAACGCATAAGGTATTGTGTTTTATTGATAACTATTTATATAAAAGAAACCTAATCAAATCAACAATAAGCCTATCTAATTTATTCTATCTAATGCTTACACATAGAGCTGTTGACGAAGCGAACGTTCAATGAACTGTTCGTGAACCGTTTGGCGGGAAGTTTGTTTATAAAATAAACGAACGAACATGAACAAACCATTTGTGTTCATTTTATTAAACAAACGAACACAAACACATGTTTTGTTCGTTTATGTCCATTTATTTGTGTTCCTTTATACTCGTTTACATAATAAATAGAAAATAATTAAACATTAGAGTCATCTACTTGATTGTGTTCATTTATGTTTGCTTGTTTGTGTTCATTAACGTTTGTCCATATATGTTATTTATCTTTGTTCAATTATGTCATCTGCTTTCGTTTATGTTCATTTTTAACAAAGGAATATGAACACAAATAGTTGTTTGATTAAGTGTCTGTGTTGGTGTTCGTTTATTTAAAGTTAAATGAACGAAGACGAACATGAACATGTCTTCATTTGGTTCGTTTACTAACAACGCATGATGAATTGAATATAGAGGTAAGAGTAAAAGTTACATGTAAATGAGAATTGAGGCCTCCTAAAATCCTCAAATTGCTGCTGTTGCCCATAGTTTCACTGGCGAGATGGAACTTTGAATGCATTCAAACAACGAAATGATCAACATCAACTGGTGCAGCTATGAATAATCAAACGAAGATCAAATTTATTAGAAATCAATACAATACAATACAACACAACACATTAATTACTAGATACGATCAGATTGAGCAATGTGATTGCTTGATGAGGCAGTTAGGTTAATATATTGATCAAACGCACAACCTTATTATTATTATTTTTGTGTTTGCATGATGAGGCAGTTAGGGTGATGAATGAATGTGTACGTACCTACGCTGAGTTTGATGATAATCACTGACGTTGACATTGATGTCAATAAATCGTTTCTTCTTCTTCTTCTTCTTCTTCTTCTTCTTCAGAATCATGTGTCGTCTTACTTATTGATTTTTAATTTTATTAAAAAACCTTCATTTGGTTTACAGAACAGAAAATATTTATTAAGAGTTTGAATGCATTCGAGTAAGTCTGGGTCGGGTTGACATAATCCATTTTCAGTTTGGTATGTGTTAAAACGAGTTACCGTCCATATGGAGTCGGGTTAAAATGGTTATTTTAGGAAAAATAAAAAACAAAAATAAGTTCACCTGCTATATTGTTCTATGGGGCATTGACTATGAGGCGTTCTGGTGGAAACGATTAGGTGGTGGAGAGACACAACGGTTGTGAGTGGGATTTTTTTTTTCAAAATGGTGTTTATTTGAAAAAAAAATAAGGAAAATGGGGAAAGTAAAAAAAAAAAGTTTTTGTTGTATTCGCAGCTGCCAGCAGTGGATTAGGAAGAAAATGGATTAGGATCCGCCATTGGCAGGAGATGATCAATCATTGGGACCTATTCCTTCTATGCCAGTGGCGGGTTAAGAGAACAACTTTAAACCCTGTTTTTATTCCGTTATCTTCAAACTAACGATGTTTATATAAACAGTTTCAAAGCTCCACTTGTCATCCATCTGGCATCTAACTACTGTGTTCCAGAGTCTCATTTAACGAGGGGAGGGGAGGGGAAGGAGGAGAAAATGTTAAAATATCATGTTCCAGAGTTTTTTTAATGAGAGAATGGGAGGAGAGGGGAGGGAAAATACTAGAAAAATTAAACATACATTCATCCTCCCAAATTGGATAAATTATGAGAGAATATCTTTTTAATTACTAAATTACCCTTAAAACTAATTTTATTTTAGTTTTACTTAAAGGGTATGATAGTAAAACTATAACTTTCTTTTCTTTTCCTCTCAACTCGGGAACACATGAAATATGTAAATTCCTTGATTTTCCTTTCCTTCTCATTAAACTCGGGAACACTAAAAAAAGGATTTTCGTCTCCTTTCTTTTCTCTCCTAATTTCCTTCCCCTCCCCTCCCCTCGTTAAATGAGACAAATCCCTTCAAAGCTTTAACTTGTCCTCAAAGCTGCAACATTTCACATGCCCCCTGCCAAACACCATCAATATATTAAAGACGATTCAGAATCCAGAGCAAACCCGTGATATATCAAAGCTGCCAAACACCTTCAATATATCTTATGAGACATCAAAGTTAAAGCTGCACAACACCTTCAATATTCAAGACCCGTGAGACATTAAAGTTAAAGCTGCACAACATTAAAGTTGTGCATGAATAAATTGTTTTTTTTTTTCAAACTCGTCTTCTACATCATGAAACCCTATCATTGTTGTGCAGCTTTAACTTTGATGTCTCACAAGATATATTGAAGGTGTTTGGCAGCTTTGATATATCACGGGTCTGCTCTGGATTCTGAATCATCTTTAATATATTGATGGTGTTTGGCAGGGGGCATGTGAAATGTTGCAGCTTTGAGGACAAGTTGAAGCTTTGAAGGGATTTATGCATGCATACATTAAAGTTAGATGGCAGATGGATGGCAGGTGGAGCTTTGAAACTGTTTATATATACATCGTTAGTTTGAAGATAACGGAATAAAAACGGGGTTTAAAGTTGTTCCTCTTAATTCCCCAGGTCCCAATGATTGATCCTCTCCTGCCAATGGCGGATCATAATCCATTTTCTTCCTAATCCGCTGCTGGCAGCAGCGGATACACCAAAAGCCTTCTTTTTTTTTTTTTTTTTTTGACTTTCCCCATTTTCCTTTTTTTTTTTTTTGCAAATAAACACCATTTTGAAAAAAAAATTATTGTGAGAGGTGTTAACAACTTTTGTAGCAATCGTTTGTTTTCTACTTGTTGCCTAAATTGAGTAAAACGAATCATCATTATGACGCAAAGATGGGACAAAGTGTCAAATTACATCAATACTCAGAGTAGTTTGGTTTATCTCATTGGATTGTTAAGTTGGTTTGCACTTCGCAAGAGTGTGTTGGGACTTTCAAATGCATTATGCATAGGGAGCTGATCAAACTTAATACGACGAGTTTTGAATGAAGAAACGAGTTGGTTTGGGTTGAAATTTAGTAAATGAGACTCAAATGCACTATAATATCATGTGTTTAAAGATGACCTAATGGATGCATATAACTGAATTAGAATACTTAATTGGTCCTGTGATTGGTGAAGTTGATCAAAAGATGGATTGGTTAGACAGTTGCGCAAATAGTTGCAGTTTGGGAGTCTAAATCGCCAAGGGTGAGCATGCAAAGCTTTCTTAAGCAAGTATACTCAAAATTGGCTGATAAAAGAATTTGAAATTATCTAATTGCTTATTTGCTTAATTTCTTACAATAACCAAGTTGGTTGTTTGACTTGTGTATAAAATGCTAAATCTCAGTTGTAGATGCTAAGTGTGATATAGTGCATGTCCCTTGGTGTGCAAGAATTTCAAGTTGAGTTGAACCAAATGAGCGATAGCAATAGCACAAACAAACATATATAAAACCCCAAATTCAAGAACATTTATATACTACTTCATCTGGTTTCAAACTAACACCAACTTTACATGATCAATTAACTAAGAATCGACAAGCGCTATTCGTGAAAGTTGAACCAACACGAGAAAGGTAAAAATACCACGGTCAAGAATGTATCAAATAATAAGCTTGGAAGTCTCTTTTTAACTGCAACAGGCTCCTGCTTGAGCAGGGGCGCCATCTCTTCCGCCCGATGGACCAGAATTACCACCATAACCGACTTTAATCCCATAAGACTGTCATAAAACAGAAACAAAAGATAATAATTAATGTTAACTAAGATGATTTAAAAAGAAGCACATAAAGAAAAACGACACATGCCTCATTTGACACGTCAAAAACTCCATCCTGAATCTTCTTGTAAATTGTTCCAGCTGTGTTTATAAACGCCTGAAAGCGAACATGTAAATCATAAAAAGAAATTTTCAAAAACAAACAATTAGTAATTTAACATAAGATAATAAATTACCTCCTCAACATTCTGCGCAGTTTTTGCAGAAGCTTCCATGAATACCAGACCATTTTCCTTAGCAAACTGTTCACCTTCTTCAGTACTAACTGCTCTTCTGTGTGAAAGATCACACTTGTTACCAATGAGCATTACAGTCATATTTGCATTTGCATGTTGTCTAGCATCCTCTAACCAACTTGCAAGATGATTAAAAGTTTCCCTCCTGTATTATACACAATATATAAAGTTATACACACCATGTTGAACACATCCCTATTATAATAATCTTTCATAATTGAGTGTGCCATCATTAATTGAAGAGAAAAAACTCAAATTAACTAGTAGAAGAGGAAAATAAGTCTGAATAAAGAAATGTCAAAACATTCAGAGTTAATTCATTATGAATTTAATTTTTTTAAAATGTACTTTTCAGTTTTCTTACTTTAAAATGTGTTGTGTGTGTGTGTGTTAACGCCCAAACTTTCGGTTAGCAAACAAGATTTATAAAAAAAAGAGAGAATTAGGGGTGGCAATTCCCGACATGGCACAAGAATCATCAGGTTTGGGGTTGGCATATCTTACCCATTTAGAAAACAGGTTGTGGTCGGGTTGATCTGTTTAAACAGTTTAGTTAAAATAGTCGACCGAACAACATGTTTAGTTAAACAAGTCACCCCAGTAATCTGTCTATGACCAATTTAACTCATCAACCTGATTAGCACGTTTACAACTTGAATATAACCCGCCAACCCATTTAAATAAACGGGTTAAATGGGTCGTCTTCAGGCTACACAATTTCAAGTGTGTGCTGGTTAGGTTGATGGTTTTGACACATATAAAATATGGGTAGTGTTCGGTTTGAACAATTCAACCGCCAACCCACAGCCCGCCAACCTGACACGATTGACAGACACGTATGAGAATGATACCTGGTGATGTCATAAACCAGAAGCGCACCAGCAGCACCTCTGTAGTAAGACCTGGTTATTGATCTAAACGACTCCTGACCCGCCTGTAATACCAGAAGCAAAAAAGATAAGGCCAGAGATGAATATAAATTTAATGAATAATCAGAATATTACATTAGAAAGAAAAAAACATTACAAGTGTAACAATGAATGTATAAGTACCAAAGAAAGGATATAAGTTAACAAACCGTGTCCCATATCTGCAGCTTTATTGGTTTGTTGTCAACGGTGATCATTCTGGCACCGAATTCAACACCAATAGTTAAATCATGAACTGGTTGGAACCGCTTGTCAGTGAACTGCAGAAGAAGGCATGATTTTCCAACCCCTGTATGGAATAGATTATTAATATTTTCTGTTTCATGGATGATAGCACATATTAACTTATTAATGCAACAAAACTTCTTCATATATGATATAAATGCTACAATCTCTTACTAACAATCATCTATAAATGCTTGGCGTTACAATCCAATTCACCAATGAAATACACAAATGTAGATGCTATTAGGGGTGGGCAAAAACCGAACCGTTAACTGAAAAAAATAATCATAACCGACAAAACAGATCGGCTATGGCTTAGTAGACATGGTTAACTGACCATTCGGATGTGGTTACGGTTAATGTGTCTTCCTTAACCAACTCTAACTGAAACCAAACCTTGTATGATTGCGTATTTCCAAATTTTATACATCTATTACCATTTTTATATAACTCCATTTCTATCTTCGAACAATAAATTCATACTAACCGAGCTTTAAAACACCATAACCAAGCTTCGAACCGGCATATTTCAGCTTGGAAACTTCATTATTTAGCTTGAAACACCATAACCGAACCATTTTCAACCAACACAGAAGGAAAAAAAACACACTAGACATTAACCGAAAGTGAGCCATAACCGGCAGTTAACCGACCACTCGGTTATGGTAATGCAACATACCATAACCGAAGCTCGGTTATAATTAAGCCATCGTAACTGAACCGAACCGACTTTGCACAACCGACCTAGATGCTATAATCAATCAGATTGAATAAGAAATATGAACAAAATGAAAATGAATAAAAATTGAAGAGAGCATAAAACAATTAATTACATCCACTAAGATGATGGCGTGATTCGTATCTAGACGGACATTATACACCACAAGGCGATTAGATCATACATTTAGGGTAACAAAATTAATGACTAAATAATAATAATAATAATACATTTGATAATAATAAATGAAGCATATTACCGGTATCGCCAATGATGATGTATTTGAAAAGGTATGCGTAGGACATGATTGTTTCTTCTTCAGATCTCTACGAAATGAATAAAAAAAAAAAAACAGAAGATGAAATTGAAAGCTAAACTGTTGCTAGTGTTTTTTTTTGGTGATTAATGAATCTGGAATGAAGAAAGGAAAAAAAAATGTAAAAGTTGGAGATGTGTAAACAAACAAACAAACAAACAAAGACGATCCCTGGATTGAGATGCGAATACAACGAACTTTTGGACTCGTGTTTGCTTACCCCGTCAACCTTGACGGATTTTTATAATTGAAGCCCCAAACATCAATAATAATTCAAGCCCCAAATATACGATCTGTAGTCGGGACTGCTATTCAAAAGAGAATTACAAACACGTCAACCTATCACTTTAGTGTAGTTGTTTTAGATGATACATTAATCAAGGTTCAACGAATCGAATTTTGAATATTCGAATTTAATTGAATTGAATTATTCGAATTTTGAAATTTTGAAGTTGGATTCGAATTCGAAATAGATTCGACAAATTCGATTCGATTCGAATTCAGAATAGCTAATTCGATTCGATTCGAAAATGAAGTTCGAATCGAATTCGAATTCAGTCAAAAAAATATATTTCAATTTCAAAACCACTATAAATTTGAGTTTTTAGCAGCAAAAAGTACAAGTCTATAAAATAAATAAATCACTTAAAGTTATCATTGTCCAATTACATTAATTATTTTCCAAAATGATGAACATCTGTTTTTGATCTTTGTAACTCGAAAGATTAATGTAGTTTATCTTTTCATAAGTATGTAAATATATAATAAAAATAAAATGTATAATTTGAATTCGAATTTCGAATCGAATACGAATTTATAAATTCGTATTCGATTACTAAAATCGAGTTCGAACCGAATCGAATTCGAATAACTGAAAATCGAATTCGAACGGTCAAATTCGAATGCGAATCAAATCGAATTTCGAGTTATTCGAGTCCAATTCGAATACTGAACACCCCTATGTTCTGGTTTGGAGTAAAGTGTCATTTTAGTCCGTGTGGTTTGGCAAATAATGCGAATTTAGTCCAAAAAGTTTATTTTTTTGCATATGGACCCTCCACGTTTCCCAGTTCTTGCCAATTATATCCAAATCACTAACCCCGTTAAATTTTATCGTTAAGTCAGGTGTAGACATGTCTTTTCACTCTTTCTTTATTATAATACTTATTTAAGTAAACTGCGGTTTTAGTCCCTCTGGTTTGTCAAAATTTGTAATTTAGTCCAGTAGTTTCAAATTTGCAATTTTCTTCTTTATGGTTTCATTTCACTTGCAGTTAAACCCGAATTTATTAACCTTGTTAAGTCTTGTCGTTAACCCATTTGCGTGCGCTTCATGTGACGATCAATTTTGTCTTTTTTCTCTCCAAATAAACCTCAGCCCTAATTCGCAACCCCTCACGTGAGGGGCTGGGGTGTATTTCGGGAAAAAGGGAAAAAAGAAGGAACAAAATTGCCCCTCACGTGAAGGGCACACTGATGGGGTTAACAACCAAACTTAACGAGATTAGGGAATTCGAGTTTAAATGCAAGTGAAATGAAACCATAGAGAAAAAAATTGCAAACTTAAAACTATTGGAATAAAACCGCAGATTTGGACAAACCACAAGGACGAAAACCGCAATTCAGTTAAATAAGTATTATAATAAATAAATAGTGAAAAGACATTTTACCCCTGACTTAACGATAAAATTTAACGGGGTTAGTGATTTGGATGTAATTGGCAAGAACTGGGAAACTTGGAGGGTCCATAAGCAAAAAATAAACTTTTTGGACTAAATTCACATTATTTGTCAAACCACAAGGACTAAAATGGCACTTTACTCTCCGGTTTGTTTTTCTTTTAGAAACCGGGTTGGGTCTGATATGATTTTGACTTTCGGTGATCCAATCTGTTTTAGCCTACTTAATTTTGCTTTAAAGTATCTTATAAAAAGATTTGAGTGATAAAAGTAATATTAGTTTGAACTTAGGGGCTGTTTGTTTACATCTGAATGGAACCATTCAGATGTTTACATCTGATTCATTCAGACTTCAGACTGTTTGGTTCTAAACAGAAAAACATCTTAATGGTTAAAATTAGGTCTGAATCATTCAGACTTAGTGGTGTTGTTACAGAGGCTCATTCAGATCTGACTCATTCAGATATGAATGAATCAAACAGCCCCTTAGTTTATTTAACTTAAAAATACTTGTACTTGGCTAGTTGCGAGCTTTACGTTTATCGCTCGCGTCCAACCCTTAAATAATATTGAAAGTTCAGACTTGATTCGTTTATCAAGTTATTTAACTATTTTCACTTCTACGTGTAGTTATTCATTCGTGCATTTACTTGATTCTTTTACCATTAAATATATAATAATATTTACTTGACAATTCTATATTTTATGGTAGTGTAAACAAAATTATGATATACAAGTAATAATCAGGGTTGGCTCGTGAGACAGCGAAAACAAGTTAGGGCTTTAGGCCCTCACTCAGTTAAGGCTTCCAAATTAAAAAAAAAAATTATATATAGATATGTTATAATGGGTACAGTAAACTCGAAATAATGTATTGGTGTGGTGGTAAGCTTGGTTGTTACTAAAGTATAGTTTATGAGTTTAAAACTTGTAATAATCAATTTTTTTTCCTACCTATTGTTATGAAAAGGTCCCAAAATCTTGTTTTGATTTAGGCCTCCATATTCGTTGAGCCGGCCCCGGTAATAATAGGTTACGTATAGTCATTAGACTAATCAAGTTCAAGGCATGAAATTGAGGTTTCTAAGCACGCCATGTTCGCGTGATGAGCCTTAACATGACACGAATATTACGTCACACACCCCCATATAAAAGTTATTTTTGTTAGGTATTAAAACTCTAAAGTTCTAAAATTACATATGCATTTTTTGAAGTAAATTATGTTTAAGCTATACATATTTTTAAAGTTAAAAATTTTTGGTGTAAAAAGTACCCAAATTGTTTAAGTTACCACACAAAAACATTATAAAAAAAATAATGTATAAATAAATAAATGATTAAATATGTCAACCCAAGAACCCGTTGGTTGACACAAGCGTAATCTGTTACGCTAAACGTGTTCACGGGTTCAATTCGAAACCGGGCCGAGTACTCTTTTAGACTAAACCCAAAACCGGAATTCAATTTATTTGGATTGGATGTTGGTAGAGAATTATCAGGCTTCTGACCTTATGTCATCCATCAACAAGTAGAGATATTCAACCCAAGAACTGAAAATTTTAAGGATCTAATTAATCAATGGCTATAATTGTATCTAGAATATTCAAGCTCAACCACTTTATATCAGAAACAAATCATCCATTAATCTCAGTCATCAACCACTAACTTGTGGATTTTCATTCATAGTTATCTGATACATGTGATGTATTTTTGTAAAGATGCATCTAAAATTCAAAATTATAAAAGCTGTATATAACAATCTACCACTGGTACACTACAACTTTTCTATCAATGTTCTTAGCCATAAATATGCAAGTTTAGCCTTCTTAACCATAATGAGTGTAGAATCATATGATAAATGTCATATCTTTTCGCTGGATTATTAACCACAAAATGTTGTTGCACCCTCTTAACATTCTCCTGCAGCCTAACATACTCATCATCTGAGATTCCCAACAAAATCCTCTTCAACTTCGGTATTTCACCCATTGACACCCGAACTGAAAATGCATCCCAGTTGAGAACGTCACTAAATGGTAACACATAATGCTGAGATATCAACACGGGCACACACCCAGCGTATATAGCTTCAACTATTCGTGGACTCGCCACTTCATATCCACTAGGACATAAGCAAAACCGGCTTGTTTGCATCATTTCATGATAAGAAACATTATTAGGCACTCTATTGTAAACTTGTATGTCTTGATCTTTGTCTTTCCAATATTGGAAAAGCAAAGGTCTAATCTTGCCATGAAACTGACCGCCTGCAAAGAATGCTAGGGTGGTACGATTAGATGCTGGCAGACCTCCGGTTATCATAGTGGTCTCGCCTCTTTGAAGGTTGATATTTGGGATTGATGCATCTTTTCTTGGATTGAAGTACTCTGAGGTATTTGCATTGCATAGTAGTCGAATCGAAGTGAAGTATAACGAATGGACAGACCATGTTGCTCTAGGCCCCTGCACCATCACAAGAGTCATAGCTCCTTAAAGTTAACATCATTAGCAGCCATTTTATTTATAAATGAATCAATTTCTTTTTCTAATTCAAAATTTCATATCATGTATATAAAGTCTCTAGACTTGTCTATAAATACATGTTTTGTATTAGCTCTTAAATCGGTCAAACAAGGAAGTCAATTTTTTTTTGTAAAAATATTGAATGTCACCATATCAAACTTTGACCAGTTTAAGAGAATTAACAAGTCATTATACAAAAATAATTACAAGTAGGGGCTGCTTATACTAGTTTATGGACTTTTATGTGCAATTAGCCCTTTTAATAAACACACATTCCCAATATGTTGTATGCATGTACTTGGATTGTTATTGCATCAAGTTTTTTTATTTTCTTAATTAACTCATCAAATATTTACAGTTTTCATATAAGTGGATAGAAAGTGTTTGCCGGTTAACCCGCTAGCCCATTGAGACCCATACCAAAAGACACCATATTTAATCAAAACGTGTCCCGGCCTACCCACTTGACAGCTCAAATTTATGCATAGAGGATTTGAACCTACCCAATCATGGCAAGCTAGCATGAAATGGTTGGATCCTAGGCTCTGGTTCCAGTAAGGGTACTTTGATGAAACTATGTGCACATAATCACCAATAACACGCTCAAGGACAGCTTTATCACGGATAACTGGATCGAAAAGATAATCGAGGATCATGGTGACACTAAATGGGAGAAAATACACATGAGCTCGATTTGGGTCAGATGTTCGAAAACTAGGATCTTTCTCTATGAAGTTAAGAAAGACGCCTTCCGTGGAGTAAATGCCATAGGTAGGACCTTTGTGAAATAAGGGTGGCTCTCCTTCTTCATAGATGTATACTTTGAATAGCTTCTCCATAAGCAAGTAACTCCTACACATGAAACATTTTATTTGTATTCTTTTGAACAACATATCTAATAGTAACCTCAACATGATAATAAATATGCTAACAAAAAAATAAAGGTAGAATATGATAGATCAATTTATTTCATCTCTAGTTCTATTGTCTTAAATAAAAATATATTTTTTCTAATGTTTTCGGGTTTTAAAATCTTTGTCTATATATCCATTCTTCTTTGACAATGTATTTGATGTATAGTTTTAGGTGACACGTCAAATACACAATCAAATTTTGAAATATAAAGGCTTGTTATGTTTTGATTGTGTAAAAAACTCGTTTGCATATCTTTATTTGTAATCAGACTCGTTTGATCATGTAATTATAATGCATTAGGGTAATATGGTAAGTATGAAAAATATAAAACATCAAAGTTTAAAGTACTATAATATTACAAATTTTAAAAAACGTAGACAAGTTGATATGTTATATTTTGTAACAAATTTTATATTTTATATATACCACAATTAAAGGACATCTTGTAATCTACTTGTTTTTTGTGTTTTCTACAATTTCAAAATGATATTATATAATCTATTGTAGAAAATTTAGGTAAACACAAAACGAGCCGACAAAGCATCCACGATTCTTGTGAGGCATGTGACATCTCTTGTTCACAGTAAAACTTTCTATTATTTGGGTCTCAGGCATTAATTGCTTTGAAAGTAAAAAAAAACATTTGATTTCATGTTATTATATAAATATAAATCTAGTCATGCTTAGCATGAATTGAATTGTTTTTTTTTTTTTGTTTTTTTTTTGAGTAAACGTATTTGGGAGGCAAAAAAAAATTAGTTATGATTAATTTTTCACTCCTAATATATCTTTGGATAACACTACCTACAAATCCTTTTTGCGGTTCAATATCTTCATCCGAAACACCAATAAAACACGCTAAATCATCTACCACACCAGATTATCCTATGAAAACATCAAAATTTTCTCTGTATCTCTACAAATATTGTTAAAAAAACCTCATATAAATTATTATAAAAAAAACACAAACACATTGTCAAGTAAATTACTTTATTTAAATTGAAGTGTGGTGTATAAAATAACAAAAAAGTGTAAAAAGTAAATAAATAATGTTTTAAAACAAAAGCGTTCCACATATTTATAATTTTACCTAATTACTTTATTTAAAGTAATTTATAAGTAAAAAAATAAAACCGATATACAACCGACTAAGAGCATTTTCATCCAACCCCCTATATTATGTTATGGATGTTTTTATAATGTAGAGAGTGATTTAGGGTGATGTGAACGAAAAGTTTTTATATTTTAGATAACGTAATGATTTTATTATATATTTGAAAAGTTATTGTTCACTACTATAATTATTTAATATATTTTGAAAATGGTGTAAGTGAAAGAAAAAAAATGATAACGATAAATTTATAAAAAATATTATTTAATTAAAAAGAATAAAAAAAATGTAGTATGCTTTAATATAGTTTTTTAATTATAGATAAGAGGTTAAATATAAATGCTCTAAAAGTTAAAACGCATAAGATATATAGTTGAAGGTTTAACAATAACGCTGTGTTCCCAAGTCTTATTTAAAGAGGGGAGGAAAAAGAAAGGAGAAGAAAATGTGAAGGAATCATGTTCCAGAGATTTTTTAAGGATGATAGGAGAGGGGAAGAGAGAGAAAAACTAGAAAATTTAAGTGTATAATCATCTTTTCAAATTGGAGAGATTAAGAGAGAAAATGTGTTTGTATCATTAATTGTCTATTAACTCCTACATTTTCTTTTCCCTTCCTTCCATTTTCATTAAACTCGGGAACACGAAATAAAGTGACACATTTTCCTCCCCCTCTCTTTCTTTTCTCTTTTAATTCTCCTCATTTTCTTTTCTCTCCTTAAATGAAACTCGGGAACACAGTGTAAAAGAAAATATATTAATTGGTCGGCCCCACCAAAATTACAATGGGAATGTGGAATGCCCCTATCGTACAAGCTACAAGGAACACGGTCCTTAATTTATGGGTCATGCTATGCATACACCAGCCCCCTGGTGTGGGACTAATGCTATACGGCTCGTATAGGACCTATACGAGTCGTATAGCCCTAACCTATTGACCTGCGTACGAACGTGTCTGTGTGGCAACTTTTTGCAGTCTATACGAGCCGTATAGACCCTATACGAGCCGTAAAGATTTTCCAGCTCGTATAGCCTATGTAAATCGTCTAACCTATACGAGCCGTATAGGGTCTATACGACTCGTATATACAGCCTGTCAGCATGTACTTTTGACCAGAGATTTTTAATTACTTTCTGGTCTATACGACTCGTATATGTGGTATACGACCCGTATAGACCAGGTATCAGATTTTCAAAAAGCTATATTATGAAGGCTATATTTCAAAAGTTGAGTTAACACGAGCCAAAACATCTACACCAACAAATGAAACTATTTTTATAACAATTATATTTCAAAAGCTTAGATAACTCATGTATGTGTCAACCAAAATGGATTGCATTACCACATCTAAAAAGTCGTTACCCCGAAACGCTCATGTTGTACGTAGGTTGTTATGTATATTTTTATTTTGTAACCAACTCGGGTGTTGTTTTTAATATTTTGTAGTTTTAAAATTGAAAAAAAAACTATACGAGTCAAATAGACCCTATACGAGTCATATAGCCCTATACGAGCCGTATAGGGGCTATACGATACAAAAGAATAAAACCTGACACACTGCTTGAAAATGACTTGACCATGCACCTATACGAGCCGTATAGAGCCTATACGACTCGTATAGAATACCCTGGTGTATGAATAACCAACATGGTGTATGTATAACCCAAGCCTTAATTTATACAGTAATGTTTTAAAACATTATTAATGTTACATTAGTGGAGTTAATTAACATTGAATGCACTTTCATTATATGTGAAAGAAAACGTTCTATGCATAAATTATGTGAACCACCAGCAACGTATATAAATTAAAAAAACTATATAGATATTAATATCAAAGTAGAAAATAATTAAATTACCTGTGAAAAAGGTAAGGATTTCTGTAAATATTTCCACTAGGTACATAATCAGGATCATTTAACGGAGAAGATGAGCTGCTGCTGCTGTTACGGCTCGTGGCGGCGTCTCTTATCAAAACCCGAGCCCCGGCTAGCTCTGCTTCAACCTTCTCCAGGTTCTTGTCTCTCTTCTTGTTTCTCCTCAACAAGCTCTCAGTTTTTAACTCCTCCATCAATTTACTCACCACATTGTTCATCTTCTCATTCTGCTTCTTACACGAATCTGATTCACACTAATTCCACAACAAAAAAACATCAAAATCAATCAAACACAGTCTGACATCTAATCACACATCATTTCCAAGTCGTTCAGATAGAGGTGAGACAACCGTTTTGGCCAAAAAAATTCAATGGTAAAATCAACTGTTCGGATAGACATTAGACGACCATCTATGGTAAAAACAGATGTTCGAACAACCATTTTGAAAAAAATAAATAAATAAAGTTTGACCATCTATATTCAGAACAACGATCAAGATATTGGATGGACGACAACAATAACTTTCAAAAGTTTTAAAAATTTGAACGTATATGGTCAAAACGAGTGTCTGGATTGAGGTCAGAATGCGTTTTGACCAAATATTTTCAAACTTTGACAGCCTATGGTCATGGTCAGAACAAAAGTCCGGATATTGAAACAACACCGTTCTGACCAATAACTTTCAACGTTTTGTCTTTTTACAAAACGCCCATCTTAGTATTGGCCAGCTATAAATTATTCAGGTAATTACTATAAGAAGATGGATAGATAAATTACAGTGAACATGGAGTAGAGTGCGGTGTTAGGGTTTAACCACGGTGGTGGTGGGGGGTGGTGGAGATTGAATGAAGGGATAGAAAGCGTTGATGAAAACGAAGAAGATAACGATGAGAGAGCCAGGCCGGCGGAGGCGTAGGAGACGACGACAACGATAAGGACGGCGAGGAGTGTAAAGGAAATGAGCGTAAATGATTGATTATTAATGATTGATCTACAAAACATGTTTTATTGAATGGATGGATCTGTAGCTAGGGTTTGTGTGTTAGGAGAGAAAGCATGAAATGGATGATGTGGTCTGGTTTGCATGCTATTCGGAACCTTCCGAATGCGTTTAATGGTTTTCTATGGATTTTTTTTAATAAAAGTTAATTTAACAAGTGTACGTTAGCTACTGTTTGATTTTTTAATTAAGTGCTTCGTCATTATGTAAGAAAAAAAATATTAAATTCGTATTCTAATTTAATAAACCTTAATTAATGCGTAAACAACTAATTTAGTTGTACATTTATTCATATTGAATAACTTCCAATAAAAATAAAATAATATATCATATTCTATATAAGTAAATTAATAATTACTATTTTATTTTTAATTTTTCTTTATTTGATAACTTTCCCTTATTCAGAGAAGGATTAAAACTTTTTCGAATACACGAAATCGATTTTTAAAATACCCGATAATACCTTAAATTACCCGTAAAATGCATAAAAAATACCCCTAAAAATGTAACTTTTAAAAAATCCAATCTACACAAAAAACCCCCCGAAAATAGTGTATTCAAATACCCATTTTAGAATACCCGATTCTATATCTGACCCAAACCAGATACATAGGGTACGTTTTTAGAGGCAATATCCGGACCCGAACCCGACCCGAGTATTGGCAGTACCCGACTTTTCAATACCGGTCATACCGGAACCCGGTTTCATACCCGAACCCCGGGTATTTGAAAACCCCAATTTGTGCGCCTCTACTTGATTGCACTCTCAATATAAGTTACAAAGAACAAATGTCCATTGTCTTATTTATGATGTTTAGATGTTTCGTCAATTCCATTACAAGTTAATGAATATTTTTTTTACAAGTCTCCAAGGCTATGCGTAGTGGAGGGCTACAAATTGGGGCGTTTTGCGTCGTGTGGCGCCCAGTTAGCAAGGGGTGAGAATTTGTTTTTGGGGTGTAATGGTGTATGGGCTACATAGTAATATAATATATATATATATATATATACATATATAGATATATCTTACACACACATAAATAATAATAATATCTATATATGCAAACAACATAGACATGAGGGCGAGAAGAACTCCCCGCCCCCGCCCCCTTTTCGCCCATTTATCGCCGGGGGGGGGGGGGGGGGGTTTGCGGTGTTCGCGCCCCATTTCGTCCAAACTTGAGCCCCACTGCACTCGGCCTAATAGTAGATAACACAATCTATAAAGGTCTTTTTGGCACTATTATGAAAGAAATTAATACATCAGGGCTTAAAGTAAATAAGAATAGAGGACAAGGTGATGATAATTTACCAAATATGAAAGGAAAACATCGAGACGTACAAAGACAGTTGTTAGATATTAGCCCAAGAGCATTTTACACATAGTAGTTGTCATGGTTTAAATTTAGTCCCGTCAAAGGATCCATATACGAGTAATCTTGTAACTTAAAATCAACCACATGTACGTGTTTAGCTCAGTACCAACCTGGTAGCTCTTTGATGAAGGCAGGTGAACAAAGATCAAACGTTTCTTCTCCAAAACTGATCCACACCAAGCAAGCATATATCTCCAATAGATCGATACTCGTCTCGATCTACAACCAACAAGAAAACGTTATAACGATATATTGTTGGTGTTAGTTGTTTGTGCTCAAGAGTACAGAACCGATTAATGTTGAAACTCTTAATTCCTCTCTTTTGAAAACACTTAATTAATCTTTTGGTTTCAATTCACAAAATACGTATATCCAATATTCTTGTTCTTCTCAGGTGTCCAAGAGTAGCATTACAGAAGATGCCTTTTCTAAGTAGACTTTTTTTAACGCTTTTTAAACACTAGAATAAAAGTACGTTGGTACCTTTGAAAATGACATATCATAATGATAATTCCAACTTCTCTAATACCCGGCCCATTTACAAAGTGCATGTATTAGTGGATTATACGTGTAATGACTATGTCATTGCCGTCCAAGAAAACAATTTCGATTATAAACTCATTTAGTGAAGTTTGTATCTTTAAGAACATGCGTAGTCAAAACTAGATACATCCAGACATTTTGCGCCATGTGTCGCCTAGTCAGCTTTTAGACATTTTGTAAAAAATGGGTGCAGTGGAAAATGCCTCTAAAACGCCTCTCTCTATCACACAAGACCCTCAAGACTCATGTCATCCTAACGTTATGTATAAAACGTTTCACCAAAAATATCACCCCAAAACGCCCGGGGGCGGTGTTCCCCGACGTTTTGGCTCCAAAACGCCTCATAACTTTGGTCTATCAATGTGGTAAAAACATGATATTGTATTTAATGAATTAATATTGAAGCTTCCAAAAACAATATAATGTGCTTTAGACGAGTCGCTATTGGGCTCCAAAGGCTGAGCTGGCGGGCGCCAAATACCGCAGTGGGGCGTGGTTCTTCGTTGGGCGCCGATGATTTGGTGGTTCAAACTGCTGACACGGAAGTGTGAATTATGTGGGGCCCTCCCCTTTCCAACGGCTCTTTTTACCGTTTGATATATATATATATATATCAAACTAAACCATTTACAATCTCAAACTTTTTATAATTTTCTCCTAAAAATGCCTTCCGATTAATCTTCGACACCCGACTACTACCCTGATCCCGACGTTATTTCAGACTCCGATTCAGGGGATGAGGTAATATTTAGTGCTATTCTAGATGCTACCCGAATCTTAGTCGAGCATTGCGAAAGCTCACAACCGCTAACAAGACGTCCTCATCGACAACGGGATCGTTTCGGTGCTCATGAAAGGTTGATGCAAGATTATTTTTCGCTGGACGCGACTTTTGATGCGGAACAATTCCAGCGGCGTTTTCGGCTGAGTCGCCAACTTTTTTTACAAATTGTTGGTGATTTAGAACGTGATTATGATTTTTTCCAACAACGGGATGACGCGAGAGGTAAGCCCGATTATTCTCCATTGCAAAAATGCACGACGGCGATTCGTCAACTCACGTACGAGACCACGAGCGACGCCATGGAAGAGTATTTACAAATGTCGGAGACAATGGCTCGTGAAGCCCTTCACACGTTCTGCGAATGTGAGTATTATCATTTTTTAATATGTATTTATAAATCCTCTCATTTTAAATGCAAATTTAATAAACTGACATTAAAAATTTAATATTAGGTATTCCTCAACTATATCATAAAAAATATTTGAGGAAACCGACTCAATCCGACATACAAAAAATATACGAGGTGCATGAACAGAGGCACGGTTTTCCTGGGATGCTTGGTAGTCTTGATTGCACACATTGGGCTTGGGAAGCTTGCCCAGCTGCTTGGCAAGGTCAATATTATCGAGGTGATCATGATGGACCAACAGTTATCCTTGAGGCTGCTGCATCATTTGATCTTTGGATATTGCATGCTTTCTTTGGGATGCGGGGTTCAAACAATGATATAGCTGTGATAAACGCGTCTCCTCTTTTCGACCTTCTCGTAAACGGGTTGGTCCCGACACCTCATTTTCCACTAATGGTGTCAACTACGAATACGGATATTATTTAGTCGATGAAATTTATCCGGATTGGGCAACGTTGGTTCATGGCTTTACGTGCCCGACTGATGATAAACGAAAATATTACAAGAAAAAACACGAGTCGGCCAGAAAGGACATCGAAAGGGCATTCGGGGTATTAAAGAAACGTTGGTCTATAGTTAGACATCCGGCTCGTATTCTGCACATGGATAAGTTAAGAAATGTAATGTACACTTGTATTATCTTGCATAATATGATACTGGAGGACTCGGGTAGAGCAATATGTCAAGGCAAGTACGACATTTCGCCGGATCCGATGACAACACTAAACGAAGATGAGAGATTTGCTATTTTATTAAGAACACGAAAAAAAGAAACGAATTTCAGTATTCGAGCGGATTTGGTTGAACATATTTGGAGAAACAAACAACAAAACAGCGACGCCGCCACCGACGACTAAAATTAGTTGATTTTTTTATGTATAAGTTTTTAATTTTAATTTAGTTTGTATTTGATAATTATTGTATTTAATAAATTTGTTAGTTTATTAAAATAAAATAAAAAATTAAGGGGCTTCGAAGCCCCTCACCATTAAGGGGCATCTTTGTATTGGAGCTTTGAAGCCCCTAGTCCCCACGTGACGCTAACGTGGCACTGGAGAGGGGCTTCGAAGCCCCTCACCATATAGGACATCCTTAACAAGTTTTACTTTTTAGTAGTTTAATGCAGTTATATATTCTATGAAGCTGATCATATTATATATTTTCATATACATTAAGAGTTTAAATATGTTTATTTGAATATTATATCTATAGTTTAAAAGAAAAAAATATCATATCTAGCATGGATTTTGGATCTGTTGATCTAGAGTCCTAATCTAACACGTGTATATTAATTTTATAATAATAGCCTTCGGGTCAAAGAGCTGTGTTATCTTAACAGTTGGAATTCCTTGGGATTTCATGGAATAATCGAAAGTCGTATGCAATGGTGTAAATTAAACACTTTAGTCAGTGTACCGTGTTATCTTATGTATGACAGCCATTATTTTATTAAGGGTGTGTTTGGCCTAGCTTCTAATTTTAAGCTTATGCTTATATATAAAACTAGACAGGTGCTCGCGCTATGCAGCGGGAATCACAGACTATGTAATAAGTTTATGGGTGTTTATTATTCGGTTTGAAACCGTAAAACCGTTCATCTTTTGATTTGACAGGTTTTTTTTCTTTAACTTTTGGCCAGTTGTTTTCAACTTTCAAAGGTTCTGTCTTAGTTTTCGACGATAAAAAAAAATGTTACAAAAGGTTTGGCTCACAATTTAATTTAAAACTATTAAAACCAGACCGAAACACACATACAAAAAGTGTATTTTTTTTAACTAAAAAAATCTATGACATTATCATACTCAAATTAAAGATAAAAGTATGCTCGTTTTTATGGTATAATTTCTTTAAAAAAATATTCACATATGAAAAAGTTATTAACGTTTAAAAATCATGAGGGTATTTGGGTTAAAAGTGAAAATTAAAATAAGATTTAGGTAAAAGATTAAGGGTTATTGTTGTAATTATTATTTAAATTTAATTATAATTGAGGGGTGAATAATGTAACTATATTAAATAAACGTGAGTTTTGTTTTAATGTGAGGTGAGAATGACTATTTTGCCCTACTACAAGGTTGTACCATATGCAACATTACATGTAAATCCTTTAAAAAGTAGGGTCTTAATTTGCCCCTCTTTGCTATATTATATATAGTATAGATTAGCTTATAGTTTTTTTTCTGTTATTTGATAAACTCTTTTTGAGTGTTTGGATTAACTTATATTCTATAAGTTAATTATGTGTCTTAATAGTCAATGGCTTTATAGCCTAGTGGCATTTTGGTGGTGGGATAAGGCTTAGGGATCATAAGGTCCTGGGTTCGAATCCCACAAGGGGGTTTTCCCAAGATTTATTGGGTTTCCTCCTGAATTGATGGTTAGGCATTATTGCCTAGTGGAGATAGATATGATCGCGTGGTTCTGCTGGTGACACGATGATACTCCAGTGGTCCGTGAGTGATCCAAATTTGCCGTTCAAAAAAAAATTTATGTGTCTTAATAAGTTGTTAAATCCAACATTCTTTAATTTGTTAGAGTAATAATTACTAATCCACCACCATTTGAGAACAAATGAGTAATTTACACCCTTAAACAAATAAGCTTCTAACAAATTAGCTAAAAACCATCTTCAAATAAGCTTCTTCAAATGGGCTTATATAAGCTAATAAGCATAAGGTTAAAAAGCTAAGCCAAACACCAAGTTAATCTTATTTTATAAAAAAAAAAGCTAAAAAAGCTATAAGCTTTGTTAAAAAAGCTAGGTCAAACACCCCCTAAAAAAATCAAAACCAGTGGTAACCACTGAAAATTATTCAAAGAGGTTAAAAATGATTTATATATAAGCGAGTTGAGTCTAGATCCAAATAGATTATGTCAAATACAGAGTCATGGTTTTAATGACGGAGCTATAAATTTTTTCTTATAAGTTTCTGAATTTTTCGATGTCAAAGTTTTCAAGTCGTGTTAGTTTGGGTCAAATAAAAAGAAAGCACAATATCGTTATAGAGTCAAGTTATTCTACAAATAGGAACAAAAATGAGAAAAATTTGTAAAACTATAGGACATCCTTAACTCAAAATTTGTAAAATTTATAAAACTCATCAAAATAATAATAATAATAAAATCATAACTCAAAATTTAATAAAAAAACAAAAAAAGTAAAAACACAAAAATGTTTCCATCACCTTTCTCCTTTTTTTTTAAAAAAAGGCACAATGGTGAGTGAAAAAAATCATTGCGTCTTTTTTTTTATCAATGTGTTTTGTGTTTATTTTTCTCATTGATTGTGTCTTTTTTCCTTAACATTGTGTCTTTTTTTCTTTATTTTGTGTTATATTACTCAACATTGTGCTATATTTTATGCGGCATTGTATTATATTTTGCGGTCTATTGTGTCTTTTTTTAGTTATAATTGTGTCTTTTGTTCATTTTCGTCACCGTGTCTTTGATCTCAGCATTGTTTTTTCGTCAATTTTTTTAATGGAAATTATGGCGGAAACGTTTTAGTTTTCTAAACTTTTTGGTTTTTATTTTTATTTTTATTTTGAGTTATGATTTTTTTATTGTTTTTAATTTATTTATAAGGAGTTTTTTGTATGGACATAAATCTTTCTCACACTTCTCATTTTTGTCGCTCTTTGTATTTTAACTTTACCATATCATTATATTAATAAAAACATATTGTCAACATTTTTTAATTGGGTTAGAGCATTTTCATCCCATCCTCTAAAATTAGACAAAATGACAAAAGACGTCATTTATTTTTGCATGGTTTTCAATGGACGTCATTTGGCAAACTTAATGACCGAAAACATCCTTTATATTTGAAAACTCTATCACGTTACATCCTTTGATTCTAACCCAGTTAAATTTTCTCGTTAAATCCAGTCATGTGCAAAGCACATGAGGGTAGTTTAGTCATTTTACATATACTAAAAACAAATCAAATAATATTAAAAATAAATCATTATACTAAAACACCCTTTGTTCAAGCTCAAACCTTTTCAAAAAAAAGATTCAATTCATCAACACGTTCACTCTCATTTTCCTCAATCGGTTCATGATCTTTCAAATTACTCAAATTAGCATCACCTGTATCCTTAATCTGTTCCGAACTGGGTAAAACTTTGGCCGATTTGAATTGAATTTTGGGGTTTGAATGAACAATTTCGGAAACCCTAATTCCATGATCGGAAATAAAATTGGGGAAAATTTGTGGGCCAAACGAGTCGTATAACAACGAGGTGGAATTGGGATTGTGGGTATGTGACGTACCGAAGAATATTTGATATGGGTGATCGTCGCCGGAGAATAAGCTGTCGTCTAGGGTTCCGACATGGGTGAGCTGGAAGGGTTTCCGGCGATTAGATGGATTAATATTGGAATTGGGATTATTAATGTTGAGACGACATAGGATGGACTTGATAGATGGGTCGTGGTCGATGAAGGAAGTGAAGGAGTGAGTGGCGGTTGCGACGTTGGAACGGAGGGTAAAGATGAGGGTGGTGAGGAGGAGGAAGGTGAGGAGGTGGTGGTGGATTGTGGTGGTTGTTTGGTGGAGGATTTGGGTGGTTGAACAAAGGGGGGGTTGACGGAGGATGGTTGTTCATGGTGGTGGTAGTGGTGGATGTTGAATTTGTGTTTTGTATTTTTTTTATCTTTTTTTGATTTGGGGTTGTGTTATAAAGATGTTGTTAATATTATTATAATCCGGAATTAGCCTTGTAAAACGACTAAATTACCCTCATGTGCCTTGCACATGATTGGATTTAATGAGAAATTTTAATTCGGTTAGGGTCAAAGGATGTAACGTGATAGAGTTTTCAAATATAAAAGATGTTTTCGGTCATTAAGTTTGCCAAATGACGTCCATTGAAAAACCGTGCAACACAAAGGACGTCTTTTGCCATTTTGTCCTAAAATTATATGAGAGAACTTTGAAAATTACAGGGTGAAGTTTTCAGGCCCAGCTCCGAGAAGCCAAAATTTTTTTTGGGCTGAAGGCGAAAAATATTTCGGGCCGCAAGTAAAATGAGTATTTTCTTGGTTTTAGACAATTTAAATTCTAAATGGGCATATTGGTTAGGTGTAAAAAACTTTTACGTAAAAATAGGCTTAAACATGTTCCAAATGAGACTAGGACCCACAACCTTTTGGTTAATAGTAATACCCTTTGCCACTAAACCAAACTAGTTGTTATGTAATTGAGTTTAAACATTAAATATACATCTTGTTTTTTATAAAAATACATATAATTTAAAAAAAAATCGGGCCTAATGTGGTGTCGGGTCAGGGGCCGTTGACCACCCAGCCTTCCCTAAAGGCCGGCCCTGGAAGTTTTTGAGTGGTTGTGAGTGTAAATTATATTGTGGAGAGAGAAAATATAGTGATTTTTTTTGTAAATTTGGGGAAACAAAGTTTGCTCATATTTAATTTTTAATATTTGTTGAATTATTTGTGAGTAGAGAGAGAGAGAGAGAAAACTGTAATGATAAAAGTGTACAAAAATATTATTTAAAAGAATATGTGAAAGAAATTTAGTGTTTTTTAGTGTAATTATAGAGATGTGAAGAGTGGATGTGTTGAGAATGCTCTATTCTTATTAGCCCACTTCATAATTATTTTTGGGCTTCTCTATTACTCTTTAATTGAGTTGTTGTCTAATTTGTGCGGTTTATAACTTTTATTTATAAATAAAAATTTATTTATTAAAAAAACTAGCTAAATTTTTCATAATCAATGGGTTCTAATATCTGTTTAAATGATAATCGGGTTTGTCACACCCTCAATTTCCACGTGCGGGGTTTTACCGCGAGGCGCGTGACAAACCAGGATCTCAGTCGTTAGTTACACCAAACAACGTATAAATATTTTAAATAAATTTTATTGTCCCATATTTGGGAAAACCATTTCAGAGTTAATGTCTTATTGTTTTAAAGTGCGGAAGTGTAACATAGCGGGAAAGATAAATCCCTAAACAAAAGCAAATAGTCTAAGGCGCAAAACACGCGCATGCCATAACATCATTAATTATAAAGTTTCAAGTTATGATGCAGTGTTTATGAGTGACCATGAATGCAACTCCTATCCGTGCACTTGATCTTAGTGACCTGAGAAAGACATGCTAAAACGGGTCAACACAACGGTTTGTGAGTTCACAGGTTTGAGTTTAAAATAAGTTTGTCAAACAAACCATTAAGTAAGTAAGCATTACAAAAGATAAAGTATGGATAATGTATGCATTAGTAATACCACTAGTTAATTAGGCTAGTAATCATGTTACATTAGTGTAAGTTCCATTGTGAACGAGGCTGACTTGTTAGTTTGTTTGCCACCCACGGAGTCTAATATAAGACTAGTGCATATTGCGTTTCTAGTAAATGAAGAAACCCGGCGACTCCCTCTCTCGAGAGCCCCGAGGGGGTTTGTCAAACCCAGTAGTACTACCTTTCATTACCCAGCCAATGTACAATTGTTAAAGGTCCAATGTGTATGGGAGACTTCAGTTTAAGTTCACTATGTATACATGAGGTATTAAAAAGTCAACAATATCCAAAAAAGTTTTGTATGTTGCATTCTTTCTCCCCCAAATGAGTAAGTAAAAAGAGGGGCAGTGAAACTCACCTCGAATGCGGTTCAAATGAAAGTCAACTGCTTAAGTCAAAGTTGTTCTAGTGCCTAAATCATATAAGCACTATAAGTATTTTCTAAGCGATTCCTAGAACCCTTAGTATCCAAACAATCCCATTGTTTATTAGAAGTTTGACTTTTAATTGACTTTGACCAAAGTTTGATTTTTTGTTGACTTTGACCAATTTTGACTTTTCATTTGACTTTTGACCAAAAGGTCCAAGTTGTTGACCGTTGACTAAAAAGTCCAAGCCTCGATGATCAAATAATAAAATTTGAGTTTTGTTGACCGTTGTCCAAAATGTTGACCTTTGATCAAAATGTTGACATATGGCTCGTTGGTGACTTTTGACCAGTTATCTAGACTTAGAATAATTACATGATATTCCTAGTCACAACTTAACAACAATCATGTAATGTGCACTTAGCCACTTTTCATACAATCCTATAACTAAGTCCAATTTTTACCACTTTCAATACTTCACAAGTAAGACTAAACATTTAGTCAATTAGTTCCAAGTTGACCAATAGTCAAAATCCAATCTACTACAACAACCCTAATACAAACTACAATTATCTCTACTAAACCGTATGTTGATTAATTTGAACAAGTTTTAAGTCATCAAAACTGATTTTTCCAACCAACCAAAATATGTAAATAAATTACCAAATAAGTCTCACATGTACCTTCAAGTATTAGGTACAACATACATTTTTCTGATAATTTTTCAATACTCACATACATATAGAAAATTCACACTCTACAACAACCTATTTTCAATATCTATATTACCACAACAGATTACAAATATTTTCCAAAAATTTCATATATGTCCAATTGATTCAAGACCAATTGGATTGGATTCCTACTGACCTACTTCAATCTATGACATTCCAGAAGTGGAATCACATCATTATCTATTTTCTATCACAAGTTATACAATTTACAACACAGCTAAGAAAATTTCTTTTTCAATCAGGATTGCAACCCGATTTTGTAAATTAATAAAAAACAGTCAAACAAAGTACAAAAATTTTGGTTTCTGACTTTTTGAAAACTAGATTCAAAGTACCTAAACGTAGTATCAAAATTCAATCAAAACTACCATCATATCAACAAGTTATACAACAAACTATCTAGATCACAAAATCTGTCAGCAAGCAGATTCAAACCAAAACTTACAAAAATCATGATTTTTATATCCTTATGATCCTAAATCATAAGTTAAAGTTATCATTGTCCAATTACATTAATTATTTTCCAAAATGATGAACATCTGTTTTTAATCTCTGTAACTCGAAAGATTAATGTAGTTTATCTTTTCATAAGTATGTAAATATATAATAAAAATAAAATGTATAATTTGAATTCGAATTTCGAATCGAATACGAATTTATAAATTCGTATTCGATTACTAAAATCGAGTTCGAACCGAATCGAATTCGAATAACTGAAAATCGAATTCGAACGGTCAAATTCGAATGCGAATCAAATCGAATTTCGAGTTATTCGAGTCCAATTCGAATACTGAACACCCCTATGTTCTGGTTTGGAGTAAAGTGTCATTTTAGTCCTTGTGGTTTGGCAAATAATGCGAATTTAGTCCAAAAAGTTTATTTTTTTGCATATGGACCCTCCACGTTTCCCAGTTCTTGCCAATTATATCCAAATCACTAACCCCGTTAAATTTTATCGTTAAGTCAGGTGTAGACATGTCTTTTCACTCTTTCTTTATTATAATACTTATTTAAGTAAACTGCGGTTTTAGTCCCTCTGGTTTGTCAAAATTTGTAATTTAGTCCAGTAGTTTCAAATTTGCAATTTTCTTCCTTATGGTTTCATTTCACTTGCAGTTAAACCCGAATTTATTAACCTTGTTAAGTCTTGTCGTTAACCCATTTGCGTGCGCTTCATGTGACGATCAATTTTGTCTTTTTTCTCTCCAAATAAACCTCAGCCCTAATTCGCAACCCCTCACGTGAGGGGCTGGGGTGTATTTCGGGAAAAAGGGAAAAAAGAAGGAACAAAATTGCCCCTCACGTGAAGGGCACACTGATGGGGTTAACAACCAAACTTAACGAGATTAGGGAATTCGAGTTTAAATGCAAGTGAAATGAAACCATAGAGAAAAAAATTGCAAACTTAAAACTATTGGAATAAAACCGCAGATTTGGACAAACCACAAGGACGAAAACCGCAATTCAGTTAAATAAGTATTATAATAAATAAATAGTGAAAAGACATTTTACCCCTGACTTAACGATAAAATTTAACGGGGTTAGTGATTTGGATGTAATTGGCATGAACTGGGAAACTTGGAGGGTCCATAAGCAAAAAATAAACTTTTTGGACTAAATTCACATTATTTGTCAAACCACAAGGACTAAAATGGCACTTTACTCTCCGGTTTGTTTTTCTTTTAGAAACCGGGTTGGGTCTGATATGATTTTGACTTTCGGTGATCCAATCTGTTTTAGCCTACTTAATTTTGCTTTAAAGTATCTTATAAAAAGATTTGAGTGATAAAAGTAATATTAGTTTGAACTTAGGGGCTGTTTGTTTACATCTGAATGGAACCATTCAGATGTTTACATCTGATTCATTCAGACTTCAGACTGTTTGGTTCTAAACAGAAAAACATCTTAATGGTTAAAATTAGGTCTGAATCATTCAGACTTAGTGGTGTTGTTACAGAGGCTCATTCAGATCTGACTCATTCAGATATGAATGAATCAAACAGCCCCTTAGTTTATTTAACTTAAAAATACTTGTACTTGGCTAGTTGCGAGCTTTACGTTTATCGCTCGCGTCCAACCCTTAAATAATATTGAAAGTTCAGACTTGATTCGTTTATCAAGTTATTTAACTATTTTCACTTCTACGTGTAGTTATTCATTCGTGCATTTACTTGATTCTTTTACCATTAAATATATAATAATATTTACTTGACAATTCTATATTTTATGGTAGTGTAAACAAAATTATGATATACAAGTAATAATCAGGGTTGGCTCGTGAGACAGCGAAAACAAGTTAGGGCTTTAGGCCCTCACTCAGTTAAGGCTTCCAAATTAAAAAAAAAATTATATATAGATATGTTATAATGGGTACAGTAAACTCGAAATAATGTATTGGTGTGGTGGTAAGCTTGGTTGTTACTAAAGTATAGTTTATGAGTTTAAAACTTGTAATAATCAATTTTTTTTCCTACCTATTGTTATGAAAAGGTCCCAAAATCTTGTTTTGATTTAGGCCTCCATATTCGTTGAGCCGGCCCCGGTAATAATAGGTTACGTATAGTCATTAGACTAATCAAGTTCAAGGCATGAAATTGAGGTTTCTAAGCACGCCATGTTCGCGTGATGAGCCTTAACATGACACGAATATTACGTCACACACCCCCATATAAAAGTTATTTTTGTTAGGTATTAAAACTCTAAAGTTCTAAAATTACATATGCATTTTTTGAAGTAAATTATGTTTAAGCTATACATATTTTTAAAGTTAAAAATTTTTGGTGTAAAAAGTACCCAAATTGTTTAAGTTACCACACAAAAACATTATAAAAAAAATAATGTATAAATAAATAAATGATTAAATATGTCAACCCAAGAACCCGTTGGTTGACACAAGCGTAATCTGTTACGCTAAACGTGTTCACGGGTTCAATTCGAAACCGGGCCGAGTACTCTTTTAGACTAAACCCAAAACCGGAATTCAATTTATTTGGATTGGATGTTGGTAGAGAATTATCAGGCTTCTGACCTTATGTCATCCATCAACAAGTAGAGATATTCAACCCAAGAACTGAAAATTTTAAGGATCTAATTAATCAATGGCTATAATTGTATCTAGAATATTCAAGCTCAACCACTTTATATCAGAAACAAATCATCCATTAATCTCAGTCATCAACCACTAACTTGTGGATTTTCATTCATAGTTATCTGATACATGTGATGTATTTTTGTAAAGATGCATCTAAAATTCAAAATTATAAAAGCTGTATATAACAATCTACCACTGGTACACTACAACTTTTCTATCAATGTTCTTAGCCATAAATATGCAAGTTTAGCCTTCTTAACCATAATGAGTGTAGAATCATATGATAAATGTCATATCTTTTCGCTGGATTATTAACCACAAAATGTTGTTGCACCCTCTTAACATTCTCCTGCAGCCTAACATACTCATCATCTGAGATTCCCAACAAAATCCTCTTCAACTTCGGTATTTCACCCATTGACACCCGAACTGAAAATGCATCCCAGTTGAGAACGTCACTAAATGGTAACACATAATGCTGAGATATCAACACGGGCACACACCCAGCGTATATAGCTTCAACTATTCGTGGACTCGCCACTTCATATCCACTAGGACATAAGCAAAACCGGCTTGTTTGCATCATTTCATGATAAGAAACATTATTAGGCACTCTATTGTAAACTTGTATGTCTTGATCTTTGTCTTTCCAATATTGGAAAAGCAAAGGTCTAATCTTGCCATGAAACTGACCGCCTGCAAAGAATGCTAGGGTGGTACGATTAGATGCTGGCAGACCTCCGGTTATCATAGTGGTCTCGCCTCTTTGAAGGTTGATATTTGGGATTGATGCATCTTTTCTTGGATTGAAGTACTCTGAGGTATTTGCATTGCATAGTAGTCGAATCGAAGTGAAGTATAACGAATGGACAGACCATGTTGCTCTAGGCCCCTGCACCATCACAAGAGTCATAGCTCCTTAAAGTTAACATCATTAGCAGCCATTTTATTTATAAATGAATCAATTTCTTTTTCTAATTCAAAATTTCATATCATGTATATAAAGTCTCTAGACTTGTCTATAAATACATGTTTTGTATTAGCTCTTAAATCGGTCAAACAAGGAAGTCAATTTTTTTTTGTAAAAATATTGAATGTCACCATATCAAACTTTGACCAGTTTAAGAGAATTAACAAGTCATTATACAAAAATAATTACAAGTAGGGGCTGCTTATACTAGTTTATGGACTTTTATGTGCAATTAGCCCTTTTAATAAACACACATTCCCAATATGTTGTATGCATGTACTTGGATTGTTATTGCATCAAGTTTTTTTATTTTCTTAATTAACTCATCAAATATTTACAGTTTTCATATAAGTGGATAGAAAGTGTTTGCCGGTTAACCCGCTAGCCCATTGAGACCCATACCAAAAGACACCATATTTAATCAAAACGTGTCCCGGCCTACCCACTTGACAGCTCAAATTTATGCATAGAGGATTTGAACATACCCAATCATGGCAAGCTAGCATGAAATGGTTGGATCCTAGGCTCTGGTTCCAGTAAGGGTACTTTGATGAAACTATGTGCACATAATCACCAATAACACGCTCAAGGACAGCTTTATCACGGATAACTGGATCGAAAAGATAATCGAGGATCATGGTGACACTAAATGGGAGAAAATACACATGAGCTCGATTTGGGTCAGATGTTCGAAAACTAGGATCTTTCTCTATGAAGTTAAGAAAGACGCCTTCCGTGGAGTAAATGCCATAGGTAGGACCTTTGTGAAATAAGGGTGGCTCTCCTTCTTCATAGATGTATACTTTGAATAGCTTCTCCATAAGCAAGTAACTCCTACACATGAAACATTTTATTTGTATTCTTTTGAACAACATATCTAATAGTAACCTCAACATGATAATAAATATGCTAACAAAAAAATAAAGGTAGAATATGATAGATCAATTTATTTCATCTCTAGTTCTATTGTCTTAAATAAAAATATATTTTTTCTAATGTTTTCGGGTTTTAAAATCTTTGTCTATATATCCATTCTTCTTTGACAATGTATTTGATGTATAGTTTTAGGTGACACGTCAAATACACAATCAAATTTTGAAATATAAAGGCTTGTTATGTTTTGATTGTGTAAAAAACTCGTTTGCATATCTTTATTTGTAATCAGACTCGTTTGATCATGTAATTATAATGCATTAGGGTAATATGGTAAGTATGAAAAATATAAAACATCAAAGTTTAAAGTACTATAATATTACAAATTTTAAAAAACGTAGACAAGTTGATATGTTATATTTTGTAACAAATTTTATATTTTATATATACCACAATTAAAGGACATCTTGTAATCTACTTGTTTTTTGTGTTTTCTACAATTTCAAAATGATATTATATAATCTATTGTAGAAAATTTAGGTAAACACAAAACGAGCCGACAAAGCATCCACGATTCTTGTGAGGCATGTGACATCTCTTGTTCACAGTAAAACTTTCTATTATTTGGGTCTCAGGCATTAATTGCTTTGAAAGTAAAAAAAAACATTTGATTTCATGTTATTATATAAATATAAATCTAGTCATGCTTAGCATGAATTGAATTGTTTTTTTTTTTTTGTTTTTTTTTTGAGTAAACGTATTTGGGAGGCAAAAAAAAATTAGTTATGATTAATTTTTCACTCCTAATATATCTTTGGATAACACTACCTACAAATCCTTTTTGCGGTTCAATATCTTCATCCGAAACACCAATAAAACACGCTAAATCATCTACCACACCAGATTATCCTATGAAAACATCAAAATTTTCTCTGTATCTCTACAAATATTGTTAAAAAAACCTCATATAAATTATTATAAAAAAAACACAAACACATTGTCAAGTAAATTACTTTATTTAAATTGAAGTGTGGTGTATAAAATAACAAAAAAGTGTAAAAAGTAAATAAATAATGTTTTAAAACAAAAGCGTTCCACATATTTATAATTTTACCTAATTACTTTATTTAAAGTAATTTATAAGTAAAAAAATAAAACCGATATACAACCGACTAAGAGCATTTTCATCCAACCCCCTATATTATGTTATGGATGTTTTTATAATGTAGAGAGTGATTTAGGGTGATGTGAACGAAAAGTTTTTATATTTTAGATAACGTAATGATTTTATTATATATTTGAAAAGTTATTGTTCACTACTATAATTATTTAATATATTTTGAAAATGGTGTAAGTGAAAGAAAAAAAATGATAACGATAAATTTATAAAAAATATTATTTAATTAAAAAGAATAAAAAAAATGTAGTATGCTTTAATATAGTTTTTTAATTATAGATAAGAGGTTAAATATAAATGCTCTAAAAGTTAAAACGCATAAGATATATAGTTGAAGGTTTAACAATAACGCTGTGTTCCCAAGTCTTATTTAAAGAGGGGAGGAAAAAGAAAGGAGAAGAAAATGTGAAGGAATCATGTTCCAGAGATTTTTTAAGGATGATAGGAGAGGGGAAGAGAGAGAAAAACTAGAAAATTTAAGTGTATAATCATCTTTTCAAATTGGAGAGATTAAGAGAGAAAATGTGTTTGTATCATTAATTGTCTATTAACTCCTACATTTTCTTTTCCCTTCCTTCCATTTTCATTAAACTCGGGAACACGAAATAAAGTGACACATTTTCCTCCCCCTCTCTTTCTTTTCTCTTTTAATTCTCCTCATTTTCTTTTCTCTCCTTAAATGAAACTCGGGAACACAGTGTAAAAGAAAATATATTAATTGGTCGGCCCCACCAAAATTACAATGGGAATGTGGAATGCCCCTATCGTACAAGCTACAAGGAACACGGTCCTTAATTTATGGGTCATGCTATGCATACACCAGCCCCCTGGTGTGGGACTAATGCTATACGGCTCGTATAGGACCTATACGAGTCGTATAGCCCTAACCTATTGACCTGCGTACGAACGTGTCTGTGTGGCAACTTTTTGCAGTCTATACGAGCCGTATAGACCCTATACGAGCCGTATAGATTTTCCAGCTCGTATAGCCTATGTAAATCGTCTAACCTATACGAGCCGTATAGGGTCTATACGACTCGTATATACAGCCTGTCAGCATGTACTTTTGACCAGAGATTTTTAATTACTTTCTGGTCTATACGACTCGTATATGTGGTATACGACCCGTATAGACCAGGTATCAGATTTTCAAAAAGCTATATTATGAAGGCTATATTTCAAAAGTTGAGTTAACACGAGCCAAAACATCTACACCAACAAATGAAACTATTTTTATAACAATTATATTTCAAAAGCTTAGATAACTCATGTATGTGTCAACCAAAATGGATTGCATTACCACATCTAAAAAGTCGTTACCCCGAAACGCTCATGTTGTACGTAGGTTGTTATGTATATTTTTATTTTGTAACCAACTCGGGTGTTGTTTTTAATATTTTGTAGTTTTAAAATTGAAAAAAAAACTATACGAGTCAAATAGACCCTATACGAGTCATATAGCCCTATACGAGCCGTATAGGGGCTATACGATACAAAAGAATAAAACCTGACACACTGCTTGAAAATGACTTGACCATGCACCTATACGAGCCGTATAGAGCCTATACGACTCGTATAGAATACCCTGGTGTATGAATAACCAACATGGTGTATGTATAACCCAAGCCTTAATTTATACAGTAATGTTTTAAAACATTATTAATGTTACATTAGTGGAGTTAATTAACATTGAATGCACTTTCATTATATGTGAAAGAAAACGTTCTATGCATAAATTATGTGA
The DNA here is from genome assembly GCF_021521415.1 of Bidens hawaiensis. Taxonomy (NCBI): domain Eukaryota; kingdom Viridiplantae; phylum Streptophyta; class Magnoliopsida; order Asterales; family Asteraceae; genus Bidens; species Bidens hawaiensis. The sequence continues at coordinate 92,020 of NW_027492672.1, forward strand.
ACCACCAGCAACGTATATAAATTAAAAAAACTATATAGATATTAATATCAAAGTAGAAAATAATTAAATTACCTGTGAAAAAGGTAAGGATTTCTGTAAATATTTCCACTAGGTACATAATCAGGATCATTTAACGGAGAAGATGAGCTGCTGCTGCTGTTACGGCTCGTGGCGGCGTCTCTTATCAAAACCCGAGCCCCGGCTAGCTCTGCTTCAACCTTCTCCAGGTTCTTGTCTCTCTTCTTGTTTCTCCTCAACAAGCTCTCAGTTTTTAACTCCTCCATCAATTTACTCACCACATTGTTCATCTTCTCATTCTGCTTCTTACACGAATCTGATTCACACTAATTCCACAACAAAAAAACATCAAAATCAATCAAACACAGTCTGACATCTAATCACACATCATTTCCAAGTCGTTCAGATAGAGGTGAGACAACCGTTTTGGCCAAAAAAATTCAATGGTAAAATCAACTGTTCGGATAGACATTAGACGACCATCTATGGTAAAAACAGATGTTCGAACAACCATTTTGAAAAAAATAAATAAATAAAGTTTGACCATCTATATTCAGAACAACGATCAAGATATTGGATGGACGACAACAATAACTTTCAAAAGTTTTAAAAATTTGAACGTATATGGTCAAAACGAGTGTCTGGATTGAGGTCAGAATGCGTTTTGACCAAATATTTTCAAACTTTGACAGCCTATGGTCATGGTCAGAACAAAAGTCCGGATATTGAAACAACACCGTTCTGACCAATAACTTTCAACGTTTTGTCTTTTTACAAAACGCCCATCTTAGTATTGGCCAGCTATAAATTATTCAGGTAATTACTATAAGAAGATGGATAGATAAATTACAGTGAACATGGAGTAGAGTGCGGTGTTAGGGTTTAACCACGGTGGTGGTGGGGGGTGGTGGAGATTGAATGAAGGGATAGAAAGCGTTGATGAAAACGAAGAAGATAACGATGAGAGAGCCAGGCCGGCGGAGGCGTAGGAGACGACGACAACGATAAGGACGGCGAGGAGTGTAAAGGAAATGAGCGTAAATGATTGATTATTAATGATTGATCTACAAAACATGTTTTATTGAATGGATGGATCTGTAGCTAGGGTTTGTGTGTTAGGAGAGAAAGCATGAAATGGATGATGTGGTCTGGTTTGCATGCTATTCGGAACCTTCCGAATGCGTTTAATGGTTTTCTATGGATTTTTTTTAATAAAAGTTAATTTAACAAGTGTACGTTAGCTACTGTTTGATTTTTTAATTAAGTGCTTCGTCATTATGTAAGAAAAAAAATATTAAATTCGTATTCTAATTTAATAAACCTTAATTAATGCGTAAACAACTAATTTAGTTGTACATTTATTCATATTGAATAACTTCCAATAAAAATAAAATAATATATCATATTCTATATAAGTAAATTAATAATTACTATTTTATTTTTAATTTTTCTTTATTTGATAACTTTCCCTTATTCAGAGAAGGATTAAAACTTTTTCGAATACACGAAATCGATTTTTAAAATACCCGATAATACCTTAAATTACCCGTAAAATGCATAAAAAATACCCCTAAAAATGTAACTTTTAAAAAATCCAATCTACACAAAAAACCCCCCGAAAATAGTGTATTCAAATACCCATTTTAGAATACCCGATTCTATATCTGACCCAAACCAGATACATAGGGTACGTTTTTAGAGGCAATATCCGGACCCGAACCCGACCCGAGTATTGGCAGTACCCGACTTTTCAATACCGGTCATACCGGAACCCGGTTTCATACCCGAACCCCGGGTATTTGAAAACCCCAATTTGTGCGCCTCTACTTGATTGCACTCTCAATATAAGTTACAAAGAACAAATGTCCATTGTCTTATTTATGATGTTTAGATGTTTCGTCAATTCCATTACAAGTTAATGAATATTTTTTTTACAAGTCTCCAAGGCTATGCGTAGTGGAGGGCTACAAATTGGGGCGTTTTGCGTCGTGTGGCGCCCAGTTAGCAAGGGGTGAGAATTTGTTTTTGGGGTGTAATGGTGTATGGGCTACATAGTAATATAATAATATATATATATATATATACATATATAGATATATCTTACACACACATAAATAATAATAATATCTATATATGCAAACAACATAGACATGAGGGCGAGAAGAACTCCCCGCCCCCGCCCCCTTTTCGCCCATTTATCGCCGGGGGGGGGGGGGGGGGTTTGCGGTGTTCGCGCCCCATTTCGTCCAAACTTGAGCCCCACTGCACTCGGCCTAATAGTAGATAACACAATCTATAAAGGTCTTTTTGGCACTATTATGAAAGAAATTAATACATCAGGGCTTAAAGTAAATAAGAATAGAGGACAAGGTGATGATAATTTACCAAATATGAAAGGAAAACATCGAGACGTACAAAGACAGTTGTTAGATATTAGCCCAAGAGCATTTTACACATAGTAGTTGTCATGGTTTAAATTTAGTCCCGTCAAAGGATCCATATACGAGTAATCTTGTAACTTAAAATCAACCACATGTACGTGTTTAGCTCAGTACCAACCTGGTAGCTCTTTGATGAAGGCAGGTGAACAAAGATCAAACGTTTCTTCTCCAAAACTGATCCACACCAAGCAAGCATATATCTCCAATAGATCGATACTCGTCTCGATCTACAACCAACAAGAAAACGTTATAACGATATATTGTTGGTGTTAGTTGTTTGTGCTCAAGAGTACAGAACCGATTAATGTTGAAACTCTTAATTCCTCTCTTTTGAAAACACTTAATTAATCTTTTGGTTTCAATTCACAAAATACGTATATCCAATATTCTTGTTCTTCTCAGGTGTCCAAGAGTAGCATTACAGAAGATGCCTTTTCTAAGTAGACTTTTTTTAACGCTTTTTAAACACTAGAATAAAAGTACGTTGGTACCTTTGAAAATGACATATCATAATGATAATTCCAACTTCTCTAATACCCGGCCCATTTACAAAGTGCATGTATTAGTGGATTATACGTGTAATGACTATGTCATTGCCGTCCAAGAAAACAATTTCGATTATAAACTCATTTAGTGAAGTTTGTATCTTTAAGAACATGCGTAGTCAAAACTAGATACATCCAGACATTTTACGCCATGTGTCGCCTAGTCAGCTTTTAGACATTTTGTAAAAAATGGGTGCAGTGGAAAATGCCTCTAAAACGCCTCTCTCTATCACACAAGACCCTCAAGACTCATGTCATCCTAACGTTATGTATAAAACGTTTCACCAAAAATATCACCCCAAAACGCCCGGGGGCGGTGTTCCCCGACGTTTTGGCTCCAAAACGCCTCATAACTTTGGTCTATCAATGTGGTAAAAACATGATATTGTATTTAATGAATTAATATTGAAGCTTCCAAAAACAATATAATGTGCTTTAGACGAGTCGCTATTGGGCTCCAAAGGCTGAGCTGGCGGGCGCCAAATACCGCAGTGGGGCGTGGTTCTTCGTTGGGCGCCGATGATTTGGTGGTTCAAACTGCTGACACGGAAGTGTGAATTATGTGGGGCCCTCCCCTTTCCAACGGCTCTTTTTACCGTTTGATATATATATATATATATCAAACTAAACCATTTACAATCTCAAACTTTTTATAATTTTCTCCTAAAAATGCCTTCCGATTAATCTTCGACACCCGACTACTACCCTGATCCCGACGTTATTTCAGACTCCGATTCAGGGGATGAGGTAATATTTAGTGCTATTCTAGATGCTACCCGAATCTTAGTCGAGCATTGCGAAAGCTCACAACCGCTAACAAGACGTCCTCATCGACAACGGGATCGTTTCGGTGCTCATGAAAGGTTGATGCAAGATTATTTTTCGCTGGACGCGACTTTTGATGCGGAACAATTCCAGCGGCGTTTTCGGCTGAGTCGCCAACTTTTTTTACAAATTGTTGGTGATTTAGAACGTGATTATGATTTTTTCCAACAACGGGATGACGCGAGAGGTAAGCCCGATTATTCTCCATTGCAAAAATGCACGACGGCGATTCGTCAACTCACGTACGAGACCACGAGCGACGCCATGGAAGAGTATTTACAAATGTCGGAGACAATGGCTCGTGAAGCCCTTCACACGTTCTGCGAATGTGAGTATTATCATTTTTTAATATGTATTTATAAATCCTCTCATTTTAAATGCAAATTTAATAAACTGACATTAAAAATTTAATATTAGGTATTCCTCAACTATATCATAAAAAATATTTGAGGAAACCGACTCAATCCGACATACAAAAAATATACGAGGTGCATGAACAGAGGCACGGTTTTCCTGGGATGCTTGGTAGTCTTGATTGCACACATTGGGCTTGGGAAGCTTGCCCAGCTGCTTGGCAAGGTCAATATTATCGAGGTGATCATGATGGACCAACAGTTATCCTTGAGGCTGCTGCATCATTTGATCTTTGGATATTGCATGCTTTCTTTGGGATGCGGGGTTCAAACAATGATATAGCTGTGATAAACGCGTCTCCTCTTTTCGACCTTCTCGTAAACGGGTTGGTCCCGACACCTCATTTTCCACTAATGGTGTCAACTACGAATACGGATATTATTTAGTCGATGAAATTTATCCGGATTGGGCAACGTTGGTTCATGGCTTTACGTGCCCGACTGATGATAAACGAAAATATTACAAGAAAAAACACGAGTCGGCCAGAAAGGACATCGAAAGGGCATTCGGGGTATTAAAGAAACGTTGGTCTATAGTTAGACATCCGGCTCGTATTCTGCACATGGATAAGTTAAGAAATGTAATGTACACTTGTATTATCTTGCATAATATGATACTGGAGGACTCGGGTAGAGCAATATGTCAAGGCAAGTACGACATTTCGCCGGATCCGATGACAACACTAAACGAAGATGAGAGATTTGCTATTTTATTAAGAACACGAAAAAAAGAAACGAATTTCAGTATTCGAGCGGATTTGGTTGAACATATTTGGAGAAACAAACAACAAAACAGCGACGCCGCCACCGACGACTAAAATTAGTTGATTTTTTTATGTATAAGTTTTTAATTTTAATTTAGTTTGTATTTGATAATTATTGTATTTAATAAATTTGTTAGTTTATTAAAATAAAATAAAAAATTAAGGGGCTTCGAAGCCCCTCACCATTAAGGGGCATCTTTGTATTGGAGCTTTGAAGCCCCTAGTCCCCACGTGACGCTAACGTGGCACTGGAGAGGGGCTTCGAAGCCCCTCACCATATAGGACATCCTTAACAAGTTTTACTTTTTAGTAGTTTAATGCAGTTATATATTCTATGAAGCTGATCATATTATATATTTTCATATACATTAAGAGTTTAAATATGTTTATTTGAATATTATATCTATAGTTTAAAAGAAAAAAATATCATATCTAGCATGGATTTTGGATCTGTTGATCTAGAGTCCTAATCTAACACGTGTATATTAATTTTATAATAATAGCCTTCGGGTCAAAGAGCTGTGTTATCTTAACAGTTGGAATTCCTTGGGATTTCATGGAATAATCGAAAGTCGTATGCAATGGTGTAAATTAAACACTTTAGTCAGTGTACCGTGTTATCTTATGTATGACAGCCATTATTTTATTAAGGGTGTGTTTGGCCTAGCTTCTAATTTTAAGCTTATGCTTATATATAAAACTAGACAGGTGCCCGCGTTATGCAGCGGGAATCACAGACTATGTAATAAGTTTATGGGTGTTTATTATTCGGTTTGAAACCGTAAAACCGTTCATCTTTTGATTTGACAGGTTTTTTTTCTTTAACTTTTGGCCAGTTGTTTTCAACTTTCAAAGGTTCTGTCTTAGTTTTCGACGATAAAAAAAAAATGTTACAAAAGGTTTGGCTCACAATTTAATTTAAAACTATTAAAACCAGACCGAAACACACATACAAAAAGTGTATTTTTTTTAACTAAAAAAATCTATGACATTATCATACTCAAATTAAAGATAAAAGTATGCTCGTTTTTATGGTATAATTTCTTTAAAAAAATATTCACATATGAAAAAGTTATTAACGTTTAAAAATCATGAGGGTATTTGGGTTAAAAGTGAAAATTAAAATAAGATTTAGGTAAAAGATTAAGGGTTATTGTTGTAATTATTATTTAAATTTAATTATAATTGAGGGGTGAATAATGTAACTATATTAAATAAACGTGAGTTTTGTTTTAATGTGAGGTGAGAATGACTATTTTGCCCTACTACAAGGTTGTACCATATGCAACATTACATGTAAATCCTTTAAAAAGTAGGGTCTTAATTTGCCCCTCTTTGCTATATTATATATAGTATAGATTAGCTTATAGTTTTTTTTCTGTTATTTGATAAACTCTTTTTGAGTGTTTGGATTAACTTATATTCTATAAGTTAATTATGTGTCTTAATAGTCAATGGCTTTATAGCCTAGTGGCATTTTGGTGGTGGGATAAGGCTTAGGGATCATAAGGTCCTGGGTTCGAATCCCACAAGGGGGTTTTCCCAAGATTTATTGGGTTTCCTCCTGAATTGATGGTTAGGCATTATTGCCTAGTGGAGATAGATATGATCGCGTGGTTCTGCTGGTGACACGATGATACTCCAGTGGTCCGTGAGTGATCCAAATTTGCCGTTCAAAAAAAAATTTATGTGTCTTAATAAGTTGTTAAATCCAACATTCTTTAATTTGTTAGAGTAATAATTACTAATCCACCACCATTTGAGAACAAATGAGTAATTTACACCCTTAAACAAATAAGCTTCTAACAAATTAGCTAAAAACCATCTTCAAATAAGCTTCTTCAAATGGGCTTATATAAGCTAATAAGCATAAGGTTAAAAAGCTAAGCCAAACACCAAGTTAATCTTATTTTATAAAAAAAAAAGCTAAAAAAGCTATAAGCTTTGTTAAAAAAGCTAGGTCAAACACCCCCTAAAAAAATCAAAACCAGTGGTAACCACTGAAAATTATTCAAAGAGGTTAAAAATGATTTATATATAAGCGAGTTGAGTCTAGATCCAAATAGATTATGTCAAATACAGAGTCATGGTTTTAATGACGGAGCTATAAATTTTTTCTTATAAGTTTCTGAATTTTTCGATGTCAAAGTTTTCAAGTCGTGTTAGTTTGGGTCAAATAAAAAGAAAGCACAATATCGTTATAGAGTCAAGTTATTCTACAAATAGGAACAAAAATGAGAAAAATTTGTAAAACTATAGGACATCCTTAACTCAAAATTTGTAAAATTTATAAAACTCATCAAAATAATAATAATAATAAAATCATAACTCAAAATTTAATAAAAAAACAAAAAAAGTAAAAACACAAAAATGTTTCCATCACCTTTCTCCTTTTTTTTTAAAAAAAGGCACAATGGTGAGTGAAAAAAATCATTGCGTCTTTTTTTTTATCAATGTGTTTTGTGTTTATTTTTCTCATTGATTGTGTCTTTTTTCCTTAACATTGTGTCTTTTTTTCTTTATTTTGTGTTATATTACTCAACATTGTGCTATATTTTATGCGGCATTGTATTATATTTTGCGGTCTATTGTGTCTTTTTTTAGTTATAATTGTGTCTTTTGTTCATTTTCGTCACCGTGTCTTTGATCTCAGCATTGTTTTTTCGTCAATTTTTTTAATGGAAATTATGGCGGAAACGTTTTAGTTTTCTAAACTTTTTGGTTTTTATTTTTATTTTTATTTTGAGTTATGATTTTTTTATTGTTTTTAATTTATTTATAAGGAGTTTTTTGTATGGACATAAATCTTTCTCACACTTCTCATTTTTGTCGCTCTTTGTATTTTAACTTTACCATATCATTATATTAATAAAAACATATTGTCAACATTTTTTAATTGGGTTAGAGCATTTTCATCCCATCCTCTAAAATTAGACAAAATGACAAAAGACGTCATTTATTTTTGCATGGTTTTCAATGGACGTCATTTGGCAAACTTAATGACCGAAAACATCCTTTATATTTGAAAACTCTATCACGTTACATCCTTTGATTCTAACCCAGTTAAATTTTCTCGTTAAATCCAGTCATGTGCAAAGCACATGAGGGTAGTTTAGTCATTTTACATATACTAAAAACAAATCAAATAATATTAAAAATAAATCATTATACTAAAACACCCTTTGTTCAAGCTCAAACCTTTTCAAAAAAAAGATTCAATTCATCAACACGTTCACTCTCATTTTCCTCAATCGGTTCATGATCTTTCAAATTACTCAAATTAGCATCACCTGTATCCTTAATCTGTTCCGAACTGGGTAAAACTTTGGCCGATTTGAATTGAATTTTGGGGTTTGAATGAACAATTTCGGAAACCCTAATTCCATGATCGGAAATAAAATTGGGGAAAATTTGTGGGCCAAACGAGTCGTATAACAACGATGTGGAATTGGGATTGTGGGTATGTGACGTACCGAAGAATATTTGATATGGGTGATCGTCGCCGGAGAATAAGCTGTCGTCTAGGGTTCCGACATGGGTGAGCTGGAAGGGTTTCCGGCGATTAGATGGATTAATATTGGAATTGGGATTATTAATGTTGAGACGACATAGGATGGACTTGATAGATGGGTCGTGGTCGATGAAGGAAGTGAAGGAGTGAGTGGCGGTTGCGACGTTGGAACGGAGGGTAAAGATGAGGGTGGTGAGGAGGAGGAAGGTGAGGAGGTGGTGGTGGATTGTGGTGGTTGTTTGGTGGAGGATTTGGGTGGTTGAACAAAGGGGGGGGTTGACGGAGGATGGTTGTTCATGGTGGTGGTAGTGGTGGATGTTGAATTTGTGTTTTGTATTTTTTTTATCTTTTTTTGATTTGGGGTTGTGTTATAAAGATGTTGTTAATATTATTATAATCCGGAATTAGCCTTGTAAAACGACTAAATTACCCTCATGTGCCTTGCACATGATTGGATTTAATGAGAAATTTTAATTCGGTTAGGGTCAAAGGATGTAACGTGATAGAGTTTTCAAATATAAAAGATGTTTTCGGTCATTAAGTTTGCCAAATGACGTCCATTGAAAAACCGTGCAACACAAAGGACGTCTTTTGCCATTTTGTCCTAAAATTATATGATAGAACTTTGAAAATTACAGGGTGAAGTTTTCAGGCCCAGCTCCGAGAAGCCAAAATTTTTTTTGGGCTGAAGGCGAAAAATATTTCGGGCCGCAAGTAAAATGAGTATTTTCTTGGTTTTAGACAATTTAAATTCTAAATGGGCATATTGGTTAGGTGTAAAAAACTTTTACGTAAAAATAGGCTTAAACATGTTCCAAATGAGACTAGGACCCACAACCTTTTGGTTAATAGTAATACCCTTTGCCACTAAACCAAACTAGTTGTTATGTAATTGAGTTTAAACATTAAATATACATCTTGTTTTTTATAAAAATACATATAATTTAAAAAAAAATCGGGCCTAATGTGGTGTCGGGTCAGGGGCCGTTGACCACCCAGCCTTCCCTAAAGGCCGGCCCTGGAAGTTTTTGAGTGGTTGTGAGTGTAAATTATATTGTGGAGAGAGAAAATATAGTGATTTTTTTTGTAAATTTGGGGAAACAAAGTTTGCTCATATTTAATTTTTAATATTTGTTGAATTATTTGTGAGTAGAGAGAGAGAGAGAGAAAACTGTAATGATAAAAGTGTACAAAAATATTATTTAAAAGAATATGTGAAAGAAATTTAGTGTTTTTTAGTGTAATTATAGAGATGTGAAGAGTGGATGTGTTGAGAATGCTCTATTCTTATTAGCCCACTTCATAATTATTTTTGGGCTTCTCTATTACTCTTTAATTGAGTTGTTGTCTAATTTGTGCGGTTTATAACTTTTATTTATAAATAAAAATTTATTTATTAAAAAAACTAGCTAAATTTTTCATAATCAATGGGTTCTAATATCTGTTTAAATGATAATCGGGTTTGTCACACCCTCAATTTCCACGTGCGGGGTTTTACCGCGAGGCGCGTGACAAACCAGGATCTCAGTCGTTAGTTACACCAAACAACGTATAAATATTTTAAATAAATTTTATTGTCCCATATTTGGGAAAACCATTTCAGAGTTAATGTCTTATTGTTTTAAAGTGCGGAAGTGTAACATAGCGGGAAAGATAAATCCCTAAACAAAAGCAAATAGTCTAAGGCGCAAAACACGCGCATGCCATAACATCATTAATTATAAAGTTTCAAGTTATGATGCAGTGTTTATGAGTGACCATGAATGCAACTCCTATCCGTGCACTTGATCTTAGTGACCTGAGAAAGACATGCTAAAACGGGTCAACACAACGGTTTGTGAGTTCACAGGTTTGAGTTTAAAATAAGTTTGTCAAACAAACCATTAAGTAAGTAAGCATTACAAAAGATAAAGTATGGATAATGTATGCATTAGTAATACCACTAGTTAATTAGGCTAGTAATCATGTTACATTAGTGTAAGTTCCATTGTGAACGAGGCTGACTTGTTAGTTTGTTTGCCACCCACGGAGTCTAATATAAGACTAGTGCATATTGCGTTTCTAGTAAATGAAGAAACCCGGCGACTCCCTCTCTCGAGAGCCCCGAGGGGGTTTGTCAAACCCAGTAGTACTACCTTTCATTACCCAGCCAATGTACAATTGTTAAAGGTCCAATGTGTATGGGAGACTTCAGTTTAAGTTCACTATGTATACATGAGGTATTAAAAAGTCAACAATATCCAAAAAAGTTTTGTATGTTGCATTCTTTCTCCCCCAAATGAGTAAGTAAAAAGAGGGGCAGTGAAACTCACCTCGAATGCGGTTCAAATGAAAGTCAACTGCTTAAGTCAAAGTTGTTCTAGTGCCTAAATCATATAAGCACTATAAGTATTTTCTAAGCGATTCCTAGAACCCTTAGTATCCAAACAATCCCATTGTTTATTAGAAGTTTGACTTTTAATTGACTTTGACCAAAGTTTGATTTTTTGTTGACTTTGACCAATTTTGACTTTTCATTTGACTTTTGACCAAAAGGTCCAAGTTGTTGACCGTTGACTAAAAAGTCCAAGCCTCGATGATCAAATAATAAAATTTGAGTTTTGTTGACCGTTGTCCAAAATGTTGACCTTTGATCAAAATGTTGACATATGGCTCGTTGGTGACTTTTGACCAGTTATCTAGACTTAGAATAATTACATGATATTCCTAGTCACAACTTAACAACAATCATGTAATGTGCACTTAGCCACTTTTCATACAATCCTATAACTAAGTCCAATTTTTACCACTTTCAATACTTCACAAGTAAGACTAAACATTTAGTCAATTAGTTCCAAGTTGACCAATAGTCAAAATCCAATCTACTACAACAACCCTAATACAAACTACAATTATCTCTACTAAACCGTATGTTGATTAATTTGAACAAGTTTTAAGTCATCAAAACTGATTTTTCCAACCAACCAAAATATGTAAATAAATTACCAAATAAGTCTCACATGTACCTTCAAGTATTAGGTACAACATACATTTTTCTGATAATTTTTCAATACTCACATACATATAGAAAATTCACACTCTACAACAACCTATTTTCAATATCTATATTACCACAACAGATTACAAATATTTTCCAAAAATTTCATATATGTCCAATTGATTCAAGACCAATTGGATTGGATTCCTACTGACCTACTTCAATCTATGACATTCCAGAAGTGGAATCACATCATTATCTATTTTCTATCACAAGTTATACAATTTACAACACAGCTAAGAAAATTTCTTTTTCAATCAGGATTGCAACCCGATTTTGTAAATTAATAAAAAACAGTCAAACAAAGTACAAAAATTTTGGTTTCTGACTTTTTGAAAACTAGATTCAAAGTACCTAAACGTAGTATCAAAATTCAATCAAAACTACCATCATATCAACAAGTTATACAACAAACTATCTAGATCACAAAATCTGTCAGCAAGCAGATTCAAACCAAAACTTACAAAAATCATGATTTTTATATCCTTATGATCCTAAATCATAAGTTAAAGTTATCATTGTCCAATTACATTAATTATTTTCCAAAATGATGAACATCTGTTTTTAATCTCTGTAACTCGAAAGATTAATGTAGTTTATCTTTTCATAAGTATGTAAATATATAATAAAAATAAAATGTATAATTTGAATTCGAATTTCGAATCGAATACGAATTTATAAATTCGTATTCGATTACTAAAATCGAGTTCGAACCGAATCGAATTCGAATAACTGAAAATCGAATTCGAACGGTCAAATTCGAATGCGAATCAAATCGAATTTCGAGTTATTCGAGTCCAATTCGAATACTGAACACCCCTATGTTCTGGTTTGGAGTAAAGTGTCATTTTAGTCCTTGTGGTTTGGCAAATAATGCGAATTTAGTCCAAAAAGTTTATTTTTTTGCATATGGACCCTCCACGTTTCCCAGTTCTTGCCAATTATATCCAAATCACTAACCCCGTTAAATTTTATCGTTAAGTCAGGTGTAGACATGTCTTTTCACTCTTTCTTTATTATAATACTTATTTAAGTAAACTGCGGTTTTAGTCCCTCTGGTTTGTCAAAATTTGTAATTTAGTCCAGTAGTTTCAAATTTGCAATTTTCTTCCTTATGGTTTCATTTCACTTGCAGTTAAACCCGAATTTATTAACCTTGTTAAGTCTTGTCGTTAACCCATTTGCGTGCGCTTCATGTGACGATCAATTTTGTCTTTTTTCTCTCCAAATAAACCTCAGCCCTAATTCGCAACCCCTCACGTGAGGGGCTGGGGTGTATTTCGGGAAAAAGGGAAAAAAGAAGGAACAAAATTGCCCCTCACGTGAAGGGCACACTGATGGGGTTAACAACCAAACTTAACGAGATTAGGGAATTCGAGTTTAAATGCAAGTGAAATGAAACCATAGAGAAAAAAATTGCAAACTTAAAACTATTGGAATAAAACCGCAGATTTGGACAAACCACAAGGACGAAAACCGCAATTCAGTTAAATAAGTATTATAATAAATAAATAGTGAAAAGACATTTTACCCCTGACTTAACGATAAAATTTAACGGGGTTAGTGATTTGGATGTAATTGGCATGAACTGGGAAACTTGGAGGGTCCATAAGCAAAAAATAAACTTTTTGGACTAAATTCACATTATTTGTCAAACCACAAGGACTAAAATGGCACTTTACTCTCCGGTTTGTTTTTCTTTTAGAAACCGGGTTGGGTCTGATATGATTTTGACTTTCGGTGATCCAATCTGTTTTAGCCTACTTAATTTTGCTTTAAAGTATCTTATAAAAAGATTTGAGTGATAAAAGTAATATTAGTTTGAACTTAGGGGCTGTTTGTTTACATCTGAATGGAACCATTCAGATGTTTACATCTGATTCATTCAGACTTCAGACTGTTTGGTTCTAAACAGAAAAACATCTTAATGGTTAAAATTAGGTCTGAATCATTCAGACTTAGTGGTGTTGTTACAGAGGCTCATTCAGATCTGACTCATTCAGATATGAATGAATCAAACAGCCCCTTAGTTTATTTAACTTAAAAATACTTGTACTTGGCTAGTTGCGAGCTTTACGTTTATCGCTCGCGTCCAACCCTTAAATAATATTGAAAGTTCAGACTTGATTCGTTTATCAAGTTATTTAACTATTTTCACTTCTACGTGTAGTTATTCATTCGTGCATTTACTTGATTCTTTTACCATTAAATATATAATAATATTTACTTGACAATTCTATATTTTATGGTAGTGTAAACAAAATTATGATATACAAGTAATAATCAGGGTTGGCTCGTGAGACAGCGAAAACAAGTTAGGGCTTTAGGCCCTCACTCAGTTAAGGCTTCCAAATTAAAAAAAAAATTATATATAGATATGTTATAATGGGTACAGTAAACTCGAAATAATGTATTGGTGTGGTGGTAAGCTTGGTTGTTACTAAAGTATAGTTTATGAGTTTAAAACTTGTAATAATCAATTTTTTTTCCTACCTATTGTTATGAAAAGGTCCCAAAATCTTGTTTTGATTTAGGCCTCCATATTCGTTGAGCCGGCCCCGGTAATAATAGGTTACGTATAGTCATTAGACTAATCAAGTTCAAGGCATGAAATTGAGGTTTCTAAGCACGCCATGTTCGCGTGATGAGCCTTAACATGACACGAATATTACGTCACACACCCCCATATAAAAGTTATTTTTGTTAGGTATTAAAACTCTAAAGTTCTAAAATTACATATGCATTTTTTGAAGTAAATTATGTTTAAGCTATACATATTTTTAAAGTTAAAAATTTTTGGTGTAAAAAGTACCCAAATTGTTTAAGTTACCACACAAAAACATTATAAAAAAAATAATGTATAAATAAATAAATGATTAAATATGTCAACCCAAGAACCCGTTGGTTGACACAAGCGTAATCTGTTACGCTAAACGTGTTCACGGGTTCAATTCGAAACCGGGCCGAGTACTCTTTTAGACTAAACCCAAAACCGGAATTCAATTTATTTGGATTGGATGTTGGTAGAGAATTATCAGGCTTCTGACCTTATGTCATCCATCAACAAGTAGAGATATTCAACCCAAGAACTGAAAATTTTAAGGATCTAATTAATCAATGGCTATAATTGTATCTAGAATATTCAAGCTCAACCACTTTATATCAGAAACAAATCATCCATTAATCTAAGTCATCAACCACTAACTTGTGGATTTTCATTCATAGTTATCTGATACATGTGATGTATTTTTGTAAAGATGCATCTAAAATTCAAAATTATAAAAGCTGTATATAACAATCTACCACTGGTACACTACAACTTTTCTATCAATGTTCTTAGCCATAAATATGCAAGTTTAGCCTTCTTAACCATAATGAGTGTAGAATCATATGATAAATGTCATATCTTTTCGCTGGATTATTAACCACAAAATGTTGTTGCACCCTCTTAACATTCTCCTGCAGCCTAACATACTCATCATCTGAGATTCCCAACAAAATCCTCTTCAACTTCGGTATTTCACCCATTGACACCCGAACTGAAAATGCATCCCAGTTGAGAACGTCACTAAATGGTAACACATAATGCTGAGATATCAACACGGGCACACACCCAGCGTATATAGCTTCAACTATTCGTGGACTCGCCACTTCATATCCACTAGGACATAAGCAAAACCGGCTTGTTTGCATCATTTCATGATAAGAAACATTATTAGGCACTCTATTGTAAACTTGTATGTCTTGATCTTTGTCTTTCCAATATTGGAAAAGCAAAGGTCTAATCTTGCCATGAAACTGACCGCCTGCAAAGAATGCTAGGGTGGTACGATTAGATGCTGGCAGACCTCCGGTTATCATAGTGGTCTCGCCTCTTTGAAGGTTGATATTTGGGATTGATGCATCTTTTCTTGGATTGAAGTACTCTGAGGTATTTGCATTGCATAGTAGTCGAATCGAAGTGAAGTATAACGAATGGACAGACCATGTTGCTCTAGGCCCCTTCACCATCACAAGAGTCATAGCTCCTTAAAGTTAACATCATTAGCAGCCATTTTATTTATAAATGAATCAATTTCTTTTTCTAATTCAAAATTTCATATCATGTATATAAAGTCTCTAGACTTGTCTATAAATACATGTTTTGTATTAGCTCTTAAATCGGTCAAACAAGGAAGTCAATTTTTTTTTGTAAAAATATTGAATGTCACCATATCAAACTTTGACCAGTTTAAGAGAATTAACAAGTCATTATACAAAAATAATTACAAGTTGGGGCTGCTTATACTAGTTTATGGACTTTTATGTGCAATTAGCCCTTTTAATAAACACACATTCCCAATATGTTGTATGCATGTACTTGGATTGTTATTGCATCAAGTTTTTTTATTTTCTTAATTAACTCATCAAATATTTACAGTTTTCATATAAGTGGATAGAAAGTGTTTGCCGGTTAACCCGCTAGCCCATTGAGACCCATACCAAAAGACACCATATTTAATCAAAACGTGTCCCGGCCTACCCACTTGACAGCTCAAATTTATGCATAGAGGATTTGAACCTACCCAATCATGGCAAGCTAGCATGAAATGGTTGGATCCTAGGCTCTGGTTCCAGTAAGGGTACTTTGATGAAACTATGTGCACATAATCACCAATAACACGCTCAAGGACAGCTTTATCACGGATAACTGGATCGAAAAGATAATCGAGGATCATGGTGACACTAAATGGGAGAAAATACACATGAGCTCGATTTGGGTCAGATGTTCGAAAACTAGGATCTTTCTCTATGAAGTTAAGAAAGACGCCTTCCGTGGAGTAAATGCCATAGGTAGGACCTTTATGAAATAAGGGTGGCTCTCCTTCTTCATAGATGTATACTTTGAATAGCTTCTCCATAAGCAAGTAACTCCTACACATGAAACATTTTATTTGTATTCTTTTGAACAACATATCTAATAGTAACCTCAACATGATAATAAATATGCTAACAAAAAAATAAAGGTAGAATATGATAGATCAATTTATTTCATCTCTAGTTCTATTGACTTAAATAAAAATATATTTTTTCTTATGTTTTCGGGTTTTAAAATCTTTGTCTATATATCCATTCTTCTTTGACAATGTATTTGATGTATAGTTTTAGGTGACACGTCAAATACACAATCAAATTTTGAAATATAAAGGCTTGTTATGTTTTGATTGTGTAAAAAACTCGTTTGCATATCTTTATTTTTAATCAGACTCGTTTGATCATGTAATTATAATGCATTAGGGTAATATGGTAAGTATGAAAAATATAAAACATCAAAGTTTAAAGTACTATAATATTACAAATTTTAAAAAACGTAGACAAGTTGATATGTTATATTTTGTAACAAATTTTATATTTTATATATACCACAATTAAAGGACATCTTGTAATCTACTTGTTTTTTGTGTTTTCTACAATTTCAAAATGATATTATATAATCTATTGTAGAAAATTTAGGTAAACACAAAACGAGCCGACAAAGCATCCACGATTCTTGTGAGGCATGTGACATCTCTTGTTCACAGTAAAACTTTCTATTATTTGGGTCTCAGGCATTAATTGCTTTGAAAGTAAAAAAAAAACATTTGATTTCATGTTATTATATAAATATAAATCTAGTCATGCTTAGCATGAATTGAATTGTTTTTTTTTTTTTTGCTTTTTTTTTTGAGTAAACGTATTTGGGAGGCAAAAAAAAATTAGTTATGATTAATTTTTCACTCCTAATATATCTTTGGATAACACTACCTACAAATCCTTTTTGCGGTTCAATATCTTCATCCGAAACACCAATAAAACACGCTAAATCATCTACCACACCAGATTATCCTATGAAAACATCAAAATTTTCTCTGTATCTCTACAAATATTATTAAAAAAACCTCATATAACTTATTATAAAAAAAACACAAACACATTGTCAAGTAAATTACTTTATTTAAATTGAAGTGTGGTGTATAAAATAACAAAAAAATGTAAAAAGTAAATAAATAATGTTTTAAAACAAAAGCGTTCCACATATTTATAATTTTACCTAATTACTATATTTAAAGTAATTTATAAGTAAAAAAATAAAACCGATATACAACCTACTAAGAGCATTTTCATCCAACCCCCTATATTATGTTATGGATGTTTTTATAATGTAGAGAGTGATTTAGGGTGATGTGAATGAAAAGTTTTTATATTTTAGATAACGTAATGATTTTATTATATATTTGAAAAGTTATTGTTCACTACTATAATTATTTAATATATTTTGAAAATGGTGTAAGTGAAAGAAAAAAAAATGATAACGATAAATTTATAAAAAATATTATTTAATTAAAAAGAATAAAAAAAATGTAGTATGCTTTAATATAGTTTTTTAATTATAGATAAGAGGTTAAATATAAATGCTCTAAAAGTTAAAACGCATAAGATATATAGTTGAAGGTTTAACAATAACGCTGTGTTCCCAAGTCTTATTTAAAGAGGGGAGGAAAAAGAAAGGAGAAGAAAATGTGAAGGAATCATGTTCCAGAGATTTTTTAAGGATAATAGGAGAGGGGAAGAGAGAGAAAAGACTAGAAAATTTAAGTGTATAATCATCTTTTGAAATTGGAGAGATTAAGAGAGAAAATGTGTTTGTATCATTAATTGTCTATTAACTCCTACATTTTCTTTTCCATTCCTTCCATTTTCATTAAACTCGGGAACACGAAATAAAGTGACACATTTTCCTCCCCCTCTCTTTCTTTTCTCTTTTAATTCTCCTCATTTTCTTTTCTCTCCTTAAATGAAACTCAGGAACACAGTGTAAAAGAAAATATATTAATTGGTCGGCCCCACCAAAATTACAATGGGAATGTGGAATGCCCCTATCGTACAAGCTACAAGGAACACGGTCCTTAATTTATGGGTCATGCTATGCATACACCAGCCCCCTGGTGTGGGACTAATGCTATACGGCTCGTATAGGACCTATACGAGTCGTATAGCCCTAACCTGTTGACCTGCGTACGAACGTGTCTGTGTGGCAGCTTTTTGCAGTCTATACGAGCCGTATAGACCCTATACGAGCCGTATAGATTTTCCAGCTCGTATAGCCTATGTAAATCGTCTAACCTATACGAGCCATATAGGGTCTATACAACTCGTATATACAGCCTGTCAGCATGTACTTTTGACCAGAGATTTTTAATTACTTTCTGGTCTATACGACTCGTATATGTGGTATACGACCCGTATAGACCAGGTATCAGATTTTCAAAAGGCTATATTATGAAGGCTATATTTCAAAAGTTGAGTTAACACGAGCCAAAACATCTACACCAACAAATGAAACTATTTTTATAACAATTATATTTCAAAAGCTTAGATAACTCATATATGTGTCAACCAAAATGGATTGCATTACCACATCTAAAAAGTCGTTACCCCGAAACGCTCATGTTGTACGTAGGTTGTTGTGTATATTTTTATTTTGTAACCAACTCGGGTGTTGTTTTTAATATTTTGTAGTTTTAAAATTGAAAAAAAAACTATACGAGTCAAATAGACCCTATACGAGTCATATAGCCCTATACGAGCCGTATAGGGGTTATACGATACAAAAGAATAAAACCTGACACACTGCTTGAAAATGACTTGACCATGCACCTATACGACTCGTATAGAATACCCTGGTGTATGAATAACAACATGGTGTATATATAACCCAAGCCTTAATTTATACAGTAATGTTTTAAAACATTATTAATGTTACATTAGTGGAGTTAATATAATTGAATGCACTTTCATTATATGTGAAAGAAAACGTTCTATGCATAAATTATGTGAACCACCAGCAACGTATATAAATTAAAAAAACTATATAGATATTAATATCAAAGTAGAAAATAATTAAATTACCTGTGAAAAAGGTAAGGATTTCTGTAAATATTTCCACTAGGTACATAATCAGGATCATTTAACGGAGAAGATGAGCTGCTGCTGCTGTTACGGCTCGTGGCGGCGTCTCTTATCAAAACCCGAGCCCCGGCTAGCTCTGCTTCAACCTTCTCCAGGTTCTTGTCTCTCTTCTTGTTTCTCCTCAACAAGCTCTCAGTTTTTAACTCCTCCATCAATTTACTCACCACATTGTTCATCTTCTCATTCTGCTTCTTACACGAATCTGATTCACACTAATTCCACAACAAAAAAACATCAAAATCAATCAAACACAGTCTGACATCTAATCACACATCATTTCCAAGTCGTTCAGATAGAGGTGAGACAACCGTTTTGGCCAAAAAAATTCAATGGTAAAATCAACTGTTCGGATAGACATTAGACGACCATCTATGGTAAAAACAGATGTTCGAACAACCATTTTGAAAAAAATAAATAAATAAAGTTTGACCATCTATATTCAGAACAACGATCAAGATATTGGATGGACGACGACAATAACTTTCAAAAGTTTTAAAAATTTGTACGTATATGGTCAAAACGAGTGTCTGGATTGAGGTCAGAATGCGTTTTGACCAAATATTTTCAAACTTTGACAGCCTATGGTCATGGTCAGAACAAAAGTCCGGATATTGAAACAACACCGTTCTGACCAATAACTTTCAACGTTTTGTCTTTTTACAAAACGGCCATCTTAGTATTGGCCAGCTATAAATTATTCAGGTAATTACTATAAGAAGATGGATAGATAAATTACAGTGAACATGGAGTAGAGTGCGGTGTTAGGGTTTAACCACGGTGGTGGTGGGGGGTGGTGGAGATTGAATGAAGGGATAGAAAGCGTTGATGAAAACGAAGAAGATAACGATGAGAGAGCCAGGCCGGCGGAGGCGTAGGAGACGACGACAACGATAAGGACGGCGAGGAGTGTAAAGGAAATGAGCGTAAATGATTGATTATTAATGATTGATCTACAAAACATGTTTTATTGAATGGATGGATCTGTAGCTAGGGTTTGTGTGTTAGGAGAGAAAGCATGAAATGGATGATGTGGTCTGGTTTGCATGCTATTCGGAACCTTCCGAATGCGTTTAATGGTTTTCTATGGATTTTTTTTAATAAAAGTTAATTTAACAAGTGTACGTTAGCTACTGTTTGATTTTTTAATTAAGTGCTTCGTCATTATGTAAGAAAAAAAATATTAAATTCGTATTCTAATTTAATAAACCTTAATTAATGCGTAAACAACTAATTTAGTTGTACATTTATTCATATTGAATAACTTCCAATAAAAATAAAATAATATATCATATTCTATATAAGTAAATTAATAATTACTATTTTATTTTTAATTTTTCTTTATTTGATAACTTTCCCTTATTCAGAGAAGGATTAAAACTTTTTCGAATACACGAAATCGATTTTTAAAATACCCGATAATACCTTAAATTACCCGTAAAATGCATAAAAAATACCCCTAAAAATGTAACTTTTAAAAAATCCAATCTACACAAAAAACCCCCCGAAAATAGTGTATTCAAATACCCATTTTAGAATACCCGATTCTATATCTGACCCAAACCAGATACATAGGGTACGTTTTTAGAGGCAATATCCGGACCCGAACCCGACCCGGGTATTGGCAGTACCCGACTTTTCAATACCGGTCATACCGGAACCCGGTTTCATACCCGAACCCCGGGTATTTGAAAACCCCAATTTGTGCGCCTCTACTTGATTGCACTCTCAATATAAGTTACAAAGAACAAATGTCCATTGTCTTATTTATGATGTTTAGATGTTTCGTCAATTCCATTACAAGTTAATGAATATTTTTTTTACAAGTCTCTAAGGCTATGCGTAGTGGAGGGCTACAAATTGGGGCGTTTTGCGTCGTGTGGCGCCCAGTTAGCAAGGGGTGAGAATTTGTTTTTGGGGTGTAATGGTGTATGGGCTACGATAGTAATATAATAATAATATATATATATACATATATAGATATATCTTACACACACATATATAATAATAATATCTATATATGCAAACAACATAGACATGAGGGCTTGAAGAACTCCCCGCCCCCGCCCCCTTTTCGCCCATTTATCGCCGGGGGGGGGGGGGGGTTGCGGTGTTCGCGCCCCATTTCGTCCAAACTTGAGCCCCACTGCACTCGGCCTAATAGTAGATAACACAATCTATAAAGGTCTTTTTGGCACTATTATGAAAGAAATTAATACATAAGGGCTTAAAGTAAATAAGAATAGAGGACAAGGTGATGATAATTTACCAAATATGAAAGGAAAACATCGAGACGTACAAAGACAGTTGTTAGATATTAACCCAAGAGCATTTTACACATAGTAGTTGTCATGGTTTAAATTTAGTCCCGTCAAAGGATCCATATACGAGTAATCTTGTAACTTAAAATCAACCACATGTACGTGTTTAGCTCAGTACCAACCTGGTAGCTCTTTGATGAAGGCAGGTGAACAAAGATCAAACGTTTCTTCTCCAAAACTGATCCACACCAAGCAAGCATATATCTCCAATAGATCGATACTCGTCTCGATCTACAACCAACAAGAAAACGTTATAACGATATATTGTTGGTGTTAGTTGTTTGTGCTCAAGAGTACAGAACCGATTAATGTTGAAACTCTTAATTCCTCTCTTTTGAAAACACTTAATTAATCTTTTGGTTTCAATTCACAAAATACATATATCCAATATTCTTGTTCTTCTCAGGTGTCCAAGAGTAGCATTACAGAAGATGCCTTTTTCTAAGTAGACTTTTTTTAACGCTTTTTAAACACTAGAATAAAAGTACGTTGGTACCTTTGAAAATGACATATCATAATGATAATTCCAACTTCTCTAATACCCGGCCCATTTACAAAGTGCATGTATTAGTGGATTATACGTGTAATGACTATGTCATTGCCGTCCAAGAAAACAATTTCGATTATAAACTCATTTAGTGAAGTTTGTATCTTTAAGAACATGCGTAGTCAAAACTAGATACATCTAGACATTTTGCGCCATGTGTCGCCTAGTCAGCTTTTAGACATTTTGTAAAAAATGGGTGCAGTGGAAAATGCCTCTAAAACGTCTCTCTCTATCACACAAGACCCTCAAGACTCATGTCATCCTAACGTTATGTATAAAACGTTTCACCAAAAATATCACCCCAAAACGCCCGGGGGCGGTGTTCCCCGACGTTTTGGCTCCAAAACGCCTCATAACTTTGGTCTATCAATGTGGTAAAAACATGATATTGTATTTAATGAATTAATATTGAAGCTTCCAAAAACAATATAATGTGCTTTAGACGAGTCGCTATGGGGCTCCAAAGGCTGAGATGGCGGGCGCCAAATACCGCAGTGGGGCGTGGTTCTTCGTTGGGCGCCGATGATTTGGTGGTTCAAACTGCTGACACGGAAGTGTGAATTATGTGGGGCCCTCCCCTTTCCAACGGCTCTTTTTACCGTTTGATATATATATATATATATATATATATATATATATATATATATATATATCAAACTAAACCATTTACAATCTCAAATTTTTTATAATTTTCTCCTAAAAATGCCTTCCGATTAATCTTCGACACCCGACTACTACCCTGATCCCGACGTTATTTCAGACTCCGATTCAGGGGATGAGGTAATATTTAGTGCTATTCTAGATGCTACCCGAATCTTAGTCGAGCATTGCGAAAGCTCACAACCGCTAACAAGACGTCCTCATCGACAACGGGATCGTTTCGGTGCTCATGAAAGGTTGATGCAAGATTATTTTTCGCTGGACGCGACTTTTGATGCGGAACAATTCCAGCGGCGTTTTCGGCTGAGTCGCCAACTTTTTTTACAAATTGTTGGTGATTTAGAACGCGATTATGATTTTTTCCAACAACGGGATGACGCGAGAGGTAAGCCCGATTATTCTCCATTGCAAAAATGCACGACGGCGATTCGTCAACTCACGTACGGGACCACGAGCGACGCCATGGAAGAGTATTTACAAATGTCGGAGACAATGGCTCGTGAAGCCCTTCACACGTTCTGCGAATGTGAGTATTATCATTTTTTAATATGTATTTATAAATCCTCTCATTTTAAATGCAAATTTAATAAACTGACATTAAAAATTTAATATTAGGTATTCCTCAACTATATCATAAAAAATATTTGAGGAAACCGACTCAATCCGACATACAAAAAATATACGAGGTGCATGAACAGAGGCACGGTTTTCCTGGGATGCTTGGTAGTCTTGATTGCACACATTGGGCTTGGGAAGCTTGCCCAGCTGCTTGGGAGGTGATCATGATGGACCAACAGTTATCCTTGAGGCTGCTGCATCATTTGATCTTTGGATATTGCATGCTTTCTTTGGGATGCGGGGTTCAAACAATGATATAGCTGTGATAAACGCGTCTCCTCTTTTCGACCTTCTCGTAAACGGGTTGGACCCGACACCTCATTTTCCACTAATGGTGTCAACTACGAATACGGATATTATTTAGTCGATAACATTTATCCGGATTGGGCAACGTTGGTTCATGGCTTTACGTGCCCGACTGATGATAAACGAAAATATTTCAAGAAAAAACACGAGTCGGCCAGAAAGGACATCGAAAGGGCATTCGGGGTATTAAAGAAACGTTGGTCTATAGTTAGACATCCGGCTCGTATTCTGCACATGGATAAGTTAAGAAATGTAATGTACACTTGTATTATCTTGCATAATATGATACTGGAGGACTCGGGTAGAGCAATATGTCAAGGCAAGTACGACATTTCGCCGGATCCGATGACAACACTAAA
This sequence comes from Bidens hawaiensis, assembly GCF_021521415.1. Taxonomy (NCBI): domain Eukaryota; kingdom Viridiplantae; phylum Streptophyta; class Magnoliopsida; order Asterales; family Asteraceae; genus Bidens; species Bidens hawaiensis. The sequence goes on from NW_027492672.1 coordinate 116,371, forward strand.
CGAAGATGAGAGATTTGCTATTTTATTAAGAACACGAAAAAAAGAAACGAATTTCAGTATTCGAGCGGATTTGGTTGAACATATTTGGAGAAACAAACAACAAAACAGCGACGCCGCCACCGACGACTAAAATTAGTTGATTTTTTTATGTATAAGTTTTTAATTTTAATTTAGTTTGTATTTGATAATTATTGTATTTAATAAATTTGTTAGTTTATTAAAATAAAATAAAAAATTAAGGGGCTTCGAAGCCCCTCACCATTGAGGGGCATCTTTGTATTAGAGCTTTGAAGCCCCTAGTGCCCACGTGACGCTAACGTGGCACTGGAGAGGGGCTTCGAAGCCCCTCACCATATAGGACATCCTTAACAAGTTTTACTTTTTAGTAGTTTAATGCAGTTATATATTCTATGAAGCTGATCATATTATATATTTTCATATACATTAACAGTTTAAATATGTTTATTTGAATATTATATCTATAGTTTAAAAGAAAAAAATATCATATCTAGCATGGATTTTGGATCTGTTGATCTAGAGTCCTAATCTAACACGTGTATATTAATTTTATAATAATAGCCTTCGGGTCAAAGAGCTGTGTTATCTTAACAGTTGGAATTCCTTGGGATTTCATGGAATAATCGAAAGTCGTATGCAATGGTGTAAATTAAACACTTTAGTCAGTGTACCGTGTTATCTTATGTATGACAGCCATTATTTTATTAAGGGTGTGTTTGGCCTAGCTTCTAATTTTAAGCTTATGCTTATATATAAAACTAGACGGGTGCCCGCGCTATGCAGCGGGAATCACAGACTATGTAATAAGTTTATGGGTGTTTATTATTCGGTTTGAAACCGTAAAACCGTTCATCTTTTGATTTGACAGGTTTTTTTTCTTTAACTTTTGGCCAGTTGTTTTCAACTTTCAAAGGTTCTGTCTTAGTTTTCGACGATAAAAAAAAATGTTACAAAAGGTTTGGCTCACAATTTAATTTAAAACTATTAAAACCAGACCGAAACACACATACAAAAAGTGTATTTTTTTTAACTAAAAAAATCTATGTCATTATCATACTCAAATTAAAGATAAAAGTATGCTCGTTTTTATGGTATAATTTCTTTAAAAAAATATTCACATATGAAAAAGTTATTAACGTTTAAAAATCATGAGGGTATTTAGGTTAAAAGTGAAAATTAAAATAAGATTTAGGTAAAAGATTAAGGGTTATTGTTGTAATTATTATTTAAATTTAATTATAATTGAGGGGTGAATAATGTAACTATATTAAATAAACGTGAGTTTTGTTTTAATGTGAGGTGAGAATGACTATTTTGCCCTACTACAAGGTTGTACCATATGCAACATTACTTGTAAATCCTTTAAAAAGTAGGGTCTTAATTTGCCCCTTTTTGCTATATTATATATAGTATAGATTAGCTTATAGTTTTTTTTCTGTTATTTGATAAACTCTTTTTGAGTGTTTGGATTAACTTATATTCTATAAGTTAATTATGTGCCTTAATAGTCCATGGCTTTATAGCCTAGTGGCATTTTGGTGGTGGGATAAGGCTTAGGGATCATAAGGTCCTGGGTTCGAATCCCACAAGGGGGTTTTCCCAAGATTTATTGGGTTTCCTCCTGAATTGATGGTTAGGCATTATTGCCTAGTGGAGATGGATATGATCGCGTGGTTCTGCTGGTGACACGATGATACTACAGTGGTCCGTGAGTGATTCAAATTTGCCGTTCAAAAAAAAATTTATGTGTCTTAATAAGTTGTTAAATCCAACATTCTTTAATTTGTTAGAGTAATAATTACTAATCCACCACCATTTGAGAACAAATGAGTAATTTACACCCTTAAACAAATAAGCTTCTAACAAATGAGCTAAAAACCATCTTCAAATAAGCTTCTTCAAATGGGCTTATTTAAGCTAATAAGCATAAGGTTAAAAAGCTAAGCCAAACACCAAGTTAAGCTTATTTTGTAAAAAAAAAAAGCTAAAAAAGCTATAAGCTTTGTTAAAAAAGCTAGGCCAAACACCCCCTAAAAAAATCAAAACCAATGGTAACCACTGAAAATTATTCAAAGAGGTTAAAAATAATTTATATATAAGCGAGTTGAGTCTAGATCCAAATAGATTATGTCAAATACAGAGTCATGGTTTTAATGACGGAGCTATAAATTTTTTCTTATAAGTTTCTGAATTTTTCGATGTCAAAGTTTTCAAGTCGTGTTAGTTTGGGTCAAATAAAAAGAAAGCACAATATCGTTATAGAGTCAAGTTATTCTACAAATAGGAACAAAAAGAGAAAAATTTGTAAAACTATAGGACATCCTTAACTCAAAATTTGTAAAATTTATAAAACTCATTAAAATAATAATAATAATAATAAAATCATAACTCAAAATTTAATAAAAAAACAAAAAAAGTAAAAACACAAAAATGTTTCCATCACCTTTCTCCTTTTTTTAAAAAAAAAAGGCACAATGGTGAGTGAAAAAGATCATTGCGTCTTTTTTTTTATCAATGTGTTTTGTGTTTATTTTTCTCATTGATTGTGTCTTTTTTCTTTAACATTGTGTCTTTTTTTCTTTATTTTGTGTTATATTACTCAACATTGTGCTATATTTTATGCGGCATTGTATTATATTTTGCGGTCTATTGTGTCTTTTTTTAGTTATAATTGTGTCTTTTGTTCATTTTCGTCACCGTGTCTTTGATCTCAGCATTGTTTTTTCGTCAATTTTTTTTAATGGAAATTATGGCGGAAACGTTTTAGCTTTCTAAACTTTTTGGTTTTTATTTTTATTTTTATTTTGAGTTATGATTTTTTTATTGTTTTTAATTTATTTATAAGGAGTTTTTTGTATGGTCATAAATCTTTCTCACACTTCTCATTTTTGTCGCTCTTTGTATTTTAACTTTACCATATCATTATATTAATAAAAACATATTGTCAACATTTGTTAATTGGGTTAGAGCATTTTCATCCCATCCTCTAAAATTAGACAAAATGACAAAAGACGTCATTTATTTTTGCATGGTTTTCAATGGACGTCATTTGGCAAACTTAATGACCGAAAACATCCTTTATATTTGAAAACTCTATCACGTTACATCCTTTGATTCTAACCCAGTTAAATTTTCTCGTTAAATCCAGTCATGTGCAAAGCACATGAGGGTAGTTTAGTCATTTTACATATACTAAAAACAAATCAAATAATATTAAAAATAAATCATTATACTAAAACACCCTTTGTTCAAGCTCAAACCTTTTCAAAAAAAAGATTCAATTCATCAACACGTTCACTCTCATTTTCCTCAATCGGTTCATGATCTTTCAAATTACTCAAATTAGCATCACCTGTATCCTTAATCTGTTCCGAACTGGGTAAAACTTTGGCCGATTTGAATTGAATTTTAGGGTTTGAATGAACAATTTCGGAAACCCTAATTCCATGATCGGAAATAAAATTGGGGAAAATTTGTGGGCCAAACGAGTCGTATAACAACGAGGTGGAATTGGGATTGTGGGTATGTGACGTACCGAAGAATATTTGATATGGGTGATCGTCGCCGGAGAATAAGCTGTCGTCTAGGGTTCCGACATGGGTGAGCTGGAAGGGTTTCCGGCGATTAGGTGGATTAATATTGGAATTGGGATTATTAATGTTGAGACGACATAGGATGGACTTGATAGATGGGTCGTGGTCGATGAAGGAAGTGAAGGAGTGAGTGGCGGTTGCGACGTTGGAACGGAGGGTAAAGATGAGGGTGGTGAGGAGGAGGAAGGTGAGGAGGTGGTGGTGGATTGTGGTGGTTGTTTGGTGGAGGATTTGGGTGGTTGAACAAAGGGGGGGGGGGGGGTTGACGGAGGATGGTTGTTCATGGTGGTGGTATTGGTGGATGTTGAATTTGTGTTTTGTATTTTTTAATCTTTTTTTTATTTGGGGTTGTGTTATAAAGATGTTGTTAATATTATTATAATCCGGAATTAGCCTTGTAAAACGACTAAATTACCCTCATGTGCCTTGCACATGATTGGATTTAATGAGAAATTTTAATTCGGTTAGGGTCAAAGGATGTAACGTTATAGAGTTTTCAAATATAAAAGATGTTTTCGGTCATTAAGTTTGCCAAATGACGTCCATTGAAAAACCGTGCAACACAAAGGACGTCTTTTGCCATTTTGTCCTAAAATTATATGAGAGAACTTTGAAAATTACAGGGTGAAGTTTTCAGGCCCAGCTCCGAGAAGCCAAAAAATTTTTTGGGCAGAAGGCGAAAAATATTTCGGGCCTCAAGTAAAATGAGTATTTTCTTGGCTTTAGACAATTTAAATTCTAAATGGGCATATTGGTTATGATTTGGGTGGTGTAAAAAACTTTTACATAAAAATAGGCTTAAACATGTTCCAAATGAGACTAGGACCCACAACCTTTTGGTTAAGAGTAATACCCTTTGCCACTAAACCAAACTAGTTGTTATGTAATTGAGTTTAAACATTAAATATACATCTTGTTTTTTATAAAAATACATATAATTTAAAAAAAAATCGGGCCTAATGTGGTGTCGGGTCAGGGGCCGTTGACCACCCAGCCTTCCCTAAAGGCCGGCCCTGGAAGTTTTGAGTGGTTGTGAGTGTAAATTATATTGTGGAGAGAGAAAATATAGTGATTTTTTTTGTAAATTTGGGGAAACAAAGTTTGCCCATATTTAATTTTTAATATTTGTTGAATTGTTTGTGAGTAGAGAGAGAGAGAGAAAACTGTAATGATAAAAGTGTACAAAAATATTATTTAAAAGAATATGTGAAAGAAATTTAGTGTTTTTAGTGTAATTATAGAGATGTGAAGAGTGGATGTGTTGAGAATGCTCTATTCTTATTAGCCCACTTCATAATTATTTTTGGGCTTCTCTATTACTCTTTAATTGAGTTGTTGTCTAATTTGTGCGGTTTATAACTTTTATTTATAAATAAAAATTTATTTATTAAAAAAAACTAGCTAAATTTTTCATAATCAATGGGTTCTAATATCTGTTTAAATGATAATCGGGTTTGTCACACCCTCAATTTCCACGTGCGGGGTTTTACCGCGAGGCGCGTGACAAACCAGGATCTCAGTCGTTAGTACACCAAACAACGTATAAATATTTTAAATAAATTTTATTGTCCCATATTTGGGAAAACCATTTCAGAGTTAATGTCTTATTGTTTTAAAGTGCGGAAGTGTAACATAGCGGGAAAGATAAATCCCTAAACAAAAGCAAATAGTCTAAGGCGCAAAACACGCGCATGCCATAACATCATTAATTATAAAGTTTCAAGTTATGATGCAGTGTTTATGAGTGACCATGAATGCAACTCCTATCCGTGCACTTGATCTTAGTGACCTGAGAAAGACATGCTAAAACGGGTCAACACAACGGTTTGTGAGTTCACAGGTTTGAGTTTAAAACAAGTTTGTCAAACAAACCATTAAGTAAGTAAGCATTACAAAAGATAAAGTATGGATAATGTATGCATTAGTAATACCACTAGTTAATTAGGCTAGTAATCATGTTACATTAGTGTAAGTTCCATTGTGAACGAGGCTGACTTGTTAGTTTGTTTGCCACCCACGGAGTCTAATATAAGACTAGTGCATATTGCGTTTCTAGTAAATGAAGAAACCCGGCGACTCCCTCTCTCGAGAGCCCCGAGGGGGTTTGTCAAACCCAGTAGTACTACCTTTCATTACCCAGCCAATGTACAATTGTTAAAGGTCCAATGTGTATGGGAGACTTCAGTTTAAGTTCACTATGTATACATGAGGTATTAAAAAGTCAACAATATCCAAAAAAGTTTTGTATGTTGCATTCTTTCTCCCCCAAATGAGTAAGTAAAAAGAGGGGCAGTGAAACTCACCTCGAATGCGGTTCAAATGAAAGTCAACTGCTTAAGTCAAAGTTGTTCTAGTGCCTAAATCATATAAGCACTATAAGTATTTTCTAAGCGATTCCTAGAACCCTTAGTATCCAAACAATCCCATTGTTTATTAGAAGTTTGACTTTTAATTGACTTTGACCAAAGTTTGATTTTTTGTTGACTTTGACCAATTTTGACTTTTCATTTGACTTTTGACCAAAAGGTCCAAGTTGTTGACCGTTGACTAAAAAGTCCAAGCCTCGATGATCAAATAATAAAATTTGAGTTTTGTTGACCGTTGACCAAAATGTTGACATTTGATCAAAATGTTGACCGATGGCTCGTTGGTGACTTTTGACCAGTTATCTAGACTTAGAATAATTACATGATATTCCTAGTCACAACTTAACAACAATCATGTAATGTGCACTTAGAACGATGAGATATCGGTTACATCCAAATGAATCTACTAAAATTATTGATAAATGTGATGAAATCACGATAACGAGAATGATAAGTGTTGGGAGATGGTCTCTAGATATCACAATGAATAATGTATAACGAGTAGGTAATACGAGATAAGGATGGTGAAAATGCTAGTCGTGTAGACTTGGAAGTACTATAAGCATGGCAATGACCATGGAAGAGTTTGAGAGTAATATGAAAAAACGAAAAATATGTTGTATGACAACCAAGTTGAGATTGCCATAGGCCGATGTAGCAATGGAAAACGAATAAAGTTGATGTGATCTAGGGGATATATAATTATGTGTCTAACTAGTTACGAGGAGTCCGAATTAATAAGACATGATATGAAAAGGTTATAGCAAGAGAATAATTAATAACTAACCGGTAGTGTAAAGGACAAAATAACCGGTTGGGTCATGGTTATATTTGGCCATGAGATTCACAAAGAAATTGTTGGATCTCTTGGGTTTCATGCGTTGCAATTAGAGGTGTATAGATTTTGGTTTTTTGCTGAAATCGATTAGGGTTGGAACCTATTCTGGTTTGGGTCAACAAAAGTAAAAAACAAGTTATGTTTGAAACTGGTTTGAAGAAAATCAAAGATCAGACTGGTTTCAATCCTAAAGTACAGGTAGGAACCGGTTATTGTTCTTGTCAAACCGGTTCCGGAACCCGTGTTTTTGTACATCTCAAGTTGCAATTAGTATTTTACACTGTTGTAGTAATAAGTATTTGTACACTGTTGCATGTTGATTCTAGAGCTTGGCATTGCCTGGTGTTTAATGTTGCATCAAAGATTCACATTTTTAACCATTAAATTTATTAAAATACCTACTAACAATCAATATATTCAAGCATTGTCTATATTGATATTGATCTTTGGACCATATATCAATATTATATCGGTATTTGTCTTTTAAGCTAAGACCGTATTTCAATAGTAATAGCAATACAAGATTTAAAAGCCCCAACCAAGACCTTGAATTCTCGGAAACCAAATCCGATTCCAAGAAAGATATAAGATTGTTACCCAGAAATTCCTTCCCATAAACTCCAAAATATCATCTAAGACTCCAAAATACATGTTATTGTCAAGGTTAACACTAGATAGCAATATTCCTAAAGACCTTAGCAACATATTCAAAGTCATAACATAATATGTAATCCCTTAATCTCTCTTAAGTCACTCCATTCACATATTGTATTTACCAGAAACTTACATCTTGAAGATCTCCAGCATCTCGAGCACATGATCATACAGATCTTGATCATTCATCAACAATGCACGAACTTCATCTTTCTTAGAAACATCATCATAACCATGACGAACCACCTTCAGTACATGAGGAGCGAACTTAAAAGTAGAAGCACATTTTATAGGAAAAACCTTGTTGGTATTGATATCCCCTCCTCTTTTGTTATGATAACCGGGATAATCACTTTTGTCAAAATCTACTCTCTCCTTCAAAGTAAGACCAGCTTTAGCAGCCAACAAAACAACATTCCACCTGTTATATGGAGTGCCTTCTCTATGTGTCATATGCACCTCACCCCTTTTACTCAACATCTTGCTAGCACTTTTAAAGTAAGCTTCTACCAACCCCTTATGCATCCTGCATGTCACACATACATACTTATAATTCATTAGGCATTATAGACTAAATGATCCGTGTAGTTTGGTCCAAAACTTAGCAGGGTTAAGTTTTTCTCTTAAACCCATGTAACTTTACCATTTTACCCTTATTTCTACAAAAAATAAAAATAAATAATCTGAATCCAGGTAGTCCAACCTCTTTTTATATGATAATAATAGTTATTATTATTATTATATATATATATATATATATATAAATCCGATGAATGTTATTTTTAAGAAGGGTAAAATGGTAACTTTACTTGGTTTGACAGAAAAACTTAACTCTGTTAAGTTTATGGACCAGCAAAATGTTGGTAGGGACAAAATCCATAACTTTGAAACTTCATGAACGAATTCCAAAATTTGGACCAAACCACAGGGACCGTCCGTGTTATCTACTCGCTTTTTATATTTTATTTTTGTTGTAGTGCATGATCTTACTCGATTAATTCGGGATCACGTTCACATAAATGAGGAAAGTGACAAGCATGTGGGAAGTTGAAGATGATGATGTCGAACTTCATGTTCTTTAAAGTGGGATGAGTGTGCATATTGTGGACATTAATCTTGTAAAACAATAAGCAACCTAAGTTTTCCAGCTCCTCAAGGTGCGGTATGCTTGTGCAATGTTTCTTGAGCAACGACTCTGTAACAAATTTGTATGATATGAGATTATAATTAAAAGCATCATTAATGACATAAACGACTACTTAGTAATGCTTGTTATTAAGATTAAATAAATCAATTTTGAAGTTAAGTAAGCTTACTTCTTTTGAGATAGGTAGTAGCAACGATGTTTTCAGCAGTGTGAAAGGCTCGGGCCAAACAAGCAGAAAATGAGAAATCGCCCTCGCCCACAAGTAAGATCTTTTGAGAACTCTTGTAACCATGAATTTGTCTCTCTTTTCCTTTCGATCTGTTCATGTTTCGCTTAAACGTGTGCACTAAAACACACAATAATTGGGAAGTGGTAATTCTTGGAAATTCTTTAATTCTAACACGTCATGACATTCGACTTATGTGCTTGAGTTAGTGATATTATATTAAATTAAATACCAAACCTTATTCGACAATGGTATCAATTAGAATTAACTAATTTACATTAGTATGTAAACCACCCTTACTCCCTTGGTGTTTAAATTGTTTATTAAGTACAAATATGAAGCCTGGGTTCAATCGGTTAGCAGAGAAAGCAAATGAGCAAAACAGACTTGAGCCTAAAAACATGGCTCAACACACTTTTTATTCAAATACAGAAAATTTAACCTATGCTTTAAAAAAACTAGTGATTGGATCAAATACAAACGACTCTTAACGTGACAAACGTACAAATGACTAAGCTAATTATGCTCACACAAGAGTAATTTTAGTTTTTGAACTACGTTAATTCTAGTTCAAAACTGTAGAGTAATAATAGAAGCAGGTCCTGCCCAGAATTGGGCAAGAACCCTAGGGTTTGAAATCAAACAATCCGCGTTCAATTGATCAAAACTAGTATAGGGCTTTTGATCTATGCATAAACACGATCCAAACCATATTTTCAATTACCTCAAACGACGAACAGAAGAAGGAGAAAGAGTTTGAACAGGGTCGGCCGATGAAACGCGATGAATGAGCAATTACAGATCAAATTAATCCAATTATTTATAGGGGTATTGTCGATCATCTTACAAGGAAGGTATCTATGAATTTAATTGCAATAAAACCAACGTTTACGCGGTCATAGCTGTTAATGGGTGTCGGCTGGTTTAATAAAGGAATAACGAGTTAATTTGGGTGTAATTAACGTAATTACAATGACAGTGAGGCCGCCGCGCCTAGCATAATTAAACGATTTTCCAACTTAAATCTTGATTACAAACGGATTTGGACATTCAATTGATTGATTGAGGGTTGATAAGTTGAATATGGGTCGGGTTTTGGTGATGGATATCCATTTGTAATATGGATTATAACAATATAATAAAAAATAATAATTAAAACTCGATAAATGTGGGATTTTTATTAACGATGAAGCCCGGACCCGTAAATGGGTCGGGTAACGGTTACAAATAAAAAAATGGAAAACCCTAATTGTTACAGTATCCCCTACCTTTGGGAATTTCGTCCTGAAATTAGAGAATCAGCAACGAAAAGATGAGGATACTTGAGTTTCATCTGGTCCTCACGTTCCCACGTAAACTCGGCGCCTTGCTTAGAATTCCAACGAACTTTAACCAAAGGAATGCGGCTTCGCTTAGTAACTTTATCCATATGATCCATAATCTCAACGGGTTGCTCAACGAAATGCATAGTCTCATCGATACTAACTTCATCGAGAGGGATGTGGATATTACCCTCGGCAAGACACTTCTTGAGGTTAGAAACATGAAACACCGGGTGAATATTAGAGAGTTCAACAGGGAGTTTGAGACGATACGCAGCAGGACCAACTCTATCAATAATTTCAAAAGGACCAACGAAACGAGGAGCTAGTTTTCCCTTTTTGCCAAAACGAACAACTCCCTTCCAAGGAGAAGCTTTGAGCAAGGAAAAATCACCAACACTGAACTCAAGGGGTTTGCGTCTCTTATCAGCATAACTCTTCTGACAACAACGAGCAGCAAGGAGATTTTGACGGATTTGAGCAATACGATCAGTTGTTTCTTGGACTAGTTCAGGACCAGTGATTTGAGATTCACCAACTTCGTTCCAACAGATCGGAGATCGACATTTACGACCATAGAGCGCTTTAAAAGGTGCCATACCAATACTAGAGTGAAAACTATTATTATAAGAGAACTCGATAAGCGGTAGATGAATATCCCAATTTCCTCCAAAATCGAGGACACAGGAACGGAGCATATCTTCTAAGGTTTGGATTATTCGCTCGGATTTACCGTTAGATTGCGGGTGATAAGCAGTACTAAGATCCAATCGAGTACCCAAAGCGGATTGAAGCGACTTCCAAAAACGAGAAGTAAAACAACCATCACGATCAGATATAATGGATAACGGAATTCCATGATGACAAACAATCTTCTCAATGTAGATACGCGCTAATTGGTCAACAAAATAAGTCTCTTTGATGGGAATGAAATGAGCAGACTTGGTCAGACGATCAACGATTACCCAAATACTATCATGTTGCTTGCGGGTAGAAGGAAGCTTAGTGATAAAGTCCATGGCAATACCTTCCCATTTCCACTCGGGGACGGGAGGTTGCTCGAGTAAACCAAAAGGTCGATGATGCTCGGCTTTCACTTTGGAACAAGTGAGGCATTTAGAAACATACAAAGCGATACCTTTCTTCATACCAGGCCACCAATAGACATAACGAAGGTCAGCGTACATCTTATCCGCACCGGGATGTACGTAATATCGTGACTTGTGAGCTTCGTCCATAATAAATGTTCGAAGATCGTCACGATTGGGGATCCACAAACGGTTAAGAAATTACAACAGACCATTGGGTTTAGTTTCAAGTTGGGTTTCAGCACCACACGACATCTCGTCATACATATTGCCTTCGGTGACGGATTCGTGTTGAGCATCGAGAACACGCTTTTCGAGATCATTTTGAACAAGAACACAAGTAAGAAGTATCGATTTGAATGGCTCCTTACGACTGAGAGCGTCGGCCACGACATTCGCCTTTCCAGGATGATAGCGAATTTCGCATTCGTAGTCGCTAAGCAACTCGGCCCATCGACGTTGTCTCATATTGAGTTCTTTTTGGTCAAAAAATGTGCTGGAGACTCTTGTGATCGGTAAACACCACACACTTCGTACCATAGAGGTAATGTCTCCAAATCTTCAAGGCAAATACGACAGCACCAAGTTCGAGATCATGCGTCGTATAATTTTTCTCGTGAACCTTGAGTTTTCTCGAAGCGTAAGCGATAACCTTGCCTCGTTGCATAAGAACGCAACCAAGACCTTGGTTAGAAGCGTCGCAGAAAACGATAAAATCTTCATTTCCTTCCCGAAGAGCAAGAATAGGAGCATTGCAAAGCATGTCCTTAAGAGCTTCAAAGGCTTCTTGCTTTGACCCCCACACAAAGGTTGCACCTTTGTGTGTTAAAGCGGTGAGGGGCAATGCGATCTTGGAAAAGTTATGAATGAAACGACGGTAATAACCCGCCAAACCGAGAAAAGAACGCACTTCGGTGGGTGTCGTAGGCGGCTTCCAATTCTTAACAGCTTCGATCTTTGCAGAATCAACATGAATACCCTTTTCGTTAACAATGTGGCCCTAAAACTGAACTTCTTTCAACCAAAACTCGTACTTAGAAAACTTAGCATACAATTGCTCCATTCGAAGCAGATCAAAAATGGTATGGAGATGATTCTTGTGGTCGCTTTCGGATTTCGAATAGATCAAAATGTCATCGATGAAAACAATAACGAACTTGTCCAAATAAGGTTTACAAACATGGTTCATGAGGTCCATAAACACCGTGGGTGCGTTTGTCAACCCAAAAGGCATAACACGGAACTCGTAATGACCATAACGAGTACGAAAGGCCGTCTTGGGGATGTCATCATCACTAACTCGGAGTTGATGATAACTTGAAATTAAGAAATACTATAACAACATCGTAAAATTTTAATAAAAGAAAATTTTTAAATATGGTTTAAATCATAATACAAAACTTTGGATAGTCAAACTAACGCTCCAAATGAAAATCCGATAAGGACATTTATATATAGGATGTACCAGCGGCGTATCCACCATGTCCTTATCATTTCTACATTTGTACCGTTATCTCAACTACCTTTAATTATCTATTATGACACACAATCTTACGCATCATGCTTTCCATGCGAGCACATCTATAATTATGTTCCGAACCATAATTATTTTCGTCGTCGGATGGTCCACATGATTCGTCCCATCGTGTGGATTTACAAAGCGTTTGATTAAAAACATGACTTTGAGGAAACAAAAAATTTTAAGGAGTTTTAAATTCATAACACTAGAAAATCATCAATGCATAAATCAATTTCAAAGGTTGTAGTGGATTTAAATAAAGAAATGTCTAAGACACCGCAAGGATATAAGTATTTAAAAATTTAAGAAGGGGTAGTTTATAAATAGTTAAGTTTAATGGAGGCAAAGAAATAAGATATAAGTTGGCTTCAATAAACAATCTATTTAATCCAAAGAAACTTTATTTATTAGATAGAAGATAAATAGTCCAAATGGGATATAATCCAATGCCATAAAGAGGCGTTACAAAACGTAATTAATAAAAGACGAGGAAAATTAAGATAAGTGAGGAAAACAAAAAAAAGCTTCGAGTTTTTGAGTAGATTAATTGACGTGTCTTGAGGCACTATGGGGAGTTGCAGGAGTAGGAGCACTTGAGATAGGTTGATTCGGCATTGCTTGGAAAAACTGGAGCTTGAAGGGTTTGCAAGAGAGTTGTTTAGTGAAAATATGTCTAGTAAACTTGAGCTTGTGATTGCGAGGTTTGGTAGTGTTGGGTTAAGTAAGCTTGACCTTGATTGATGGGAGGAGTTTGAGGGACATGAGGATGATGGGTTTGAGCCTGGTAAGCATGGGTCAAGTAGTATGGTGTAGTCGTAGATTGGGCTTGATGAGCTTGGGTAAGTTGAGGGCACGCATTACGAAGGTGATTTGGGTTTCCACAATGGTAGCAACCACATATGTTAGGAATACCGGGTTGAGCAAGAGGGGTAGGTTGTTGCGGGACAACTTGTGCAGTAGGCGGGATATGGCATGTGTTAACACGATGGCCATAACAGTTACATTGGGTGGAGCGACGGCATAGGGATTTAACCGAGTGATGATGGTTACAAATCGAACATAATGGAAAAGGACCGAGGTAAGGTTTCTTGTTTGAGAAGACTTGCGGGTGAGTAGGACTTGTTGTAGCAAGGTTTTTACGTTTCTTGTTGTGAGGATGAGTGGAGGTAGATGGTTTGTAGTCACTAGCAGAGGTATTAGTGGGAGAAGTTGCATGCACTGACGTTTTGAATTTGGGTCCTTATCCTAGGGATCGCAACAATTTTCTTTGGCGATACAGGCAGCCATACGGTGGTCATGTGAGCCAGATGAACGTTGATGACGACGGTGATTTCTGAGTGGCGACATTCTACGGAAAAATAAGAGTAAAGGTTTATGAGTTGGGGGATCATATGTGTAAATATTTGTGAGGAAACGAAGTTAGTTGAAAATATTAAGTTTTTGTTTGGTTAGTTTCACACAAAAAATATAACGAAATGCATCTAGGGACGTTGGCCTCCCATGAGCTTTCCATGGCAATTTGAATGGCCCAACAATAATTAACAAAAACACATGTGAGTTGGACAACCCATGAGCGTTACATGGCAATTTGGTTGTCCCAACTAATTAACGAATTATCAATGCAATATAGTTTTTTGGCCCGGTAAGCGTCTTTAGCCGACCAAACTAAATAACGAACTATCGAAACAAAATATGGGTAGTCGGAGTATCCGACAAAAATACGAAACAAGTTAACAGATGGATAGTCGGGATTCCCGACTAACCACTTGAAATAACGTAAAAACCATAATCGGAAGGTTACCGAATTTAAGCCACGAATTCACCGTGAATTCGGTTTAAAAAAATGCATATATGAGTGCAACCACTAGTGTGGTTACGGTTGACAGCTTAGGGTGTCAGTCATATGGCATTCATGGGTCTCGCTCGGGTCCATAGGGTTGAGTACTGTGGTCAGGTTATCACCCAGGTAAGGATTAGCGTCTTACCTTTGGTTCTTGGAACCGTTTTGTCAATGCGCAACTCACAGTTTCTCTCCATTTTTCTTATGATACGGACATGCCATATAACCTAGCCCTAAGGAGAACGAGTGAAAACAACATGTGGGAATTCTTAAGGAATTTCCCGCAATTAAAAAGCAATCTAATATTGATTTTAAATTTTAAATAAAAATTTAAAGTTTTGAGGCATAGCCTCGGAGCAGGCATGTGTGCATGACAATAATATAATAAGAAAACTTATCAACTAAGGGAAGGCAGTAACAATCAAATAGAACACGTAAGGTAAGCAGATAAGCACGTATAGGGCTCTTAAACATGTGTCTAAGGCAATCTCTAACGACCTATCTTAAACCTTCGGCTCTGATACCAATCTGTCACACCCCAACCTACGGCGGAAATGCGGGGCGTGGACTGATTGTCACAGCTCGCAAGGTTACTATCAAGCACAATTATAAATTTAAATATCTATTTATTTAATTCAAGTAACACCATTATTCATTAAAAAAAGAAATTCAAAATAAACAAATCATCAAATAATTCAAATGAACATTTAAAGTCTCAAAACAAAATCTTCTAGCATAGTCCTTATACAAGTCTTCTAAGTCCATACACTTCCAAACGATGACCTGCATATGCGTTGAAAATAATATAGTTTGTCAACACGAGGTTGAGTGAGCAACACACCAGTTCAGTTATACATATATAATAAAATACGTAGCTGCAACCCGTCAAATGAGATTAACAAATCAACCAATGAGCAAATAAAATGAGATGTCGAAAAGCACAAAGCTAAATCGACGAGCGTATGATCATACTATTTTCTGAGATTATGTTGGACCTCTCCGAATGCGGTTCACATTGAACACATAAACATATAGCAAGTATGGCATGAGATTAGTTAACACATAAGACAAAAATTGCAGTTTTGTGTATAGATAAAGTGTGAAAATATAATAAGTTACCCATATGTCCCCAAAACAGTATGAAAACGAGTAAAAATGGGGAATGTGGTTCTCACCTCAAAGATGAACAAGGATGGTTGCGATAGCGAGAATGAGGAAACGAATCACACGCGAACGTTAATGCCTAAGAGAGTGAAAGAAGATACTTGAAATGAGGATCTAAATTACGATACGAGTTAAACAACAATCATTTAATATTATAATTATATTATAAGGGCTTATTATTAACTATTATTTGATTTATGAAAATATACTTAATAAGATGTTTCTTTTAGTTTTATAGCCAAAATTACTTGGTATATATACGTATTTATTAACGTTAGTTTTTTTTAAGTATCTTTATATATATATATCTATATATATGTGTGTATATGAAAATGAGTCTTAGAAAAATATATGTATATAGTGAAAACAATTATTAAGAAGTCGGATTTTAGTGAATCAAACTTGTTTAAACATTATTATTAATAATAGTATTAGTTATTAATTACTTATCAAAAGAAAAACAAAGAAAATGGTTTTATTCCAAAAGAAAACGTGGAACAGGAGGATCGAACCTGCGACCTCCGCCCCCACGCTCACACACATTAACCAGCTGGGCTGCCCAGCCATTTGTAACAGAAATCAGTTCATTTAAATAAAAATAGAAGCAGGTCCTGCCCAGAATTGGGCAAGAACCCTAGGATTTGAAATCAAACAATCGGCGTTCAATTGATCAAAACTAGTATGGGGCTTTTGATCTATGCATAAACGCGATCCAAACCATATTTTCAATTACCTCAAACGACGAACAGAAGAAGGAGAAAGAGATTGAACAGGGTCGGCCGATGAAACGCGATGAATGAGCAATTACAGATCAAATTAATCCAATTATTTATAGGGGTATTATCGGTCATCTTATAAGGAAGGTATCTATGAATTTAATTGCAATAAAACCAACGTTTACGCGGTCATAGCTGTTAATGGGTGTCGGCTGGTTTAATAAAGGAATAACGAGTTAATTTGGGTGTAATTAACGTAATTACAATGACAGTGAGGCCGCCGCGCCTAGCATAATTAAACGATTTTCCAACTTAAATCTTGATTACAAACGGATTTTGATATTCAATTGATTGATTGAGGGTTGATAAGTTGAATATGGGTTGGGTTTTGGTGATGGATGTCCATTTGTAATATGGATTATAACAATATAATAAAAAATAATAATTAAAACTCGATAAATGTGGGATTTTTATTAACGATGAAGCCCGGACCCGTAAATAGGTCGGGTAACGGTTACAAATAAAAAAATGGAAAACCCGAATTATTACATGTATGAAGTACCAAAGTTCTAACAGTATACTCAATAAAACTACATAATTAATACACTAATATATATACAAAATACCCAACCATCAACTGATATATATACTAGGTACGAACTTGTCGTTGTCAAGGTGTGTCACATCTACCATGGGCATAAATGCATTGATAGTGATAGCCGAAGATCTGATTATGGTTATGCAACATGCTTTTCACTAAGTTTGCTATGTAAGGCTTGATTTTTAGTTTTATTATTTTTAGTATTGTTTTTTTGTTTATGGTATAGTCTAATATTTGGTGAGTTTATTTTAGTAGTTTATTTACATTGTAGGCTAAGTTAGAGTTAATTCAAAACGGTCTTGTAGGGGTATGGTACTAAAACCCGGTTCTGCGACCCTAAATCTATTATGTTTGGCTTATTTTATTACATGGACTAATACAACGTTATTGGGCTGAGGGGGTTTTGTGGAGGTAACCCTAACTGGGCTAGGCCCATTAGGGTACCATGATGGTGGCCATGAGACTCTATATAAGGAGGTCTCCACCTCCTTATCAAAGGTCATGCTCAATAAGAGCCACCACCACTTTTTGTGTCTGTGAACAAGAGATCCTCAGGATATCTTAGCAGTCACCTCCACACCCCCGAAACCATTGCAGGTCTCAACATTGCAGGTCACCAGGCGCAGCCGCTGAAGAAAAAGATCAAGACGTGGTTCGTTCATCTCGAAAATCCGTGGAAACATCGTCATGGATCAGGTAAGATTCATTTCGTGCTTCGACATTGGCGCCATCCGTGGGACGGCAACGAACTGCCCTACGATCTTCATCTCGGCTGTCAGATCTCTCCCAAGAAAAACACAGATCTGGAAGTTTACAGAAAAAGGCTTCAAAGCTTGTTCTATTAAAGCTCAAAAAGATCCATAGATCTAAAAAGAGGCTTCCAGATCTGGGCAAGAAGAAACGGCCTGATTCGAATGATCAGATCTCCGAATCTGTGATGGTTTTAAATCTGCTCCGGGCTTCAGATCTGTCCAGATCTGATTTACAGATCTAGGTCTAGATTACAGACCTGGATTTTAGGTCTAAAGTTGCAGATCTGACTCTAAAATTGCAGATCCAGAAATTACCAGACTCCCGCCGCCATGTACGCACGCCCGTGGGTTCTCACTCCGCAGCCGTGCATGTGCCGCCGCGGAAACCACCATCTGGGTTTTGCGCAAGAAACCTCCGCCATGCACGCGCACTCACGAGTCACCACTCTATCGCCGTGCATGCGCGCATCAGGCTACGCGCCAAACTTCAAGGTTGGGAATCCTCCTAATATCCCATATGGCTACGCGCCAAACTTCAAGGTTGGGAATCCTCCTAATATCCCATATGGCTACGCGCCAAACTTCAAGGTTGGGAATCCTCCTAATATCCCATATGGCTACGCGCCAAGGTTGGGAATCCTCCTAATATCCCATATGGCTACGCGCCAAACTTCAAGGTTGGGAATCCTCCTAATATCCCATATGGCTACGCGCCAAACTGCAAGGTTGGGAATCCTCCTAATATCCCATATGGCTACGCGCCAAACTGCAAGGTTGGGAATCCTCCAAATATCCCATATGGCTACGCACCAAACTTCAAGGTTGGGAATCCTCATAATATCCCATATGGCTACGCGCCAAACTTCAAGGTTGGGAATCCTCATAATATCCCATATGGCTACGCGCCAAGGTTGGGAATCCTCATAATATCCCATATGGCTACGCGCCAAGGATGGGAATCCTCATAATATCCCATATGACTACGCGCCAAACTTCAAGGTTGGGAATCCTCATAATATCCCATATGGCTACGCGCCAAACTTAGGGGTTGGGAATCCTCATACCATATGCTCACGCATCACATATGCTCACGCATATTACACATGCTTACGCATCACATGCTCACACATGTCACAGTCTACACGCACGCGCACGCAACATCTGCGCGTGGCGCATAACACAAAACCAAAGTCTACGCGCACGCGCATGCAACATCTGCACGTGGCGCGTGACATAAAGTAGCTCGTAAGCCGCCTCACGCGCAAGCTCCACTATTATTACAGCTCATAATACGCCTCGCGCGCAAGCTGTTATATTCTTACAGCCCGTAAGTCGCCTCACGCGCAGGCTTTATTATTCACACAGCTCATAAGACGCCTCGCGCGCAAGCTGTTATTATTCTTACAGCCCGTAAGTCGCCTCACGCGCAGGCTTTATTATTCACACAGCTCATAAGACGCCTCGCGCGCAAGCTGTTATTATTCTTACAGCCCGTAAGTCGCCTCACGCGCAGGCTTTATTATTCACACAGCTCGTAAGTCGCCTCACGCGCCAGCTCAATTATTATTCTCAAAGCTCATAAGACGCCTCTCGCGCGCAGGCTTTATTACTTTCACACGGCTCATAAGACGCCTCGCGCGCAAGCTGTTATATTCTTACAGCCCGTAAGTCGCCTCACGCGCAGGCTTTATTATTCACACAGCTCGTAAGTCGCCTCACGCGCCAGCTCAATTATTATTCTCAAAGCTCATAAGACGCCTCTCGCGCGCAGGCTTTATTACTTTCACACAGCTCATAAGACGCCTCGCGCGCAAGCTGTTATATTCTTACAGCCCGTAAGTCGCCTCACGCGCAGGCTTTATTATTCACACAGCTCATAAGACGCCTCGCGCACAAGCTGTTATTATTCTTACAGCCCGTAAGTCGCCTCACGCGCAGGCTTTATTATTCACACAGCTCATAAGACGCCTCGCGCGCAAGCCGTTATTATTCTTACAGCCCGTAAGTCGCCTCACGCGCAGGCTTTATTATTCACACAGCTCGTAAGACGCCTCACGCGCAAGCTGTTATTATTCTTGCAGCCCGTAAGTCGCCTCACGCGCAGGCTTTTATTATTCACAGCTCGTAAGTCGCCTCACGCGCCAGCTCAATTATTATTCTCAAAGCTCATAAGACGCCACTCGCGCGCAAGCTTTATTACTTTCACAGCTCGTAAGTCACCTCACGCGCCAGCTCAATTATTATTCTCAAAGCTTATAAGACGCCTCTCGCGCGCAGGCTTTATTACTTTCACAGCTAGTAAGCCGCCTCACGCGCCAGCTCAATTATTATTCTCAAAGCTCATAAGACGCCACTCGCGCGCAAGCTTTATTACTTTCTTAGCTCGTAAGTCGCCTCTCGCGCGCAGGTATTATTATTCTCAAAGCTCATAAGACGCCTCTCGCGCGCAGGCTTTATTATTCTTAGCTCGTAAGACGCCTCACGCGCAGGCTTTATTATGCTACAGCTCGTAAGACGCCCCTCGCGCGCAGGCTTTATTATTCTCAGCTCGTAAGTCGCCCCGCGCGCCAGCTTAATTATTATTCTCAAAGCTCATAAGACGCCTCTCGCGCGCAGGCTTTACTATTCTCATAGCTCGTAAGGCGCCACACGCGCAGGCTATATCATTCTCAGCTCGTAAGACGCCTCTCGCACGCAGGCTTTATTATTCTTAGCTCGTAAGTCGCCTCTCGCGCGCAGGCATTATTATTCTTAGCTCGTAAGTCGCCACTCGCGCAGGCTCTATTATTATAGCTCGTAAGTCGCCTCACGCGCAGGCTTCATTATTTTTACAGCTTGTCACCATCATGGGAAAAACCTCCCAAAACTCAGACAATAAAGACAAGGCCAAAGAAAAGGGAAAAAACCGCCTCACACCTTATAAAGTCCAGCGCTCCACCTAGACGCTTGCGCGCCCAGGAGCAACACTGGACTTGGGGGGCTTGTAGGGGTATGGTACTAAAACCCGGTTCTGCGACCCTAAATCTATTATGTTTGGCTTATTTTATTACATGGACTAATACAACGTTATTGGGCTGAGGGGGTTTTGTGGAGGTAACCCTAACTGGGCTAGGCCCATTAGGGTACCATGATGGTGGCCATGAGACTCTATATAAGGAGGTCTCCACCTCCTTATCAAAGGTCATGCTCAATAAGAGCCACCACCACTTTTTGTGTCTGTGAACAAGAGATCCTCAGGATATCTTAGCAGTCACCTCCACACCCCCGAAACCATTGCAGGTCTCAACATTGCAGGTCACCAGGCGCAGCCGCTGAAGAAGAAGATCAAGACGTGGTTCGTTCATCTCGAAAATCCGTGGAAACATCGTCATGGATCAGGTAAGATTCATTTCGTAACGTTATTGGGCTGAGGGGGTTTTGTGGAGGTAACCCTAACTGGGCTAGGCCCATTAGGGTACCATGATGGTGGCCATGAGACTCTATATAAGGAGGTCTCCACCTCCTTATCAAAGGTCATGCTCAATAAGAGCCACCACCACTTTTTGTGTCTGTGAACAAGAGATCCTCAGGATATCTTAGCAGTCACCTCCACACCCCCAAAACCATTGCAGGTCTCAACATTGCAGGTCACCAGGCGCAGCCGCTGAAGAAGAAGATCAAGACGTGGTTCGTTCATCTCGAAAATCCGTGGAAACATCGTCATGGATCAGGTAAGATTCATTTCGTGCTTCGACAGGTCTATTTATATGGGTCGATGTTTCATAGAGCCTACCAGTTTTTAATTGATAAAGTGCCAATTAAAAGTTTCTTCACATCTCTTGTTCTTCATTTATTTTATGTATTGTAATTGAAGAAGATCTTATGACAACACCTAATACAACCATGTCTAAGCCGATTCTTTTGTAAGATCCTTTTATAGTTTTATGTTATTACTAGGTTATTAACCCGTGTATGACACGGGTGAAACTATTGAAATTTTCGAACAAACACATGTCATTTGAAAGGACAGCATAAGTTGTTATATGTTATTCAGGACAACAACATACTTTAAGTTGTAAATAATATTTGTACTAAAACAAATGATTGTGAAATACAAAGATAAACCCAAATAACATTCAAATTACAGCCTTTAAAAACATAATCAAAAGTTAAAAATGTAAAATACATAAGCTATTAAAAAGACTTCCTTATGAACCATATTGATTCTTTATTTGTAACTTTATCTTCCTTTTTTAATAAGAATTTTAACACCACTCTTCGTTTTTGATAAAGCTACATAGAGTTGTCCATGTGTAAATACCGGGTCTCTAAGATATATGTCAACTTTTGCTAGAGATTGACCTTGACTTCTATTAATGGTCATTGCAAAACAGACTACAAATGGAAAAAAAAACTACATTCTCTTCAATTTAAACGAAAGTTTCATATCTGAAGGTGTTACACCACAACGAATTATATAAGTGCAATAACCAGTATTAGTACCTGAAATAATTTTTACTTCAACAAAACACATTTCTCAACTTAATTACTCGTAATTTAGTTCCATTACACAAATCGTTCTTCTGATTCATATTCCTTAGTAACATTATTGTCACATCGACTTTTAAAACCAATCTATGAGTCAATAATTTTGGTCTTTTTGATTTTATTTAGCATAATGTGTTTTTGAAAATTTTATTTCAAATTAAAATCTAAAAAAATAATTGGTATGATCTTAATTAAAAACCAAAAAATTGATTTTTTTATATGGAGCACAACTAAATTTGTTAATTTTGTTGCCAAGTATGGAAACAATATAAATTGAGTAAACCAGATATAAGTAAAAAATAAGGAGAAATATATTTGCGCCTCTAATTAACAAAATTTATTCGTATACACATTTTAATTAAAACATATATTTTAATTGGTTTTAAGAAAATAAAATAGTATGGATAACTGAAAATTATATTTCGTATCAATTCTAAAAAAAATAGAAAAAAGAAATATGTAAACATACATTCAATGTTATCAAAGATTTGTTTATCAAAGAGGTATAATGTAGTTAATAATTAAAATATTAAAAATCGTTTATAATTTTCTGTTACAAGTGCCTAATTTTTAGGTAATAACATATTAATTTTTATTTACTATATATTAGTTAATAAAAAAATTATACTTTAATACAATATTTGTATATAATAAAATTTTATAAACTTTTATTTTGAAAAACATTTACTATTTTTATATATTAAAAATCTTTGTATTTTTAGCTTCTATGATATTTTATATAACCTTAAAATATATATTTTTCTTTAATTCAAAATGTTGATTTAATTATTAAACTATTATATTATATTTATATAGCTATTTTAAGTATGGTATATGGTATATTCTTAAATTTCATTCAACAATTTGAATTTTAAATAAGTAAATATCTATTTTTAATTAAATCAATATGAAATAATTTTTACATTAAACCGTTTGACTACTAATAACAATATTAATTAGATAAATTATAGGTTTGAACTTTCCTTTTTTTGTTGCATATGTCAAAATTCAAATTTATATGAAACTGATTACCTTGAATGCAATTGAAAATAATAATTCTTTTTTAATTAAATAACCAAAAAAATTATGTGTGTTTAATATAACACATATTAACTTTTTAGTATAATCAAAAGTAAATTATTTAAATTTCTTGTATTCATTAAATTTGTCATTTATGCTAATTAAAAATTGGTCAAATATAAAAGATGGAAAGTTTTTTGACATTGAAAACTATTAAAAACTTCAAAAGATTGTTGCAAGAGTGGTCAATTTCGGTTTTGAAAAACAAAAAATAAATAAATGTAAATATTATTATAAAAAACTTACCATTTTTTTATAAGTTTACTAACTAAACAATATACTATTAACTTTTTTTAATTATCACGAAATTATTGTCAAGACTCTAGCATCATTAACTTATTTAACAATAAATTCATTAGATAATTCTTTTTTCAGTTTTATACATTAATCTTGACATTTATGCCTAATGAAAAATTAGTCAAATATAAAAGATGGGAAGTTTTTATTTTCTATTTAGTTTATTAGTTTATTTTTTAATTTCACCAGAATAATTTAGACGAATCGGTAATTCTTGACATTTATGCCTAATTAAAAATTGGTCAATCATAAAAGATGTAAAGTTTATTGAGATTGGAGAATATTAAAACTAAAAAAAAGTAGTCAAATTCGGTTCTTAAAAATAGAAATAAATTAATGTATAAATGATTAGAATGTATCATTAAATTAAAGATGATGAATATTTTTAAAATAAATAAGCAATTATAGTAAATATCTAAGATTTTCTAAATATACATTTGAAATAAGTAATACACCACATATTAAATTGGTCAAATAAATTAATGGTTTTTAATCCAAAACTTATTAACTTTCAAGTATTATCAAAAGTAAATTATTTAAAATTTCCGGTATATATTAAATATGTCGTTTATGCTAATTAAAATTTGGTAAAATATAAAATTTGGAAAGTTTGTTTTGATTGATTACTACTAAAAACTAAAAAAAGATTGTTGCAATAATGGTCAATTTTGAATTTTGAAAACAAAAAAAATAATTGTAAATATTATTATAAAAAACGTTCGATTTTTTGGAAGTTCAATAAATAATTGTTAAAACTTTCAAGATAAGATTCAAAAACTTTAACACAGAGGAAATAAAGATTGTTATTCATATAAAAATGAAATAATTTACATAAATTGTCTAAGCTACATAAAATAAAAAATGATAGAAAATTAATAACTAAAATACATTAGTAATGACCAAAATAAACATAATCAAACTACTCTCCATCAAATACTTTTTCCATGCAATTAGCCAATCTACCAATTTGGGCCGCCATAAACTGAAATTATTTAAAATAAATTAATGTTAGATATACTGAACTATTAAAAAACAAATTAGTAAGAATTATCAATGGATGAAACAAAGCTTGTGTGGGCAGTCGATGTATTTTTAAGTAGATATATTTGCACCGAGTGAGGCCTTCTGAACAATCAAAGATTTATTCTCGGCAAGCCAAACATCATGCTTAGGAATGCAAGGCTTCCTTACATAGGCTTGCATTCTGTTGCTCTGCAAATTATTATTAAGATTAGTAAAAAGTTGTATGAATAATATAGTAAATTAATGAATGTGTTAACAATACCATTTCGTCTTGAACAATCATTTCGATGGACCAATCTTGCCCGGGCTTTGAGTTGTCCTTCAGCCGCCAAAGTTTCAAAATACGCACATTTAGGATACACTCACTGTTAAGAACATTCAATTGGTTCAACATGGTGATATTTGTTGGCTCCATCTTGCTAGTTGTGAAAAATTTTAAAAAACAAAAAAAATCATTTAGGAACAATAACACTTTTAAGCAAAAAAAATGAAAGATGAAAATGGAAGATATATAAACAACAAAAAGTAAAAACCTTGGCACAAATCTAACCGTTTTTACTAAAGAGGCTTTGATGGTGTAAGAATTAGCCTATCAAATGTACGTATTTATACGAAATGAATTATGGTAGACTAAATTATAAAAGGAAAGTATACAGGTAATTGATTAGAAACATAAATTTAGGAAATTTCAAAAATTTTCAAAAAAGTTACAGTAAGAACGAATATAAGGGAAATCATAATTAATGGATTTTCAAATAATATGCAATGTTACATAATTAGATTAGAAATACAGATAATATATTTCCAAATTTTTGAATTTTCTAAAATGCCTAATTTTCTAAAATCCAATGTTACATAATGTAAAAATATAAGTTACTAATTATGTTATTATTTACAATAATTAATCATTAATTATAATACCATGTATTATGTAATGTAATTTATATAAAGTGTGAAAAATAAAACGTTACTAATTTTGTTATATATATGTAACTCAATTGTTAATTAGTAAATCGTAATTATAAGTCAATGTTTACAATAATAAGTCAATGGGTCAACAATGGATTTGTAAGTCAATTGTTATTGTTAAACAATAATAAGTCAATGGATTTGTATTATAATTGTTAAAACTTAATGACCGTAATTAAGGCAGTGGGTCAATGGGTCAATTGGTCAACATCCGTAATTATAGTAAAACTTAATGATTGTTAATTAATTCAAATTTACACCATAATTTATACAATAATTAATTCAAATTTACAAATTAATTACATTCAAAGAAAGACGGGTTAATAATTAATTCAAATTTACAAATTCCGTAATTAAACCATTTCCTTAATCAAATGGGTCATCATTTCCTAAATTTAACATGAATGGTACAAACCTTTACAAGTTTATGAATTTGATAAATTTAAATAAATATAATATTTTAAATCGATAATCTCTCTATATTATATATATATTATCCGTAATCTCTTCTATTGATGAAATATCAAATAATTATCTAAATTATATATTATATATTATCTAAAAAATTAACAAAGGTGGTGAATGAAATCAACCAAAAATAATAAAATATTCAAAATGAAATTTTGAATATTTGGTTTTCGAAACTATAGCTACGATTTTAAAATATTACATTAATTAAAATATTCAAAATGAAAAATTAAACATTAAATGAAAGAGGAAAGATAATACTTTAATAGCATTGATGAATCTTATTTTAATATATTATTGATTTATTTTATTAAGTTGAAAATTAAAGAAGACATTGATATATATGAAAAGTATGAGAATCAACCAATAGGAAGTGAGGATATGGACTTAAAGACTATTGCTTTAATAGTATAGTTAGATAATAACAGTTCCTCAACAATGTTTGACATATGACAACAAACGCCATATGGTTCAAGCGCTATTCAATGCCTAGATCATGTACGATGACTATATTCCTTGTGCTTGCAAGTTTAACCACATGCATCTTTAAAGCCCACACCGAGTGGATTGGATCTCGTAAGCATCAAGTAATGCCCCATCTACGTACGAACTTCGTGACTCAGCATGGCTTGTTAGCATACGCTTGGTGATACAACTTGTTAGTTTAAAACAAAACTGATTGACCATGTACATTAATAACGACATCAACTAGTTGTGACGATTATTGTTTTCTACAACTAGAAACAATGCACCGTGGTAAAATTGTAACAAAGTAAAATTGCAACAGTAGTAAAATAAGGAAGATGCATCAAGTAGTAAGTTTTGTGAAAACTAATAATGATATTTTTTAAAAAGAAGTTACAACACAGAGAAATGAAATACATAACTTATAGTATAAAAACCAAAAAACCACCACTACTTCATCCATGACTCAAACCATGTCAACAACCACTCTGTTGGAAGGCAGAACTTGCAACTGTTGTTAGACCAAGTCTTTTGTTCCGTTTTGGGTTGAGCTGACCCGACCGACTCCAATTTACTATCCACATGAACTTCATCATTCTTTTGAACATAAAGAACCTCATTATCTCCTTTCTCTAAAAGATTTACATCGTCAACTTCATCTTTTAGAAAACTATTATTAACATGATCCACCTTCGTTATCGTTGATACATTAACATGGTCATGAAGTGTATCCTCACCACCTAATACTTGATCATTATTCTTTTCATCTTTATCAGAAAAATGGTTATGGTGATCAGCAGCCTCTAGTAAAGCAAACTTAAAAGTAGAAGCACATAAAATGGGAAAAGTCTTGTTACTGTCAATATCCCCTCCTCTTTTGTTGTGATAACCAGGATAATGCCTTTTAATGAAAGCCAGTTTCCTCTTCAAAGTAAGACCAGCATTAGCAGCAAGCAAAACAATATTCCAACTGTCATATGGAGGGCCTTCTCTCTGAGTCAAATGCACTTCACCACCTTTAGTCAACATCTTGCTAGCACTTTTAAAGTAAGCTTCTACCAACTCCTTATGCATCCTGCATGTCAAACACACATACATATTAATACAAAAAACAATCGGTCAAAAGCTAACGTTTTAAGTTGTAACCATTTAGAAGAGGGGGGGGGGGGGGGGGGGGGCTTTGAAACCTAATGGTCAAAAGCTATCATTTCACCGATATTCGGGCGGTTGACCATATATAAACAATCAAACTTTGAAACTCTTTTAGTTAAAAAGATCGTCTGACCGCTATCCAGACAGCCGTTTGAAATGGTGTGACTATAGATGTCAAATGGTGTGTATATAGCTAGTCCCAAAACCAGTTCATTCATTGGTCTAAATAACAGTGTTGAGATCGATCGAGAAAATCTTATTTGTTGTGTATGATCTTTACTCAATTAACTCCGGATCTCGTTCGCATAAATAATCATAATGACCGGCATGTGGGAAGTTGAAGATAATGACGTCAAACTTCATGTGCTTGAGAGTGGGATGAGCGTGCATGGTGTAGACATCAACATTATGCAACAATAAACAGCCTAAGTTGTCCAGATCATCAAGGTGCTGTGTGCTCGTCCAATGCATATGAGATAGCCAGCCTATAATATGTATGATATCATGTGATCACAATTCAAAACATGACTAACTACGTACTTAAATCCTTAATTAAACGATACTTATATAAGAAGTGACAGATATTGTACGTAGCTTACTTCTACTGAGGTAAGATGTAGGCATGTAGCAGCCATGTTTTTGCCCGTGCGAAAAGCTCGGGCTAAACAAGCTGAAAATGAGAAATCTCCCTCGCCCACAAGTAAGATCTTTTGAGAACTCCTGTAATAACCAATCCGTCTCTCTTTTACATTTGATATGTTCATGACCCTATCTCTTAACCACACACACAATTTGGATGTGGTGTTACATATACAAGTGTACGTCTATGTAAGCAGAATTTAAATTGAAGGTACGTAGATGTAGCGTTAACTTTTTGAGACCTCTTCAACTTCCATGAATTAATAAAAGTTACAACTTACAAGTTAGTGCATGCATCGAAAGCTACCAACTAGTAACTGCTCAAATTCTATTAATATAATTCTAGAAGGCAAAAAAAGCAATAACTTCATTGGTTCCAATATATTTTTTCGTGAACCGCTATCGCTATGTATTATAAACAAGGCCCAACGTGCGGCTCAAAACGGAACCAACATGAGCCCAAGCATCACATGATTAAGGTACATTGAATCTAGAGTTGAGCCAAAGAGAGGTATATATCTTCCTTAATCATCTCCATTATTATAACTTCCCTGAACCGCTTGTTATTGAATAACTTCTCATTCCTACTCTTCCACAGCTTCCAAAAAGTGATAAGGAAAACCGCCCGTATTTTCTCTGGTTTCACGTTATTAGTCACCACTGTTTCGCAAAGTCCAACATACACCTTGCCGAGGTTACGCCTATCGGGAATGGACTTTTTAACCACAAACATACCAAAAGTTCATATTAATTTCGCCAAAGGGCATAATATCATAATATGATTAACAGATTCCAAGGGAGTATCAAAGCGCTCACAGCTCCAATAATTTGGTAATTGCAAACCCCAAAACATTAATGCTTCTTTTGTTGGAATCCTATCAAGCTCCGCCCTCCAAGTATAATAATCGTTACGGATCAAATTTTAAGGGAACCTAGTAGTTCCAAGGGAGCAACCATTATGGCCGAACACCATCATATGTCCTTTCCAAGTCCGTCCTAACGTCTTTAGTGATTAAGGGTACCATATCACTATTATTTACCCATTTCCAGGTATCATTGATGCCAAAATATGCATTAATTAAGTAATTCAAATTAGAATAATGTACCAAACAAGCAAACTACAAATGTTAACCATTACATAAAATGGTTTAAACGTTGCTTAAAGCTAGACTAGCTAGTATAATTATATGATAACAACGTGCCTCCTCAGTTTAATTGAAAAAAAGTTACTGTTAAAATTGATATGGTATTCTAGCTAGACTTGGTTGTTCATGTTTTAGAATCTAGACTATCAACAGTAGTCATTGGTCATTATTCTACCACCAACTTTGGTAACTCGGTAACTTTTACATCAACATTCCTATCTGATCACGCGGGATCACATGCCCTTTTCTTTTCTCTGTTTAAATAAAAAAAATACAAAGGAAATCTAACCTACTCATGAAGTAGCCAGAGTAAGAAAATAATAAGTAAAAATGATTTTTATCTCTTGATGTTTCAATACAATAACCACTTACCTATACGCACTAGTCAAGTGCCAATATTAACCACCTAATCTTTTTAAAAACGGCAAACCTACACACTTCTCTAATCCTGCTTTAAAATCTACATCACGTCGCTGATCACGGAGACCACCCCCAGGACCTCCTTGGCGAGGCTAACGGTGTTCTCTTTTGTAAGAACCACCCAAGGCGGTACATTTTATCCTTCCAGTGCAACGCTTTTTTTACCATAAATTTCCCGTGCAAATATATAGCAGCAACATTGACTTTTTCACCGCCTGGCTCTCCGTGCTCCATCTACGTGTAAACTTCGACAACTCAACATATGGCTGGACTTGGCATACACTACATTATACCATTTCTAGTAATATTTGTTAGTTTAAACTTATGGATCAATCAGGCATGTATATGTTTGACATCAGCAAGTAGCACAACAACTGTACGTTTTATTCAGCATAAAAAACGTAACATTGTTAAAATTGTATTAGCCGAAAACATGAAGAGCAGCAGTAGTAAAATTGGGATAGAGAGATGAATACAACAGTAGTGAGTTTTTGTGAAAATTGAGAATGATTTTCCTAAGAAAAATTACATAGAAGTGGTGTTACTAACAACCACCTTGCTGAAAAGTAAAACTTGCAACTCTTGTTAGACCAATTCACGTGTTCTATATCCATAACTTCAAAAAATTTTTGAAATCAGTCTCTAGAAGATTTAGATCATCCACTTCATCTTTTAAATTCGTCGATACATTAGCATAATAAGGAGCAAACTTAAAAGTAGAAGCACATTTTATAGGAAAAGACTTGTTGGTGTTTATACCCCCTCCTCTTTTATTGTGATAACCAGGATAGTCACTTTTGTCAAAATCCACTTTATCCTTCAAGGTAAGACCAGCTTTAGCAGCCAACAAAACAATATCCCAAGTGTCATATGGAGAGTCTTCTCTATGTGTCATATGAACCTCACCCCCTTTGGTCAACATCTTGCTTGCACTTTCAAAGTAAGCTTCTACCAACCCCTTATGCATCCTACATGTCAAACATACACACATATATTACTACAACTAAATCATGCATGCACAATGCTACAAAACAACAGTCCGGCCTCAGCATGTATCTAGACGGTTGTTTAAAATGGTGTGAGATTAGATGTTAGATGGTGTGTGCATGTTTTGTACGATCTTACTCGATTAATACGAGATCACTTTCACGTAAATGAGGATAATGACCAGCATGTGGGAAGTTGAAGATGATGATGTCAAACTTCATGTTCTTGAGAGTGGGATGAGCGTGCATCTTGTGCACATCAACCTTGTACAACAATAAGCAGCCTAAGCTCTCCAGCTCATCAACGTGTGGTACGCCGGTCCAATGGATCTGAAGTAGCGACACTATAACAAAAATATTGTACGTGCAGTCTTTCTATAATCAGATGAAATTCTTATATAATATGACATTACTATTCAAAGCATGATTAATGCTACAAACGACTACTTATGAAAAGATCGATTTTAAAGCTTACTTCTTTCGAGGTAAGAAGTAGCAACCATGTTTTCAGCCGTGCGAAAGGCTTGGGCTAAGCAAGCAGAAAATGAGAAATCTCCCTCACCCACAAGTAAGATCTTTTGTGAACTCTTGTATCCATGAATTTGTCTCTCTTTTCCTTTGAATGTGTTCATGTCACTCTCTTAGACACACGCACACACAATATTAATTGGGATGTATATATAAGCAACAGTAGAAGATAAGGCAGATATAGCATTCTCTAATGCCTCTTCATCTTCCATGAATTAATAGGAATTACAAGTTAATGCATCAAAGATTCAAAGCTAATAAGTAATAACAAGTGACTGCTCAAATTTCATTATTAATACTAAAGAAAGACAAAATAGCAGTAATTGATTATTTTCAATCAAACTGTGACATCGGTGCCTATATTTGCAATTCATTTTTAAATTGAAGATTATTTTTCATTTACTACATTTATCATTTTTAATTTTATGATGATATGTGTTTATTTAGCACACATAACATAAATCATAATAATATATAAACCCAAATCTTTATAAATAACAAAACTTAAAAGTTATTAACATTAGCTTTGATAAAATGAATGAACTTTTTTTTATTCTTATATAATAACATTCTTTATTTTATGTAACAGAATCTCTATAATCTAAATCTTTATAAAAGTAATTGATTTTTTTAACTTCCAGTTATGAAGTTGTTTGGTATAATGGTGTTACGTTTTTTCATTAATTCTATTAGTTAGGTAATGGGTTATGTATTAGTTTCCACATTTTTATAAAACTATTTCATAGCCTAAAAGGATCATATCACTTATAACCTCTTATTACTAAGATGTTTTTTGTTTTTCTAAAGGTAAAATATCTGCAGTTTGCGGATCATATTTGTAGACATTTGTAGAAAAAGAGGTGAACCAAACATTTGCAGTATGCAAGGAAAAAAGACTGTTTGCTTTTAAACGTATGTAGATTGCTAAAGTAAACTGGTGATGGTGTACGGATGGCGGTAGTGGGTGATGGTGGTGCTTAATGGTGATAGTGGTAGTGGTGGGTGGTGGTGGTAGAAGGCGGTAGTGGGTGGTGGACGATGGTGGTAGACGGTGGTGGTGGCGGACGATGGGTGGTGGCAGTGGGCGGTGGTGGACGATGGTGGTGGCGTTCGATGAGTGGCGGGGGTAAACGGTGGTGGTTGGGAACGGTGGGGTGGTGGTGGCAGAAGGTGGATGGTGGTGGTGGTGGTGGTGGTGGTGGGTGGTGGTGGTGGCGGACAGTGGGCGTTGGTTGGGTGTGATGTTTTAACTCTCTGCAGACCTTAGAAGATCTCAGAAGTTGATGGACTAAAGTCTGCACCAGGAGGAGCTTGCGCAGACGTTTTTTAATGAAGCGTATTCGAGAAAACAAACAGGCTGTAGATGGCAATATATGCGCGGCGCAGACAAAAGAGGCTCCACATACATTTTTCAGAAAAACAAACAACATCTAAGTTTGATCTTAGAACAATGGTTTTCTCCTCTTTTAGTGACTTACACTTGTTAGATCCGAACCTATGACACCCTTGAAGGAAAAACCTTTTGGCAACCAACCACCTGGATGGCTATTTATAATATGATGTGTTAAAAATTT
Source organism: Bidens hawaiensis (assembly GCF_021521415.1). Taxonomy (NCBI): domain Eukaryota; kingdom Viridiplantae; phylum Streptophyta; class Magnoliopsida; order Asterales; family Asteraceae; genus Bidens; species Bidens hawaiensis. The sequence goes on from NW_027492672.1 coordinate 149,488, forward strand.
ACCGTTAAGATGTCCGTCCGTTTTTATAAACCGATCTTACTTAAAAGTCAACATCAACATAATGTATAAAAAGCGGATGTTCGTGCTATGTTTGACCCTATAAATCACGTAACAAATATGAGTGTTTATGGTCGGTTAAAACCTTGAAATCCTTTAAACCGGTCATTGGTTTGGCTTCTTTTTTTTTTTTACTTTCGGTTAGTTGCTCGGTTTCAAATATTTCAAAATGTAGTGAACGATTGGTTCGCGGGTTTATACCGGCAACCGACCATATGACAACAGATCAGATTGTAAATGTTAAATGCATTTTAATCTTTTTTATTATTAATTATTAGATATGTTTAGTCATATATATTAGATATAGTTAAAATGTAATTGAACATAAATCTTTTTATTACAAATAAGTTGGCTATACAACTTTAAGTTAACCTAATTGCAATATGATTCTTTTGTGATATTTGTTGTTATCATTTCGCGTCCTAGATCTTCCGTTAGTATTTACTATTTATGTGGCTAAAATTATCATTCTTTATTTATGATCTTCTCAAGTATCATATTATGTTGGTGTTTAGTTATAATTGATGGTACATTTAAATTAATATATATTTTAAATTAAATTTATTATTAAAGTTTAAAATGTGAAACCAAACTGGAACCAAGCCGTTGGTAACGATTCGGTTTCAACTTTCAATGGTTGAGTTTGGTTTTGGACGACAAAAAATCAGTATTAACGGTTGGGCTCACAAGTTAAACTTAAAACCATCAAAATCGACACTAAACACCCATACGTAACATATTAATTTATTTAAATTGAAAAAAATTATTACAATATCATATTCAAATTAATGAGAATAAAATGCTCGTTTTTATGATGTAACTTTTTTTATAAAATATTAACGTATGAAAAGGCTATAGTCATTCAAAATCATAGGTGGAAAGTTAGTTTAAAGTTTAAATTAAAAACATAATATGGTTAAAGATGATTAACTAAACTTGTAAGTTGAATGAATTGTGTTTAAAAGACAATTTTACCCTTACTAACACATACCTTATGTGTTAGCAATTATAAATTCCTTAAAATTAAGTATCTTAATTTGCTCTTATTTGATGTATTACGTATATAGTATAGATATAAATTTATAAACTTTGAGGTAAAAGGCTTTTAAAAACTTGGGTTGGGCCTCGACCTACCACTACCACTGCTAATTCAATATTTATTTTAAAAAAGTAGTCAGTTTACCCAACTTCCAAGCAACCGGAAGAAGGAAAAGAAATGAAGACAGCAGCGACGGTAATATTCATCCTCGACGGCGGCGGCGGCTGCGGCTTTGCCACCGCCATCACCGACGGCCTTAAATCAGACCCTAACTCTACCTTCAAAATATCGTTAGTTCTCTTATCTCTGATTAATTACACTATCAAATTTTAAGGTCATCATCTAATAGTATATTAATGTTATCCTTTGGCTGTAAATTTGACAGAAAAGAGTCATTCGATCTGCCACTAGATCGGTACGGAATTAATAATACCAGAGCGTCCGGACACATTACTCACTTTGTCGATTCCAGTGGAGTTAAACAAGTATGTTCGTATCCTGAATTTGTGTAATCACATTCAATTTCTGTTCTTAATTAGGACTACAGCCACAGTTAGTAATTGGATATGAATTCTGAGCTCATACCAGTTAGATTTTGTTCGTTCGTTAAGGAAATGAACTTGTTCGTGAACGGTTCACAAATGAGTACAAACAATTTTGTTTGTTTTATTTGGCTAACTATTCGGCTATCAAGTTTGTGCTTATGTTTTTTTTTTAAGATTTATGTGCATATGTTAATTTTACTTGTAAATTATCACATAATACTTGTATATGTTTTTGTGTTATAGTAAATAATTTTACTTAAATCTATATGATAAGATTAGAAAAGTCGTTAAAAAGCCTCTAATGAACAAACATAAACGAACACGTTATCAAACGTTCACGGACACAATTGAACGAACCTGGATTCTTTTTTTGTTCATTCATTTAGTTAATCGAATGGAATTCCTTTTTCTCGTCCGTTCATTTGTTAGACTATTAAACAAACAAACTTCCCACCGAACAGTTTGTTTACAACCCTATGTGTAGTTAATAATTGTCTTACGACATTGAAAATACATATTGAGCTCGTATCAGTTAGATTTTGTTAAGGATAATTTATTATTTACACTAGTTTAGGGATTATAACTATGAGTTTTATGTTATGTAACCTTTGATCAGGTATCTATCTTGGTTCTGCAAAAGTATGAGCCTCCAATGTTGGCATGTGCCATCAATGAAGTATTGTCTTCATTAGCAGAAGAAGACACATCAACCATGCCTTCATTAATCCTTCCATTCCTTGTAGACTCTTCACAGATTAAACTGGATAGAAAGAAATCACCCGATGAACATATTTATGGCATCCAAATCGGTCAGCAAACTGATACAATACAAGCCTTGGCTAGCAGACATGTAAAAGCACCTTCATCAATGCAGATTCATCATGAACCTTTGTCTTGTGCTCTTCAGTTGGTCCGTGTTTTGAAGACCGCTTCGTTTATTCTCATCGGTCAAAGCAGTCAGCTTAAAATTCGTGTGGATGACTTTGAGGTACTATTCTTGAATAAATTGAAACGTATAGAATGCTAGTTATATATGTTTTGACCTTTTGGTTTTCTTTTTGTAGATAATATGTGAGATAGGAAAATCGTTGGCTAGTGCGGCATCTTTACAGTTTGTGAAAGATAAGGTGACATGGAATCCAACCAGCGTGTTAAAAGAGCACGAGAGTGAGCCATGGCGCGCCCTATATGGCTAGAGTAAGGTTTTATTTCACACACTGATCAGATGCTCTGGTGCAGTTCATATATGTTTTCTGTACTATTGTAATCATAATTGAAAAATCAGACACAAGGTGCACGCTTTTGACTTTAGTGATCACTTGAATTCTGCAATCATTATTGCCAAATGTACCACATACTTAACGACCGAGCTTAAACGATGCATACTTTGTTCGAGCTACATCGTTGGTGTCGGGTTTGACCGCCACCATTTATTTTCACGTTTCATATAAAATGTATAGCATGATCATTTGGATTAAACCAAAACTTTTTTAACGATTGAACCTATTGGTTTTATGAAGAAATAAGAAAGTTTGAACCAACTTTTTAACATAAATTCTAACTAAATAAAAAGGTTATTGTTAAAAATTTACAAATCAAACCAGCAGTCTTATTTTCAATTTGAAAATGCGCAATGTTCCCAAAAAAAATGAATATCTTTGTTTGGAGGCTACTTTTGAATAGGTTACCTAATAAAGGGTTGGATGTTTGGATGTTCGGTTCATAACGTGCCTGTTGTGTTTAAGGCAAGTGGAAACTGCTCAACATTTATTTAACCGTTGTGGTGTAGTCGCATCTGAGGCTTAGAAGTAGGTTCTTACATTAGTTCAATGAACCCCGAATGTGTGCACGTGCCAAAATAGGAAGTGTTGTATACTAGAGGCTGTAGGTACCCCTTAGAGCCACACTGGGATAACATATACAACAAACCTTTCATGTGCTCTATCAAATTTAAGGGCTAATTTTCATTGGAACCAAAATAAATCAGATTTGGGAACTTGAGTATTTTGACAAAACTTAAAGTGTAGTATATGTTACAAGGTTGTTCCTGGCCAAATCCTTATTAAGAACTCAATTTAAATGGTGAGCCAAGAGAGTTTTGGTTCTTAATATAATTGAAATGCTAGATAGAGCGGGCAGCCTTCACCTATGCCGACTATATGCTCATATTGATCATCACTTGCTTTTTCGCAAACCAAATTTTGTATATATACGTTTATTGATAGAGCGTGTCAATTGGGTCGAAAATAGTGGAAGTCATAAAAATAATACAATAATTCTTTAGTAACAGACTAATAGCAAAATGTAATCGCACATCAACAAACAAAATGCAACAACATGTGAATGACACCAACAACAAAATGCAACAACCTGACATCCTGCCATTCAACAAACAACACATGCAAATACTGTGAGAAATATTAATTTAAGAGACTGGAATAATATCATTGAATTGATAATACAATAGAGGGCAACCCAGTATATATTGGAGATAAAGTAGGAACCCTAAGACCAATAGGTGCACATAGAAACCGGTTAACCGGTTTGTACCCGATTTCGTAACCGGTTACTAACCGGTCCAATCCTAACCGGTTACTAACCGATCTTAACCACCTGTTAGTAACCAGTTTATATTATTGATTTCAAAACCAGTTAACCGATTTTTTTATTATTATTTTATTAAAAATCGGATTTTTTCCGGTTATTAACCGGTTCGGACTAATCGGTCAAAAGCGGTTACTACCGGACCCGAAAACCGGTCCAACCGGTTAATTCCCACAAAAAAAACGGTTAGCATATTAACCGGTTAAAGGTTAACCGATTTGTGCATCTCTACTAAGACCTAACTTGGCTCGTGGGCTTAACATATATATTCTATAATACTCCCATACAGTCGGGGGTAGAAAATCGAATGCTCAGATAGACAACAACTAAAATTATAAGGAAATGTAACACACTGAATTTCATAGATTTTAAAAAATAAATACATGATATTTAATTTTGTGACTAATTGTGTAAATAAGCCGATGGTAATTAAAAATATTGAACATTTTAGATATCCAGCTTTTTATACCAACTTAATTCACCAAAAAAACGTATACTTTTCTACCAACTAGTAATTTGCCCGTGCGATGCAGCGGGGAACGACACTTAAAGGTTGTTAATATGTCAAGCTGAGCCGACCCAAGTCTAGCTCGAACTCGACTTGAACTTTATTCCAAGCTGGCTTTGCTAGGCTCCAAATTAAAATCGAGTCGAGCCAATCACATCAGACGTGTTACAATACTAATACACGCGCAACCCGTTCACGAACACATAACCAATGTCCGTAAGCATGCAACTCGACATCTAACGCGCAACTCGTGTAGAGATAGTACACGTGTAAGGATTTAACACACATGATAACCAACACCATAATGCATGAAACCAACATTAAACATGCGTCATTGAAACCCCGTGTTTAACTTACGCCGATTACTCATGCGGGACCCAAATTCAACGCGTATTAAGGCTGGGTTACACGTTTTACCAATTTGTTTTAAAAATTGTAATTATATATATATATATATATATATATATATATATATATATATTAAAAACCAAATTTTACTATACTCACAAAAGCAACTATTCATGAAATGCACATATATGCATAATGTACTTAACTTTACTGCATGATGAAGTCCATTAAATACTCACCCAACCAGCTTCTTTCTTAGGCTATGTGTAGTGAAGAGCTACAAAATGAGAGGTAGGGGATTTTGACATGTGATGTCACGTTAGCATAGAGACGATTTTCATTTTTTGGATGTAGTGATGTTGCAGTCCAAAAGCCCCCCTCCCCCTCACTTATCGCCCCAATATTGCTTGGGGCGGTGTTGAAGCCCAAATTCGCCCAAAACCTCCTTTTGTCACCCCCTTTACGAATAATCTTACGCATTATAACACTTGTGACCCCGCTCCCCCTCCCTTTTATGATGATGATGTACATATATATACTTTTGACTTTTCTTATTTACTTTTAACTTCATATTTACAAGACTTTTCAACATATAATTATTTTTGTGGTTGGATTGGTATATTTTATTTAGGTGCAATTTGTTTCTTTAGAAGTTAAATGTCTGTAGTCTGTGAACCAAACCTCTGTAAATTGTAAGAAGTGGACTGCTTGTTTTTTTAACATCTGTAGGCTGCAAAAATAATTGGTGGTGATGTACGAACTGTGGTAGTGGTTGGTGGACGATGATGGATGGTGGTGGTGGACGATTGGTGGAAGACGATGGTGGTAGGTAGTGAACGGTGGTGGTGGAGAATGGTGGGTGGTGGTAGACGATGGTGGTGTCAGTAGTGGTGGTAGTTGTAGACGATGGTGGTTGCCGACAGTGGGTGGTGGTGTTGATGGACGATGGTGGTGGCGGGCGATGGGTGGTAGGTGGTGGTGATGGCGGACAGTGGGTGGTGGTGGTTGATAGTGGGTGTTGGTAGGGTGTGAAAAAATTGGATATTAGCTTATTGTTTAACACCATAAAAACACTTTTCTGGTCTTAAAAAAAAAACAAACTATGTTTAGAGGCTTATATATGCGCACCCGCAGACATAAGCACGTTACATATTTTTTAAGCAAAAAACAAACGGCATCTTAATCGTAATATAGCAAAATTTAAATAGTATAAAACATACTGATATAATTAATATACTATTATAATAATCTCTCAAACTTCAAATGTTAATACTAAATTATAGGGTTTAATAATCATGTACTTCATAGAAAGCTAAACATTATTGTTCATAAACTCTATTTTCTTAATTTTCCACTACACATTTTATAATGTAACAAAATGCCAACTTTTATGTGAGAATGGGTTACTATTCATGAATACCATGATCCTCCGGGGTACAGACGTGGGGCTTGCTTCCAGGTGATCCGAATTTGACTATCAACACTTCCTGCTTTCTTTAATTTTGTATGGCATAGTTTCTCAATTACTCTTACTATATAATATGCATAAATGCAAATTCATTTTGGTGGCTATAACATTTTTGAAATCAACCGTGTCTACGTTTCCTCTTATTATTATCATAATAGAAGTTGTACATTAATACATTAATAACTTGTACCTTTTACTTAATATTTTAGTATTGAACAATTTTTATGTCAAAACGTTGACAAAAATAAGCACGTTGTAACAGTAAATTTAGTTTTTTTAAATCATAATATATTTAAAGATATAGAAGTAAATAAAAAAATAAATAAACTTGTCAGGTATATAGGTAAAGATTGGGGACAAAAGTTGAAACTATTACTTACATTTACAAATACTTAACTAAAGTTGAGGGGTTATTAATGTAAGTTATTTTCATCGTGTAATATGATTGTGTCAAAAGACCATTATGTCTCCTTAACTACTTTAAGACATGCATCAAGTGTTGTATTTTATGTAATACAATTTGTACCTCTTAACATTTAAGATGTCATTGACTCCTCCATTATATATAGTAAAGATATTTTACAATCACAAAACATAAATACTTCTATGGATTCTAAAAAAAACAAATGTTGGTGGAAGCAAGAGATCACTAGTAGCTGGTTTGAGAACGGGTGGTTCCGGCTCGAGAGGAAGTGATTCGAGGTTGACTCCAACATTTAATGTGTAATTTTTCTAAAAGACTTAAGTTTGAATTATTTAATTTTTTATTTTTAATGAAAGTTTATTTTTAATTTTGTTTAAAAAGTACAATTTGTGTTTTATTTTAAACAAAATATTAGAAATAGTCTATGATAACTGAAAGACGAGCGTCACCACTAAAGCGGGGTTTCTTGATTAATTCAAGGTAGCTATTAAATAAAAATGATATGCCAAGTGCATGATTGGTGGATTCCTATCGATCTAGAGCAATACCACTAGCCCTAGTAGTAATGTTGGTGCCAATAACTATTTATTTGAAATAAGTTAAGTCAAATTAAAATAATGTGCCAAACGAGCAGCTCCATAAAGGTTTAATACAACAAAAAAATGGTTTGAAAGTTGCTTAAAGTATCATTATAATTATTACAAAGCACCTTCCCAAAATTAGTTACTGCTACAATTTGATAGTATTCTAGCTAGACTAATTTGTATATCATGTTCTAGAATCTAGACTATCAACGTAGAGTGTCACTATTTTACCACCAACTAGCTAGGGCTCTTAATTATGCATCTGTATAAGACACAACTAAACATGTTAATATAAAAGGATACACCACATTGTCATGCAACTTTGTCAATTCATGCGTATAGTAGAGGTCATGACTCATGATAGTGGTTAGCTTAGGTCATGCATTGTTACAGGTTTAATTATTGGTTTATTGAAGTTTAAAGACGCTATTTTATTTTGAGACTGTTTAGGTTATTAGAAGAATGAACAAGTTATTTCCTAGTATTTTGTGTTGTTTGTATAAAACAAGTTTTATACTTTGATGATTGAATGAAATGAATGGGTTGATTAAATATTGTCACTTCAATAGTGTTATTGTGTTCTTGGGCAATCCGTTGTGCCCGGTATGTTCCGCCGCCTTGGGCAATCCGTTGTGCCCGGTATGTTCCGCCGCCTTTGATCGGGGTGTGACACAAAGTGACAAAACCCTAGTTTATTATCTAATTACCATAATACCCTTAGGCGTTTTAGTTTAAATCTACCACGGTTGTCATCACTTTTGTACCTTACATAGACACATGTGTCTCCCATGTGTGTGTGATATTACCTTACATACGCGCATGTTTCTCTCTTGTATGTGATATTACTAGGATAATGATGTTATTACTAACAATAATAAATAATAATAATAATTTCAACCTTTTAACGTATGCAAAGTAGTCACTACTATCCCCAACATGTAACGTTTCTGATTTATGTATTCGTATTCGTTTACCTTACTCGAGAATGTAATTAGGATATTTTGTATTATTAAAAACTTGTATTTGTTGGTATTTAACTTGGTCTAGCTTAGTTTACACTCTCATAACTTTCAAACTCGTCAGGCAACTCTTAAAAACTCTTAAAATCGCTTAAAAGGGCTAAAAATCGTATTTGTAATAGTACAAGGACTATTTTTGCCAAAAAATAGGAAAATTATTCCCCAAGATAATGTAACATTCTACTTTTAATATTAAAAAATAAATAAATGTCGTTACTTAAGGATGTGTTTATATTTAGTTGAGTTAAATAAAATAATAGAGTGTGGGCTTGGACAAAGAAAGATGGAATAAGGGATGATGATGGGCCTGTCCATGAGTTTAAGGGTATATAAACCCCTTAAACCTCCCTAAAACCCTAAAACCCTCCATTTTATCTCCTTGTCTCCCTACACACTAAAAAACACACACAAACACCTCATTCCCTTTACGGACAAGATCTAAACCCTAACCAAGAAGGGGTTGTGATAAATCTTTGTTATACACGCAAGAAGCAAGTCTAGGAGCACGTGTTGAGCCAAACCTGCAGCTCGACGTGAACCAAAAAGGTACGTTTAAGTTTAAAGGTTACGTTTTTAAGGTCGGTTTGCCCTAAGATTTGATACGAAGGCAAATCGGGCATTTTTACGCAATAAAAATGTAAATTTGATGTTAAAATACGATGGTTAGTAAGATTACAGGGAAGTCTAGCTTTGATGAGGGTCGTGAGGGTGATGAAGCTAATGAAGATCCAAATGACCAGGCAACTGACAAAGCGGAAACGCCTGAGTGTGACGTAGAGATTGCTTAAAACACATGTGACACCATTAAGTAGCATTATTATCATTAATTCATTTAAATAACAAATACACAAGTGTTCAAGTAAACAAATACAATGGAAATAAATAAAACAAGCATTAAATTTGTCTATTATTTGAATATCATAATTCTAGTGTCCTCACCGATTCATCATCTAATAAGTGCACATGTAGTATACATATAAAATAAAGTCAACTAATTGAATAGTTGGTGAGTTCACACAAGTTTGGTATAAATACGTAAAAACCATACAATTTCATGAAACTTGTGAAATAATATCGCAAGTAAGGGTTCTTTACACTCGAATCAAGGTCCTGAGTGTAAAGAATAAATGAAGGTCTTATCCCGTTAGTACCAACCAACGTACTCGAATCGGGGTCATTTTTCCACTCGAAACAAGGTCCTAAGTGCAAAGGGGGGCGTATGATCATACTTATCGAAGAAATCCATGCACGTAATTTTGAGCAAGTAACAAGTAAGTACACAAGTCCATGATATGAATTGTAGTTTTGTAAATAAATAAGTAAACAATTGATTTGATAGGATATATATGATACCCCAAAATGTGAAAAAACAATAAAAAGGGGACCCCGCCTTACTGATTCTCAAGCTAGATGCATGGAAGTTGCAAGAAACCCCGCCTTCCTGTAATATGTCTAATGGTGTTGTTCGTTTTGTAGATTCAAATCATTTGCACGAATTCAAGGCTTTCAGAATAGTCTTACCTAGTGGGAATATCAATCTTAACCCCGATAGATTGATGTTTCTTCACACACCTTTTAATAGTTCAAAACAAATCTAATCTACTTATAAATTTAGGTGAAAAAAACACTATATACACACCTTGATACTACTAAACTACAAGCTCCTTGGTGTTAACCACCCAAGTAAATAATCATATACATATTATTCAATCTAGCATTTACCCTCAACCTAAACATTAGTATCGACATTTATCTTTAAACAAAATAATAAAAAAGAAATGATAAATAGTACTGAAACATCTTAATCGATAAACTCTTCATGCATTGAGCTTATTCTTTTGGGTGAGGGTTTAATCTATTCATTAAAATTCTTATTTAAATGGAACGTTAAAAATATTGGTTTCAGATAAAATTTATTAAAGGAACAACTCAGGCTTGTAGCACATGAGATTGACTGTGTAAAGATAATCAACATAAGTGAGTCATTTTATGTGGTTTTCATAAGTTTAGTTAGTTGGAGGGTCATGACTATGCGATGTCCATCTACATAGTTGTGAAACTTTATCAATTCATGCGTAATAGAGGTTTTGTTTATGAGTATGCACTGAACACAGACCATGCGAGTTTATTCAATCTTTACGTGTATGTGATGATAAATTTAAGTTTGTACAACACAACTATGCGGGTATCACCACATGGTATGCATATAAAGAATAACTTTTTGTATACTTAATATTGAGAATGCCCACTTTATCAACCCAATCCTCAAAATCTCAATTCTAATCTACCTGTATTTTACACCAATAATCAATTAACATGTGTACTAACTTGGCAAAAACTTTTCCGTCGGGCCATCGGTTTTTCAACATTTTTAAAACTTTGTTTTACCGCACTAAGGCTAAGGGGTATACACTTTAAACATCATTCTCCTCACTCGTCACGCCAGCGCCACGTCAGCTTTCCTCCCATCATTCAACATCACCATTCAACACCCTTCAACCTAGGGGTATACACCCTTAAACACCATTCTTCATTATTCTTCATTTCTTATTTTTCTTTTTTATATAATACAATTTTTAAATTTAAAATATATATTTGAAATTATAACATTTAATAAAATAAGTTAAAATGCATAAATTTAAAAAGTGGAACCGATTACATTAATTAAAAAAATACAAACCATAAACTAAAAAATTAGAAAAAAATAATAAAAAGTAAACATAAAAAGCTAAAAACTAAAACTAAAACTAAAACTAAAAAACTAGAAAGTTGAGTTATATTTTTGGCCAATTTTTTGTTTCAATGCCAACTCAAACTCGAGCTCTTGTTCTTGAAGATGGCTAAGATCTCGCGTTAGAAGGTCGACATCTTTCCGCTTGGCTTCATCTTTCCGCTCAGCCTCCATTAAATGAAGTTTATCCTATTCTATCCCGGTTGTCTTTTCGCTTATTTTTTGCCTCATTTTCATCTTCTAAATTTGCAACTCTCTAAACTTGTAAACTCATCCTTTATAAAATTCAACTTCGGGTCGTCGGTCTATGACGATCGGACTCTTTTTTTTGCCTATGCCTTATCCCTCCCAATCGGACGTTCCGGTTCAGCCGGATCGTCATCGCTAAAATTCATATTAAAATCTTGGTTACAACGGGGATCCGAACCACCCGCACTATAGTCTCCACTTCCGGATGTTTTTGTACGCTTCACCGATTGAACCTCGCCTGACACTGAATGCCACTTCGCACAATGTCGAACAATTTCCCAAACTCGTGGGTAGGGAAAGACATGCTTATGTTTGGCAACATATCAATCATTTGCCTACTTGTAAATATCGGCGTCATTACTACCACTCGTTGGATTATCCTTGGCGTTAGTGTAGAGATTGTTAAACGATCCCACCTTTTTATTCATCTCCCTCCATTTTTCGTTTATGGAACCATGTCTTCAATACTTCAGGACTTGTAAAATTTCATGATAGTTGAGCGTGACAGCCTTCCATAAACTCGAATCAGTTTGAGCATTACCTAATAATATGTAACAACTCGGATTTAATTTATTATTTTATTAACCCTTACCTAACCCGCTTATATGTTCGGGATATTTATCAAAAAATATTGCGTTTATCGAGTATTTTTTTAATTATTTGTTTAGTATATTATTTAATATATAAATAACTATAAAAGATATACATTTTAACCCCTAAACTATACTTTAATCCCCCCTTGTATCCATATCCAAACTAGAGGGACTATTTAGCAAAAATCTGATTATTATAACCATCTAACCCATTAACCCGTTAACCCGTATACCATAACTATATATCTCACTCGTTTCGCATACCCGATGACCCATTTTGCATCTTGGACCACAATTCTCGTTGCAAACTTGGAAAAAGAATCATGTATGATATGCTTCTTGCCATAATCGGCCTTATCAACAACGTTAATTAGGAACTATGATTTGCTTGATACGGATTTCTTAATATACTAAACCGACATCACTCGTTAACCAATATACCTTATAACGATCATAATAACTCGATTAAACATACAAACACCATCTTTATACCAGCGAAAACAGAACCCCCCATCCTTAATTACATTAACATCGTTGTTGGTTCTTGTTCTTGAGCTCATTAGTGTTAGCCATTGTAATCTCAAAGCAACCCTCGTATAACATCATAAAAGGTAGATTATTTAGTGTTTATTCGTCTTTGATCAGTAAACATAAACCCTAAGGTTGATTGGAAAAACATTAACGAAATCAATCAATTGATTATGTTAGGGTTTATACGAATTGGGGTTTTTGTTATGTTAGTATTTAATTTTCAGTTTATGTGTTGTTAACAAGTTAGCCACTAGCCCTGATGGCTGGTGCACCTTTGGTTAAACACATGGAGACGGTTGAGGCCGCGGGTTTGAGTCCCTCAGCCCGTCTTTTTGGTTAATTTTTGTTATTTTTAGTTTTTGTTTACTTAATAATTAATATTAATAATAGAAAATCATAATAAACCTTATTTTTATTAGAACCAACAAGTTTAAGGTGTCGTTTGTCCGAATATTTACTAAAAGCTTATGTATGTATATATATATAAGTATATGTATGTTTATATATATATATATATATATATATAATTATAGTATAAATTAATTTAAAATCTAAATATTAAAGGTTTTTAATAAATAAAATATATTTATAAATATTCTAATTTTATTTAAATAAATGGATAAAACAATCTTTTTATATATTGTAAATATATATTTTATATAAGGATTTTATTTATAATTATGAATATATTTTTATTAGAAATATAGTATATGTTAAGAGTTTAATAAATAAAGAAAAATAATAAAACTGATAACAAATCTATGTGATATTTAATTTTCGCATGAACACACTCGATAATCAAAATTCCGAATCTCTATCTAGTTTTAGATTCGTTTTTCAATTCGTATTTATTTTCCTCAATTATTGCAATTAGGATTTCTCGTCGGTAATTTCTGAAGAGCGGATTTATCGCTTTCTTATCGAATCATTCCCGCTTTGCTTATTTACTAAGGTGAGTACTTCACTCCCCTTTTTACTTATTTTAAACCTTTTGGGGACATATGCGCATTTACAGTATTTACCTATTATATAGTATCCACAATTGCAACTGCTTAATCCTTGTGTGTATATTAATTTAATGCCTAACTTGTTATATGCTTATTTGAACGCATTCGGAGAGGTCCAACATATTTTAGTATGATTATACGACTGTCCTGCCCGGCGTCCAATCTCATGACAATGGCCGACAACTCATTTTTGGTAACCAATGCCCGATTCGCATGGCAACGGTTTAGCCCATTCTTTGTAACCTGTATGAATTGTGTACATGCTATGGCTTTATTTTTTTTTCTCACAAGAACAGTTTGCATATTCTTTTCTATATTATATTGTATTCAAATTAACTGGTGTTTTACTCACTCAAACATGCGTTGACAAAATTATTTCTATTTTATACGTATATGCAGGTTATCATTTCAACTAGTTGCAAGATTTGGTGAAGAATTTAGGATTGCTTACGTTAGAAGAATAAATCAAGACTTAGATTTGTATTTATTGTTTTGTTTAATAAATTGTACGTTGTTGTTTGAATTTATTTGAATATTTAATTAAATTTAATAAATATTGTCATCTTTAATATTGCATGATAATACTTTGAGAACTGTGGTCAATCATTTCACGCCCCGACATTTCCGCCTTAGGTTGGGGTGTGACATAACATATAAATAAAATGTAAAACGTAAACATATTTAAACAATTGGGATCTTTAAAAAATTATAAAATTGTAAACAATACCCTATGATGCATTCTCGCTTTCGCTAACCCAAGCTCTTGCCATAGCGACTTCTTCGGTAGTGTTCCACATGTTAACCTTTTCTCGAACAAGATATTCAATGGTTTCTGGTTGGGTTTATTTAGGGGCCCGCTTTTTCGAATTCTTTTTGTTTCTCGGGTTCAGGTTGGGTTCCGGCACCACCTCTTGTACATTGATGACCGTCGTTCAAGTCAATCAAAAACCTAATTAAACTACCTAGATAGGATAAGTAAGGTATCGTATCCACCAGGAGTATGTGGTCAATGTGATTCGTGTACAGATTTAGTATTATGAAGTAACTGGTTTTTAGTGCTGATCACACAAGCAATTAAAGTGAATTCAGAGAACTAAGTAACACGCAAGTAAACGAGTTCAAGCAATTAACAAACAAATCACACCTGGGAATTCAAGTAAGCAACCTACAGTTATCTCATGCAACCTAACAGATTAATTATTAACGATTAACTAAAGACTGATCAATCAGACAAAACCTTATACATCAACAATCACTTTACACACAGCATTGGTTATCAAACAGTCATTGCCAGTGTGACTCAGTTAAGGGTTCTTGTATGTTTTATTGTATTCAATCTAACCAAACAGTCATATGATCAATTATCTAGCAACTGGTAACAGATCGTTCAGACTAACGTAAACCTAAACCGACCGAACACTCAGAAATACCAAACATTAATAATCATATATCAATAATCAATAATAATACAATAATATTCTTAGTCACATGAGAAAAACTGTAAAGATTACAAACTATACATCCCGGGTGCGATTCTAGGAGATTAGCCGAGCCTTGACATCATTGGATCTTCAATACGGATGATATGAATCATATGTAGGGTCTTGGCACGAGCTATGGTGGTGGAAATCGCCTATTGGAGCTGCTAGAAATCGCCTCCAGGCACCAAGAATGAGATGAAACGAAAGATTAGTCAAAATGCAGCCAAAAACCCTTATAAATATGTTGTTACGAACTCCGGACCGTGGCCCACGGTGGTCCAAGAACCCACGGTATGGTGTAAACTGTTGTTTTTGAGCTGGGTTGACCGTGGGCCACGGTGGAATGCTCAAGATCTTGTTTTCTTCATATCTTTCTCGTTTCAACTCCTTTTTCTTCGCCGTTTTCTCCCATGTTCTCGTAATTACATCCTTTATCTTCTCCTACTTGTTTATTTTCATTTCCAACACTTGTGTAGTGGCTCCGATCTTCCCGAGATATCATTCCATGCTCGTACAAGTCTCTAATTTAGCATCTTTAACGATCAATGACCTGAAATACAAAAGCACGTATGAAGTAACAAAGTTCCTGCAATAAATGATTAAAACTAATAAATAAACGAACTAAAACATATACACATTAACCAACCATCACATCCCCACACTTATCTTTTGCTTGCCCTCAAGCAAACTCTAAAGTAAACATTAACCTCTATCGTAGGTATGTAAATTATCGCCATTAATACTAGTGAGGTTTAAGGTCATACCCAGTTTGCCAGACCGACACTTTTTATAGATTGACATCCCACAAATAAAGTTAAGTGCTATACTAAAAACAATAGAGCCTCCCAGACGAGTGTACTTTGTTTCCAGTTAAGGCATACATGTTCATACCCCTCACACTATCAACACTCCTCTCGGTTTAATATCTGGACTAGCAAAAGATGTGCCAGTATATGTCTCTGCCCTCAAATACCAAATATGAGTCACAACTTAATAAGCTTGCAGGTCAGTCTTATCTCCACCCATTACCCACCGGTTGCATAAAGACTCGGACTAGGGTTTTGCTGAGGCTTAGGTTGGGTGTGGAATAGGCATATTAAGTGACTAAGGTGGATGAAACCCAGTTAAACAAATACACAGACAACTGATAAAAAAAACAAACAGACTGCTTATTACATAACTGAATAAGAAGTGACTTTCTTTTTGGCGTTTTGCTGATTTTTTTTTCAAACTGATAGACAATACACTGAAGCAAATAATTATACAACTCTGACAAACACATATTTACAACTCAACCGAGACATACGTACATTGTGTACTATTCTCAACACTTGACTATATACAACTCGATAACGAACTGAATTTCATCACACAGGGTTAAAATATAATAAAGGCCAAGGCTGAAATGGCGTGAAATTTCTGGTTTAGCAAATAAACAGGAATGAGGTCCAAACGGGCTCCTAGGGGGACAATGTCGGGTAAGGAAATTTATTTAGTGGAGGAAAAGTGTATGTAAAAGTTTTCTAAAGTCCTAATCTCCATACAGGTGGTGGTTTTAAGATCTCGATAAGCATGTGACAAACAAGTTCTAAATCTGTAAAAAAATACCGGTTTCCCTCAATCAATGGTGTAAGACATGTTTCATATCTGTTATATAATATGTGTATTAAGTATAGGGGGCCATCTCACAATATGTCTGGAATAATGGGCTGCCGATATGAAACATGTATACCCGTCCCCTTGACTCGTTATCCCCGTTTAAACGACCCCATTTTCAACTTCTCTTTTTGAAAACATTTGTGAGTAAAACTATCGAGAAGCTGAAAAACCAACCATGACCATAAACCTATAACTTGGCATTAATGACAATAATTAACAGTTAATAACTTTGGTTTCTGAACACTCTTCGAGGTACTATCGGGCTAAAATTTTCAAATTTCCCCCATCCCCACACTTGAGGTTTACATTGTCCTCAATGTTAAAATATTAAAACAATTAATGAACATTTGAGGGACGGGGTTGAAATTGACTTTTTGATTGTTAAGCAATTTTAAAAATTCGGGGCTCAAATGTGACGGTTCTCCTAGCAAATATACAAGTACACTTTTAACATTTAAACTAATAAGACAAAATAAATTATGAAACTGAAATCACTTGATATCAATGAGATTGGAAAAGGACCAGTCGGCTCGCGAACTCTTATAAACACTCGTATACTCTCGTCTCGACCAAGTACCAAACTGACAACCGAACCTGCAAAATCTCGAGACGTGTAGAAGCAAGCTTCTCACAAGTGTAAGACATAGGTCTTTTACGAGTTATGAAAATGATTTTCTGTTAATTTTATTAAAACAATTACCGAGCCAAATTAAGTCATTTCATAATAAATTTTTTTAAACAAGTTAAAATATTAAAAGACCTAACTCACTTTCGTAGGAATCATGATTGCATTTAGCGTATGCAACAAGCCCTGTAAACCTCCCGGTAGCCCGGGAGGACGAGTGGGGTCTCGTGAGGGTTTATAGTGAACTACACCCACAAAGTTCGGTTACAACAAAATATACATGTACCTGGATTAACCACAGCAAAATGAACATGAAAGCACTCTGGGTCGATTAATTGAAACCTCATTTTCTCGTGGTGCGGTATCCCTACACTTAGCTTTTGCTATGATGGTACGCTT
Source organism: Bidens hawaiensis (assembly GCF_021521415.1). Lineage (NCBI taxonomy): Eukaryota > Viridiplantae > Streptophyta > Magnoliopsida > Asterales > Asteraceae > Bidens > Bidens hawaiensis. The sequence continues at coordinate 167,359 of NW_027492672.1, forward strand.
AAAATACAATTAGTAAAATAAAAAAAAAATTGCAAACTAAAAATATACAAAATGTACAAATACCACCCTTTTGAAAATTTTATAACATCCCCGGCAACGGCGCCATTTTGATGACCGTCGTTCAAGTCAATCAAAAACCTAATTAAACTACCTAGATAGGATAAGTAAGGTATCGTATCCACCAGGAGTATCTGGTCAATGTGATTCGTGTACAGATTTAGTATTATGAAGTAACTGGTTTTTAGTGCTGATCACACAAGCAATTAAAATGAATTCAGAGAACTAAGTAACACGCAAGTAAACGAGTTCAAGCAATTAACAAACAAATCACACCCGGGAATTCAAGTAAGCAACCTACAGTTATCTCATGCAACCTAACAGATTAATTATTAACGATTAACTAAAGACTGATCAATCAGACAAAACCTTAGACATCAATAATCACTTTACACACGACACTGGTTAAAATGAATTCAGAGAACTAAGTAACACGCAAGTAAACGAGTTCAAGCAATTAACAAACAAATCACAGCCGGGAATTCAAGTAAGCAACCTACAGTTATCTCATGCAACCTAACAGATTAATTATTAACGATTAACTAAAGACTGATCAATCAGACAAAATCTTAGACATCAATAATCACTTTACACACGACACTGGTTATCAAACAGTCATTGCCAGTGTGACTCAGTTAAGGGTAATTGTATGTTTTATTGTATTCAATCTAACCAAACAGTCATATGATCAATTATCTAGCAACTGGTAATAGATCGTTCAGACTAACGTAAACCTAAACCGACCGAACACTCAGAAATACCAAACATCAATAATCAATAATCAATCATCAATAATAATACAATAATATTCTTAGTCACATGAGAAAAACTGTAAAGATTACAAACTATACATCCCGGGTGCGATTCTAGGAGATTAGTCGAGCCTTGACATCATTGGATCTTCAATACGGATGATATGAATCATATGTAGGGTCTTAGCACGAGCTATGGTGGTGGAAATCGCCTCTTGGAGCTGCTAGAAATCGCCTCCAGCCGCCAAGAATGAGATGGAATGAAATATTAGTCAAAATGCAGCCAAAATCCCTTATAAATATGTTGTTATGAACTCCGGACCGTGGCCCACGGTGGTCCAAGAACCCACGGTACGGTGTAAACTATTGTTTTTGAGCTGGGTTGACCGTGGGCCACGGTTTTGACCGTGGGCCACGGTGGAACACTTGCTCAAGATCTTGTTTTCTTCATATCTTTTTCGTTTCAACTCCGTTTTCTTCGCCGTTTTCGCCCATGTTCTCGTAATTATATCCTTTAACTTCTCCTACTTGTTTATTTTCATTTCCAACACTTGTGTAGTGGATCCGATCTTCCTGAGATATCATTCCATGCTCGTACAAGTCTCCAATTTAGCATTTTTAACGATCAATGACCTGAAATACAAAAGCACGTATGAAGTACCAAAATTCCTACAATAAACGATTAAAACTAATAAATAAACGAACTAAAACATATACACATTAACCAACCATCATACATCGTCATCGGTATGAAGGGTTTGATCCATCGCCATCGTTGGAGGTATTCGTTATACTTGATCCATTCGTCTAAAGCTAAAAATGCACTTGGCGTTACCTCCGGGGTAAAGTTGGGATCTGTTTTGGTTAAAATGTGTTTGAAATTGGTTAATGGGTTGAAATATGTTAAAATGGTTTGAAATAGGTTAATGTATTTAATATATATATATATATATATATATATAATTATTACCGTTGAAACGGTCAAAAATCCAAGCCATTACATGTTTGGAGGGCCGAAATACGTAGAATCCCAACTCGTGAGGCGCTCGAAAAAAGGAATGTTTTGTTCCGGATAGGGCATGTGCTCTATGTGAGATGGGGACATAAACGGTTGACCATGTTAATATGGGCTGCTGGGTGGCGACTGTGGTTTGGGAACACATTAGTCGATGGTGTAAAATTCCTCCTATTTATGGTTTAACGGTGAGAGACTTATTGGAGATACACAAGACGATAAGACTCGGGAAAAGAGAGAAATAAGCGTTGTATGAGATTATCATCGTGGCTTGTTGGAGAATGTGGAAAGCAAGAAATGAGAAGATGTTCGAAGGGAAGGAGGTGAAAGTGGATGAGATTATCGGAGACATCAAGTCGCTCGGTTACCTTTGGTTTAAAAATAGATCCAAAAGTAGATAGATTGGTTAAATTAGTGTAAGTTTTAATTTAGGGAAAATTCCTAAAATAACCTATTCATAGAATGCGTTTCCAAGTTTAGCCCTACTAATTCAAGTTTCCAACTTTGTCCCTTTGGTATCTCGTCGCCGACGACATGATAGCGAACACCGACGATGCGTTACTGAAACAAATAGGATAACGACACGTGGCCGGAATCTGTGTTGACGATGCGTTATGTTGCTAACGTAGGGTAGCGGCGATGCGTTATCACTAACGCATCGTGGAACCCTTGTGTTGTCATAACAAGGTAGCAGCAACATAACGCATCACCGCCACCCTACGTTAGCACAATAACGCATTGTCAACCCTATGTTATACGTAACGTAGGGTGGCAGCGATGCGTTATGTTGCTAACGTAGGGTAGCAGCGATGCGTTATCCACTAACACATCGTCGACTACCTATTCCGGCCACGTGTCGTCATCCTATTTGTTTCAGTAACGCATCGTTGGTATTCGCTATCATGTCGTCGACAACGAGATAACAAAAGAACAAAATTAAAAACTTGAAGTAATGGGGATAATCTTGAAAACACATTCTCTAAATGAGGTAATGGGCTATTACGGGAATTTTCCATTGAATTTATGTTAACTTCCCCGTAGCCTTAAATATCTCAATTCAAATGTACCCGTTATTTACACCCATAGTCAATCAACACGTGTACTAGGCTGCCAAAAATGTTTCCGTCGGGGCATGGGTTTTTCCACGTTTTAAAAACTTTGTTTTCCCGCAAATAATAATAAAGCGTTCCTCCTTTCAAACACTCCACTCTCTCTCTCACACACACGAACGAACTGAACCCTAGATCTCCAATCCCCAATTAGTTCTACCTCAAATCCATCCAATTGCCATTACATCTCCACCTAATTACACAAATGCCGTCACCGGCTGCCGTAGAAGACCACTCCAACACCAAAACGGAGGACGAAACGACGGCGTTTCATAAGAAACGATCTCGGCGCGTGAGTTTCGCAGAGAATACATTCGTTCATATATTTCACCGTGATGAAGATCTGGAAACACCTCAGGTACCTAAGCCACATAATTCTCCACTTCAGGACCTAGGGTTTGGTGAAAAGGATAGTGACTCCAAACAGCTTTCGGCTACCGATGATGACGATGACGATGACGATCCGGATGAGTTCGGACCGAATAGACCGTTTTTTCGTGTCGCTGCGTCTCCGTCCTCGGCTGGTAGCACAATATCTGCTACCTCTAATGATGGCAAGTGTTTCTGATTCTAATAATATTATTTGAACTTGATTGTTTAATTAATGTTAATGCTTATAATATAAATGATGCAAACACTGCACAATAATTGGATTGGATGTTGTCATGCTGCTAGGAGTATAAACGAGCCGAGCTCGGGTTGTTTTGACTTACAAGAGCTCGAGCTTAGCTCGTTTATGTGTTATTTATTAATTCATATACATGTTAAGTTATTTTTAGATATTTTGAGAAAATCTTAACAAGCCTAAACTCGGCTCGAGGTTGTGTGCAGTACCTAAGGGGTGTAAACGAGCCAAGCTGCTCGCAAGCTTCTTGAGATTGGCTCGTGCAAAGGCTCGATCAATCCGAGCTGAAACGTGCCTGAGTTCGAGCCTAAAAGTAAGCTCGCTTAATAAATGAGCATGGGCCTAAAAGTAAGCTTGCTTAATAAATGAGCCTGGGCCTGAGCTTCACTGATCTAGCTCGAGCCAGATCGGGAGCCTGTCATTAAAATAATTTCTATAATACACACACACACACACACACATATATATGCTAGACGGATGCCCGCGCGATGCAGCGGGAAATACAAACCTTGATAATTAATTACGTAATAGATTTATGGGTGTTCACTGTTCCGTTTGTAATCGTGAAATCGTTTATTGGTATAGGTAGATTAATAATTCTTATTTTAAACTCAATTTAGTATCGAAGTACATACGAAACCGGAACCTAACCATTGCTAATGGTTTGGTTTTGTTGAGTTAAATTTTCAACGGTCCGGTTTTAATTTTCGGCGACAAAAGTGTTGCTAACAGCGTGGCTCACGGTTTAATCTATACCATCAAAACCGAACCACAAACACATATACGTAAAATGTTATTTTTAACTGGAAAAAAAACTATGATAATATCATACTCAAATTAAAGAGAATTAAATGCTCGTTTTTATGGTGCAGTTTTTAAAATAAATATTAACATACGAAAAAGTTATGGCCGTTTAAAATCGCGGGGGTATTTGGGTTAAAAATGAAAATATAAAGAATATATACATAAAAGATGAAGGATCAAAGTTGTAACTATTCTTTAATTTTACAAAAGTTAATTAAATTTAAGGGGTAAATGTTGTAAATATTTTGAAAAAAATATGAATGCACGTGAGTTTTTATATTAAAAAGACTATTTTGTCCTTTTTTAAACTTGTACCATATGCTTAAAACTTTGTAAATTACTTAAAATCACCGTCTTAATTTGCCCTTCATTGCCATATTATATATAGTATAGATATATATGTTTAATAATGTTATTAAAAAATAATTAATATGTTATATATAAAATTTTAATTGAAAAAATACATGTAAATAATTATAAATATATAAAAAATAATTAAGAAATAGTAAACGAGTCGAGCTCGAGTCTGGAAAACTACTCACGAGACGAGCTTGAGCTTTAGAAATAGAGATCAAAATGAGTTGAGCTCGATCTCGAGCTCTGCGTAAGTTAAACGAGCTAAGCTCGGGCCTGGCTTGGCTTGTTTGCACTTTTTGTACCTTAAACAAGTGACCAACTTAGGGGGGTCAGGTCGCGTGACCTACTTTGGGGGGAAGCTCGTTTAGTAAATGAGCCTAAGCCTGAGCTTCACTGATCTAGCATGAGTCGGATCGTGAGCCTATCATTAAAATAATTTTTAATATATATATATATACACTAGTTTTATCCTCCCGTGTTACGGGGGTTTATTTAAGTTTTTGTTTTTAATCGTTTTGTTATTTTACAATATATACACAAATATAAATCAAAACTGCAGGAATAAATCCCAAGAAATAAGCTATCATCAAACCTAGTTAAGACTATCTAAATATAAAATAAGAGATACAATATTTGAATTTGAATCATTTCTTTGGAGAGAGATTATTATCTCTAATATAAACGACCTTTATTTGAGGCTCGAGCTCGATAAGGCTCGGCTCGTTTTGAGCTCTTTATTGATCCGATCTCGAGTAGCTCGTGAGCAGCTCTGCTCGTTTGCATCCCTACATGCAGCTTTGTATATTATTTCTAATTCACAAATTTAAAATTCCGCTAACTGTTATTTTTCAATCTAATTACCCATATTGCAGAAGATAATTTTTTCGATCCTGTATCGACAAGATTTATTAGGAAAGATTTACTAGACTCTGCTGGTTCAGATGATAACTATGATCAAACATTGGATTCAACTGCATTTTCAATGCATTTCCAAAGCCTTGCCAGATCGGATTCATTTGCGGAGAAAACCCCTACTCCAAATTCTGTTCCTTCCGATACAAGAAGCCACATGCAACTGACACTAGTAAATAAGGTGGATTCTTGTCCTACTAGCGCAGGTTCTCCATCAAATGATATGAGTCTTGTTGAAACATATCATGATAAGTATGACTATGGGAACTTATTGCCTGTTTTGGATCCACTTTCGGCAGAAGACCAAAATGAAAAAGGGTCTGACTTTATGGATTTTAGTTATAATCAAAATAATAGAAGGCCAGGTTTTATGAATCATGAGGAACATAATGAAGATGTTTCTGTTAAACATAATGAAATGCTTGTTGTAGCCAATGGATCTAAGCCCCTTCTCACTGGGGCTTCTAAACCACCAACTCCTAATGATACTAATATGGCTCATCAATTTAATGGTGTAATAGAAAAGGAAAATAGTTCTCCTTCGGTAGGGTTAATATCCCATTTAACCGGTACGCCAAATCACATGCTTTTAAACGGTGTTGGCTTATTCAAGTCTCCAGGAACCGTGACTCCTTCCAATAATCAAACAAGAGTTATTCAAAGAGCTAGTGTTTCTTCTCTACAAAAAAGCATGTCTAAACTTAGAAGTCTAGAAGCTTCTCCCTTTTCTACCGCTTTGATTGCTAAACTTGAAGACTCAAACTCTAGATCTTTATTTGGTCTATCTAAGATGGGTACTTTGTTGGAAAAAGAAGGCACACCTACACAAATGGATAATAATAAGACCATAACTCATGAGGGAAGAGAAAATTCTAGCCCATTAAATGTTGCAGGTTCCAGCATAGAAGAAATGATGCAGGACAGTGATGTCCACAACAATTCAGGAACAAAGGAGGACTTAACAAACTTATCAAAAGATATACAACATGATAACATAAAATCAGTTTTAAAAGAAAGTGATATTTCTATGGGACAAATGAATGCTTCTCTTGTATTAAATGGCAAGATGGATGAAAAATCTTGTCATAAGGTTAGTATTCTACTTTCTTTTTTTTTGCTAAAAGCTTAGTATATTTACTGAATATAATTTGACTCTTGTGTTACATTTCCTTCAGAATTTGGCAGATCAGTTGAACAACGAAAAAGATGATTCTTTGATTGCAGAAAACGTACGGTCTGATGTCAGCCCAGCTGAGCGTAAAAGAAAAGCTGAACATGAAACTACCGACAAGATTGCTAAAATCAAAAAGTGTTCAAACTCTGATCTTGAAGTCCCAAATGCCAGTGAAACGTCAAGCAGTGGTCCTAATTTGGAACATTTGGCTCAGGTTTGGTTGCCAACTGCTAATTTCTGTTGTTATTGTTCATTAATTATCAGTGTTTATCTGACACTCTGTTATGCAGATTCATACAGATTCTTTAAAGATACAAAACTTCTTCCACATTCAGTTGATAAGATGAACTTGCATGCGGTATAGTCTTTTGTTTTTTATATCCTTTGCCACAACTATTGGCTAGCAAACTATATCAAACTTTCTGTCTCTTAATATATTGTGCTGGTTGCTGTTTTTGCAGATTGATCGGATGATTGATATTCTAGGGCAGCTACAGAGATCAGAAACATATCAGCTTCTTTCTAGTGAATATCAATCTAAAGATAAAAGGTAATTTATTTTGAGGTAATCTATTCATATATACATCTAATTATAGTTCCCAGTAGGAATATTCAAGATAAAAGGTAATTTGCATATCAATTCAAAGATTGTTTCATTTTATGTGTTGATTCCAATATTGTTTATAAAAAAATTGCAGAGCAGCAGAAATAAAATTGGTATTGTGCAAATTTGTGTATGAGCAAGCACAGTTGCAGCTAATGCATGTGAAACGAGAGAGGTTACTGGTACTGAATATTCCCAATTTCCCATCTATTTTTCTTAAAAAACATTTTTTTTTATTATTTTCAACTGTTTTATTTGTAGAAAAACATGCAATCACTGGCCTCTGGAATTCAAGAGGCCGAAGCATTAAAGTTGAACCATCCACTAGATGTTCAAGTTATTCATCAGCAGCCTTTATCAGACAAGATTATGGAGACTCAAGAGGTAACTAAACCTTTTTAAATCTGTTTTTAGTCAACCTTATATTGTGACCGCTAACTTTAAACAAAGGCTAGGTTGGTTTTTTTAACGTGTCGACTTTTACAGTGCCGCACAGACAACAAAGTGACTTCCATGATGCAGGAGAGTGAAGATATTAATAGAAGAATTTCCAACTTGACAAAATCTTTACACATATCGTGTAAGATAAAAGATCTCAATCCTGCTGATACTATTGCATTTGCTAATAATTGTTTGACGAAAAAAGCACGTTGTCAGATTATACGAAAGGGTATGCAGGTTTCTGTATTTACTTGACTTACTACCTTATTTTATCATGTAAGATTATAACATGATATTTTTATTCTGATGATGTTTTTGTTTTCAATTTATTACAGCTTTGGACTATAGACGAACGAAAGAATAACAAAGACCATCATGATGTTGTTCTTAACTACCTTGACCTACTGTCTCAAAGGTACTTCGTAAGAACACAATTTTATTTTATTTAATGTTATCATGATGATAAATTTCATTTGTTGCTGATATCAGGATAACGGTTACTGCTGGTCCATGTTATTCCGTTTCTAATACATTGAATCAAAGAAATATACAAAAGGTAAAATCTTATATATATATATGTATACACACACACACACTCACATTTATGTTTATAATTTCTCATATGATTTGATTAGCCTATATATTGTTCACAAACGACCTTGTTGCGTTGTAGTATTTCAAAGATATGGATGCTTCAACGGCATTCGTGTTTGTCTTTGATGCTGCATTATTGCAGAAGCATGCCAGTACAAATTTGGCACACGAAACACAAGTAAGCATTTTAACTAGAATATGTAAAGTTCAAAGTAATATTTTTAAAATTATTCTTTTTATAGATGACTACTTCTCTTTTGGGAAATTTGGTGGATGTGATGAAGGAGATTCAACTTGCAAGATTAGAGCTAAAGAATTTGATTTATGCAAGATTTCACACATCCTCAGGTAATATATGATTAACTTTAATGATTTAAGCAAGATTTCATCATATGACATTCATTGCCTCATACAAAAAAGGTTCTTAGTTTTACAACATTTGTTGACTTGCAGATGAACGCCTTGATTTGGAGCTCTATTTCTTTGATTCAAGCAGCCGGAAAAAGGCAACAGTAACTCTAAACGCTTCATGTCTTAAAAGGTGCCTTGCATCTCCTATTTATTAGTTGAACATTAAACTATGTGTTTATTTTTTTTTCTTATTTTAGCTTATTATTCAAATAGGGGTATCTACCCATCAGAGATTCTTGCATGCGAGATTAATTCATCTCAGGAAAAACTCTCAGTGAGCCTTCAAGATAAAATCATTCTTAATAAATAGTGTGTAAAATGTGTTGTATAATTTATATTTTTAAGTATTCATCTTATGTATTGCATAAAGCAGGTTGTCTGCAATAAAAAAATATGCTTAAAATTAATTGCTATTTAGTATTTACAAGTGGGTTGCATTTGCATAGTTGGACTTAACTTTCCTCATTTACACATGCATCATACTTGAGAGAGCCCCTATTTGTTGGGAAAGTTTCTAGTGGGACTATAAGGTCATAAATGCCCCTTATCTGCACCAAAAGTTTCGTACTAGGAAGAAACATGATTTCAAGGGGAAAAAGTAGTTTTTATGCAACTTGCCTTGCCCTTGTGTTGTTACAAGAGCTATATTATTATTATAATAATAGTTAAATGTACTTTTTGATAGATAAATAAATAAATAAGCAGCTACATGCTAGAAGCAGGAACAGAAATATATGAAAATTAATCATTTTTGGTGTGTTAGATATATGAATTACTCGCGAATAAGCTTTTACATCTAATTATAGTACAAATAATTAGCTCCATGAAACTCTATTGTGTTATATTATTAAATACTTGTGTATCTGTTTATCATATCAAATGCCTTTATATCTATGGCTCTACACTCCATCCATGTTTTCTTATGCTTAATGTTCATAATTTCCCATTAGTTTCAAAATTTCATACTTAGACAATCATATGGAAAGGGAATAACACTTTTGGTGGAAGATCATGAACATTATCTATTGAAGTTTGTAGTATTTATTTCCGGTACGTTTTTGTGTCCTACTATCGAACGTAAAGATTATACATGATGATATACTCATGGCTATTAGGCTATATATATTTAACATTATTGTAGAGTATTAAATACTCTGTCTAATTTCATTATTTTCTATTAATGTTTTTGAAAAACAATGCCCGAGTAGGTTTGAGGTATGACCGGGTAACCCAGATGATACAAGACCAATTAAGCATATTCGGTTTGGTTCTTAATTCTAGGGGGTAAATTCGGGTTAGGTTTAGTCTAGGTAAAACCCGAATAAGATGAGATTGACCCAACCCGAAAAGACCAAGACCAAGCCATCTTATATCAGCCCAGTTTTTGAATTTGATTTTTAAAAATATCAGGTTTTCGGTCTAGCTTGCTTCGATCCAGTTCCAATCAGCTGACGCACACCCCTGTAGTGATATATTACTCTTGAGGCTTTTAAGTTATGTGTCTTGTTGCCTGTGTACTAGATTTTGGTTGATATGACAAGTATCAAAAGTGAAAGAGGCATAATTCATGTATAGGGTAGATAAGGTGACCAAGACATGTGAAGTTTGTTAGGAGGACGACAATACTAGACCAATAACATCCGGGAATAGGTTTGGTTAGGAATAATAGTAAAGAGATGTTAAGGACTAGGTTAGGTTTTTGTTTATACATGAACCTTGGCTTATAATGTAAGTTAAAAAGTCCGTATATTTATTTAACCTAAAATTTTAATATAGTCTGTCTATTCTAATAAAAGTCTACTATTTTTGCGTCAACACCATAGCTCTCCTCACCTTTTTTTCAACCAATTTTCATATATGGTCTTTATTTTTTAAGTTATTTCAATATATGACATTTCAAATTATAGGTTTATTCCAACTAAATCCATTACTACATATAATAAGTATTCTCCATATGGATTGACAAGAGACAATTAGTGAATTTTGAAGTGTTAATTAAAGTGCTTATTATGGTTTATATTCAAAATAATAAACAATAAACATTCTATTCATAATATGTAGAATGAGAACAATCGACTTGGACTAAATTCTGATAATATCAGCGGCTAAGACTTAGCCTTTAATACCTAAAAATACATATGATTTTAAAACTAAAAGTTTTAGGGTTGACCCGAAACCTAGAATTCGGACCCATAACCAACCCGAATTACTTCGGTTCAGGTTCGGATTAGTATTTTCTTGTGTTTGAGTTTCTCGGATCAGGTTAGTTTGGGTTCAGGTACGAGCTTTTATGGGTTGGGTTTCATGTTACGGGTAAAAGTGGCAGCCTTACTTTCAACGATTATAAATAAGAATAACTACATTCATTTTATGCAACTTTAAATCTTCTAATATTCTTTTAACTCAGAATAATCACTATTATTTGAATATTGTTTTAACGTTAGTATGTATTTTTCATTTTCCTGACAATTACATTCATATGAATAAACAAATCATTTTGTTATATTTAAATTTTCGGTTTTTATGTTGCTTGATTATACAATTTTTAATTAAAAAATATAAAATCAATTAAAAATTTATCATACACAGAATATTAATGACAACAAATTTATCATGATTAGTTAATATCAAATTGTAAAGATTCTAAGGATATTTATATCATCAAAGTTCAAGTATATGGTTTTTGAGATAATCATGTTTTTTCATGAGGAGATGTTCTCAAATGACATCATATTAATTGATTAAAAGCTATGATATTTTATGTGTATGAATATTTTTTTTATTAGTATCATGGATATTTATTATCATTTATTTAGAGTTGGTATGTACTTGGAGAACTTTTTTTTGTCACACGGACAACTATATAGTTATATCAAGAGTTATAAACAGACTTGTATGTTACATTATTAAGAGTTGCAAGTAGACATTGACTAAAACTTTTGATTTTTGATAAACAATGTATACATGCTAATACAATCACAAATGCAGTTTAAAAAAAAGTTTTTACCTATTTGTGTGATCTTAGTTATGTAATTTTTAATTTAATTGTAATTGTATTAACTATATATGATTAATTTGTTGACTATATTTCACTTAATAGTCAAAATTTAAAATTTTCAACAATTACCCGTGTAATACACGGGCCTCAAACTAGTAAGGATTATAATATAGAGCTTTATGTAACCTGCTATCTATATATAAACTATAGAAACATAGATTTTATTTCCAGAAAAATAATATTCTCTTAACAACTCATGAGCAACAACTCGATCTAAAACTTTGTGTTGCCACTTTTGCTTTGTGATATTCAACTTGGTATATTTCTAAAGGCAAATATAACTTTCTATGTATACTAAGGGGGTGTTTGGGATTCTTTTTTAAAGCCTCCTTTTTCTATTTTAACTTTTGAAAAAGGTAAAAGGAAGTCATAATGTGTTTGTTAATGAAAAGTTAAGTGGATAAAACCATATTTTTAGTAATGAAAATTATAAAACTTTCAAAAGTTATAACAATGTGACTTTTCCAACTTTTCCTCAAAGGTAAAAAACAAGATTTTTAGTAATGAAAATTGTAAAAGTTTCAAAAGTCACGAAACTGTGACTTTTCCAATTTTTACCCAAAAGTAGGAGCCTTAAAAAAGGAATCCCAAACACCCCCTAATATAAAAATTAAGTCATGTTGAACAAAATAGTTCTTTTAAAAAATGTTAAAAATCAAGAAATAAATAACAAACTTTTATTATAGTTCTAGCAAAGTAACTAGTATTCTTTTGATTAGTGTTTTGATGAAAACTAAAGAAACTTAACTACGATTAGCTAACACAAACCTTTAAAAATATATACTTGCCTATATCTAAAGTGCTCCATCTCTTCATCTCCTCCCCAAAACTCTTTCACTTAGTGGTTCATGATTACCTAACAATGCCCTTTAGGTTTGTTAACTACTATTAACAAGATATACTTTATATTTGCGTACTATTTCTTCCGATAGAATATTAAAATGGGTAACGATACCTTCATGAACGTTTGTGGGAGTTCATGGTGGAATGGAAATTTGTTTAACTAGTAAACCTACTTTTAAATCTACACCTTATTTATCACAAAACTAGAAACCTTAACTATTTAGAGATACAAATCTTTTCATATATCTTGATATAGGCTACAAGCCATTTGATATTTGCTTGTATGGTAAACACGTACATGATTTGGAGGAGCGATTCGATATGACCCCGAGACAAAAGGCAGTTTTAGCTTGTCTCATGGGGGCTCATGCCCAAGATTTTTTGACTGTTGTGCCCATTGAAGGTCTTGGGCAACGGATGTCGGCAGTTGAATACAGAGTCATCCTTAAATACCGGCTTATGATTCCCCTATTTCCTCCAGATGAATTATGCCCCATTTGTAAAAAAGCTTGTTTGGATAGATTCGGTGAGCATGCCCTCCACTGTAAGGAATTGCCGGGATTCAGTATCGTCATGACTGGGTTAGAGATGTGTTATGGGATGTGCTTAGACGTGCCAGGATCTCAGCCAAGAAAGAGGCAACTGTTAACTTTTTGATTGATCCGCGTGAGGGAAGATCTACCATGCGTTCTGCGGATGTTCTTGTCTTTGGCTTGGCAGGGGGTAAGCATGCGTGTGTTGACCTCACTGGGGTGTCCCCGTTGGTGGGGCTGAGAGACAGTGGCTTCGTACTGGGACATGCGGTTTTGAGAGCGGAGTCTAGGAAGGTTGCTAAGCATGAGACATCGTGTTTGGAGAATCAGCACGTGTTCATTCCATTTGCCTTCGACACTTTTGGATCCCTAGCTCCCGTGGCGGTTCGCTTCTTGAAGCGGGTGCAGAAGGTGGTCCACAGTGACTCGCAGAGCCCGAGGAACCAAAGATTTATATTTAGTAGAATAGGCTTTGCGATTCAAAAGGGGATAGCGGCGCAGCTTGTTGCTCGCTTACCCATTATCCAGATGTAGTTCGGTTTATGTTATATATAAAAAGATCAATATTTTCTTGTATAACTAAAGATGCCATGAATGTGGGATATATTATCGAGTTTATTATTGTTCTCAATAGTATATATTATGCTCCTTAAATAAGTCACCATTATTTTATATGGTTCATGATTAGGCATTAGCAACAACTTAAATAATTGGTAGCAACTTTTGCCAATACTAAAAGTAAGTCTGAAAAATTAGCAACTTCTGCCAATCGTCAATAGCAGCCTTGGGTTTTCCTACTAGCGAAGTTTCTACTAATGGTTACCGGTCGATAACTAATGATGGCTATAACCAACAGTTGGCACACCGTTACATGAAGAGTTATGTCATTTCAACTTAAATAGTTAAATTATATTATGATGAAGATTTAGTATACTTAAAAAAGCTTTGGTTTGTTTAGATATATATATAAATTGCAATCTTGTTCTTATTGAACGTTTTGAATTATCCCATAAAGATTTACACCCATAAAATATTTTTGTATGGTTTGATGTTATCGTCACAACACACGGGTTTAGTACCTATTACAAATGGGTAAAACGTTTTGGATGATTGAATCGGCCATGTAGGTCAAAAACGATATGCTTGTCTGATTTCTAATAAAATGAGTTGATCGAACGTTATCCGCCACAAAACATGAGGTGTAAATCCTTGTCACATATGAAAGATGATATTTAAATATATAACCAAAAAGGTCAGCTAAAATGGCAACATCTCAATTCTCAATATTCACCTGCAAAATTAGGAAAAGCAACATCTGACTTTATGAGTTTATGGTCAATCAATAATTAGGAGAGGCAAGCCATGCCTTACGTGAATCATGATAGTTAGACAGGACCCCTTGACGACATGTAAGTATGTAACATGTTGTCTCCCTTACAACATTTCACTTCAAAGGGGGCCATATTTATTACCATCACTCCAATGATGTGTTCTTATTATCATGAGGAGTTGTTCACCCCGAAATTAAGAAAACCAGCATCTGACTTTATGGCCAATAAATAAATGAGGCAAGCCATGCTTTCTTTGAATTATAGCAGCTAGACAATCGAACCCCTTGACATGTATCATGTCAACTACCTTACAAGCATTACGTGATATCTATATGTCCCAAATTGTAGCAAACAATAAAAAGGCCACACATATACGTATTTGCGTTCCTTACAGAGGTTTCTAGCACACATAAATAAATACACCATGTAAAATAGGATGACCGCAACATTGTTTACTAATGATCAACTACCATTTTAGACATTGTACATTTATCCACACCATGTAAAATGAGATAACCACACCGTGTAGGCGATATAATCGTATTGTTATATCGCATGGTGTCTCAAACTTTTAAAAAGAATGTCATAGCCGAATCACAAACCGTCTACAATCATTTTCCGTACTCTTTAATCTCCTTCACTTGGGCCAGTTAAACTAGTGAACAAAATTGGTGTTGGACTGAATTTAGAAAAAAAAATGTTTTTCCTTTACAAATATCATTTACTCCTACAAACTTTGTATTTATTTATTTTATTATATTCTTCATAATTAGTTATAAATGTAAATTTGCATATTTTACTTTAAATAATTATATATGTTTTAAAGTTTTAAATTAGTTATGAATACATTTGGTTTTTAAAACGATTATACCAATAGATCCATAAGATTCAATTCAATAACGGGCACATCATGAAAAACTATGAATAAAACAATTATAGGAATATAATTATATGTAAAATAGTATTATAATGTTTGCTTAAACAAAATTCTAAGACCACCCGTAGTGGGTGCATTGTTGGTTGCGTTGTGATGGATAACGCAGGGGGTACACCGCCCCCCTGCGTTTTGTTAATTTTTTTGACGCGTTGTATATAAAACGCTACAAAAGGCACGAAATCCAAAAAGTGACCGTTGCATATTACCGTTGGAGATATAAAAAAAAATTCATTTCCTATATATTAAACCATTTCATCCCCAATCAAAACTCATCAAATTTATAAAAATTCTCTTTCAACTCTATAATTCCTTACACAAAAGTCACTACATATGGATCTTCCATCTATATATAAACAGTTTTTCGAGCCCGACCAACAAGCCGATGACGTGGAGGAGGAACAGGCGGTTACGAGTGCGATTATGCTCGCGACAAAGTATATGAGTTCCGTTACGGGTGTGATTAGCTCTCCACCCCCCGTTTCAAAAAGAGCATATATCGAACGAGATCGTGCCGAAGCCAACAACCTTTTCTATTTTCATGTAATATTTATTTAATAAAATATTATTGTTATTTGATTATTTTTATTAAAAATTAAAAAAAAAAACAAAAAGTGTAAAAGTGACTGGTACCACGTGGCGCATAATGCTTGGGGGTGGAGAGTTATGACTACAGCCTGTTTTTGTAAAAAATCATAACTCTGACTGGACGCCACGTGACGCATAATGCCTGGGGGTGGAGAGTTATGACTACAACCTGTTTTTATAAAAAAAATCATAACTCTGACTGGACGCCACGTGGCGCATAATGCCCGGATGTGAAGAGTTATGACTACACATGATCTAAAAGAAAATTTTAACAGCAAAATTTTTTATTCTTCATCTTTGTGAGACTCAAATTATTAGGTATAATACACCACCTTTACCATCACATCATAAACGATGGGAGAACAAAAGTCTTAAATGAGTTTATTTCTAATCATATTGATAGTAGATAAACAGGGCCGATCCTAAGGGGGTCGACGACCCTCGGCCAGCACCTTATTAGGCTCAAATTTTTATTTTAATTTAAAAAAATTTATATGTAATTTTATAAACAACAATATGTAAATTTAATGTTTTAACTCAATTACATAACAGCTAGCTTGGTCTAGTTGCAAAGAGATACGACTCGCAATCAAAAGGTTATAAGTTCTAGTCTCATTTGAGACATGTTAAAGCTATTTTTGTACAAAAGTTTTTTGCACTACTCAAATATAACCAAGTAAGTCCATTTAAAAAATAAATTGTTTAAACTCAACAAAATACTTCTTTTACTTAAGAACTAATATATTTTTTACATTCGGCTCAAAATATTTTAATTATTCCCATGTAGATAAATTTCAAATAATATTAAATCACTATTTAACATGGGTTTAAATATATGTAGCTAAGGTAAACCGTTTGACAATTATTTGGTCACTTTTTTTAACATCCATTTTCAACATATTTAACATTTGACTTTCAATGTTAGCCATAAATCTATATACCTATATATTTAGGAGCAGGGGTGAGCATAAACCGGGTAAGATTCACGAGATCCTAACCAATCAGACCCTGTTATTTGCTATATGGTCGGTTTCCAGGTCCTGAGGATAACACTAAACATGTTTGGGTCAGTCTCATGGGTCTGACCCGTTTGTTCACCCTTGAATATATCAATTATTACTTGCAATTAAAGTATTTTTTTAGATACTTTATGATAGTGATAGTTAATAACAAGTAGTTAAAACAAATTGATATTGAATTTTTACCTATATATTTTACATTTCATTTTGAGATGAATAAAAAGTGTCACTTAAACATTACAAAACGAGTTATGATTCTGTTTTTTGGATAGTTGGATGTGTTGGACAAATTGATTATGATTCTGTTTTCTGGAGTTAAATTAGGCCAAGCATTACCAAGAATTTAACAAAATTATTTTCAGAATATTCTTATGAACCTAAATTATAAAATTTATATTACTAGCGAAACCCATCTAAGAGGCTCATAAGCAAGCAATACAAGTTTGAATTTAACTTGAAGGCTTCAAGCTAAGTTCATTGTCATTTTGATAACTTGACAGTTGACATGCCTTCAAACCAAAACTTAAGAGCCTTTGTAAACTTGGAAGTTAAATGAATTCTAGGTCAAACTAGTCAATCTTTTGACGCAACAGGAATTCGGTATTTATACTGTTTGTTATGAACTGGTATGATAATGGCACTCAGGTACCAGTATACCTGATTACTCACTACCCACCGGGTACCAGTATACCCATTAATTTTGTTAAAAAATATTGTTAAGATTTAAAAGTACATTTTCTTACTATCTTTTATTGTTACAATCCAAACAGAAGAACTCAACCCAAAAAACTAGTTTGATAGGTGAGAGAACACATTTGGCTTATAAATCCCACACCAATTGTCATACAACTGATGTGGAACAAGTCTCATACCTTGCAATGGTTTCAGTTCGTAACAAAACACCCTCCTTAAGGGCCAACGTCCTCGTTGGTCATGGCTGGCTCACTCCAGTAGGGGCGGACCTAGCTTAGGAGGAGGGGTAGCGGAGTCAACGTTTTCGCTGGTAGTGTCAAAGAAAATATAATTTGGTTAGTTTTCATGTTTCGTTACCACTGGAAAAAAATAATTTTACCCCTATGTAGTTTAAGCCCAACCAATTTAATACTTAAACCCAACAAAAGTCCACTTAAATTATAAAACCTAAACCAAAAAACCCAATATCTAAAATAATCCTTTTAAGTTTAACAATAAACAGAAAATAAAAAAAGGTTGGATATTGTGAACACAGGCACACCACCGACTGCTCTCTGCCTCTCTAAACTCTGCTCATCACACACCACGAATTCACCACTGTTGCTGCCACCTCCACCTTCAGCCGCCACAAGCCACCTCCTGACCTCACTCGGCCACTCCACCTCCGGCCTCTCCTTCTTTCCGGTAAGATTTCTTGTATTTAGGGATTTAAGGTTATGTTTAAATTGGAATTAATTTGGGATTTAGAATTATGTTTAAATTGGAATTAATTAGGTATTTAGGGTTATATTTAAATTGGAATTAATTTTGGATTTAGGGGGTGTTTGGGATTCCTTATTTTACCTATTTATAACTTTTCATTAAGTTAATAAGTTACAAAAATGTAACTTATGAAACTTTTCCTTTCACAATATATGCAATCCCAAACACCTTATTATTTTTAAAAAGTTAATAAGTTATAAGTTAGTAAAAATAAGCAATTCCAAACACCCCCTTAACATTTAATTTTATGTGTAAATTGAAATTGATATTAGGTTCTTGGTTCAAATTTTGTTTAGGGAACTTTGAAGATGAGTAAACAACCTCTTATTAGCAAACCTTTTAAACGTCAAAAAAAAAAAAAAATGATAACATTGGTTCATCACCAAGTTTAAATTTTCCAACTTCAAGTTCAAATATGGTTGATATTGTATGAAATATGGAAAGAAAAAAAATATTTCATTAACATTGTATGAAATATGGGGAAAAAATTTGAGCGCTACTCCTATGTTTCAAGTCTAGATCCGCCACTGCACTCCAGGCCACCACTCTGAGTCCTCGTTGGTCACGATTAGCCACCACTCCGAGGTTGGCGCTGATACTAATGTTACAAGCCAAACAGAAGAACTCAAACCAGAAGACTAGTCTGATAGGTGAGGGAATTCATTTGGCTTATAAACCCCACATCAATTGCACATACAACCGATGCGGGACAAGTCTCATACATTGCAATGGTTTCAGTCCGTAACATTTATTGATATATTGATTTTTATTAATCCCAACCATTGTCTTTTGGTTACGGTCCCAACTTACGAATTGACTGCTGGTGGTCCCATCTATTAACGTATTTGTTCCCAATAGTCCGCGACTCACAAAACGTCGTTACTTGCAGGTCGCCTGAAAACGATTTTGGCCGGAAAAATCACTTTTTTGACGTAAAACTCAACATGAACATCGTCACCACCACTAAGTGATTCACCGCAGCTTGAGCACCACCAACCGGTTCTGACGATGGGTCTAGGGTTCTGACGGACTTAATATTTAGCGGTTTTACTAAAAACAAATGTTCCGAAATGTCCAATCCAATGTTACAAAGATGCTTGGGACGTAAACGTTAAGTTTTCCTGAACAATATGAGTTTTTCGACAACGTTTTTCGACGATCTGGAACTAACGATGTTAGAATTCTGTTAGTCGCGGACCGTTGGAAACAAATACGTTAAAATATGGGACCGTCAGGCGTCAGTAGCCAATTCGTTAGTTAGAACCAACAACAACTAAAAGATAATAGTTAAGATTAATAAAACCAATACACCTTTTTTATTATATACATATTTGATTACCTAGAGAATTAGAAATACTAAGACTGAAAAGTTGACGGATCAATAGATTACTCAACCCAAAATCAAACTAAACTAAATACATAAAAAAAGAGACGATATTTACATGTATGGTTTGGGTAAACGGGTTGTTGCTACACGGTGACATTAAGAACGGTCTTGTTTAGATTATAATGAACCTACTATCTAGTAAGAATTAAATATTGGTAGTTTAACCGCATGGGAAGTTTCATGCGATCAACCTCCAACATGAGAATTTGTGAAGATTACTCCTCTGATAAGTAATTTGCAAAAATGAAACTGAGAGTGATAATAAGTAGAGAATGAATGGGATGAATACATTTGGAGTTTTAGTCACGTATTATAAAGTGGGAGAATCGAAGGTAATGCCATCCTAGGTTGTTGTCTACGTTCCTTCGAGGGTAGTTTGTCTACTTTAGACATGAGCTTACCCCTCAAAAGTGGTGTTCATGTATATTTTGGTGAAACAGTTTGACACTTCTGAAGCCCTTATGCACATTCCCTTAGGCTACAGTTTGCCTCATAGCGTATTGCTTTGCTATTCAAGTTCTTATCGCCTATCGTATGTAATATCTTCTCGGTTGAAGAGAAATTTGATATGTTCTTTGGTATTATCATTTTCCTTACTGAGGCTTCACATGTTCAAATGAGGCTATACTTGCCTCCATTGATATTACCTCGTCATTAAGCATAAATATTTCAAGTGATAAGTTAAATATCACTTAAAACCATACATGTCTCTTACATTGTGATTTTTTTTAAACTGTTTTGATATCTATTCTAATTCCTTAGTAATGTTCTTATTTGCATCCCTATTTAAACTTGACTTATTATACATTTCACACATATATAGCTTGATTTCAATCAATTCAAGTAAAGTTCATAATTGATGAAGCATGACTTTTTACTCATTTTAGAAAATCTCAAGTCATGGTCATAACCTCATGTGGGTGGTAAATGAAATGAAATGAAATGAAATGTGGGGGACCCATGTAAACAAAAAGTTAAATAAAGAGCAGATGAGAAAGAAGAGGCCTAACCTAACTTTTAAATGTGATGAAAGCTACAAGGCCCCACTTTCCAAACCTGCCTACACACCCTCTTTCTTTCTCTCTCCTTGCACTTTTGCCCTTTTTGTGATATTTTATTTTGGTATTTGTGCTCTCAAGATATCTTGCCCAACATCAGACCAACACCAACCTCACAACCCACCTATTCACCTATTCTATTAACAACATCACCATTTTTCAGAGTTTGATTTTTCAAAGCCTTTCACCTTCTCTCTATCTTGATTTGGATTCTCAAACTTGGTAAGCTTTTTTTTTTTTTTTTTTTTTTTTAATTTCTGGGTTTTGTTTATTTTTGCTATTCAAAAATGGGTTTTACATAAATTTGTTTAATTTTTAATAATCTTCAAGTTTTGAGCTTGATTCATGTCTCTTCCCCTGTTTCTTGAAAAAAAATTAATCTTGGTTAAATTCTTCAACTTTTGTTTGAATTCTTGTTCATTAGCTTGTTAAAAGTTATAATATTGGAATCAACACATCAGAACATATGCAGAATCAATAAAGCTTGCACCTTTTTAATCAAATTGACAAGATTCCAAATTCCCAATTAAATTTCCCATTTTGTTCATCCAGATTGCTTCAAGTTTCAAACTTTACAAGATCTTGCCCACAATCCAATTAGGGTTTTGCCACAAAATGGGTTACAGTTGTGATTACTGCCGTGAAGCAAGAACCATGGTCTACTGCAGATCAGATGAAGCTTATTTATGTTTATCCTGTGACCGAAACGTTCACTCCGCAAACGCTTTATCTAAACGACATTCGAGAACACTTGTATGTGATAAATGCAATTCACAACCAGCATTTGTTAGATGTGTTGAAGAACAATTATCATTTTGTCAAAATTGTGATTGGGAGAGTCACAATGGTGCGAATCCGGGTTCGAGTTCCCACCGTAGGCAGACGTTAAATTGCTACTCCGGCTGCCCGACCGCAGCCGAGTTATCTTCAATTTGGTCATTCATGTCTGATCAACCATCTGTCAATGATTCCAACTGTGAGCAGGAGTTAGGGTTGATGAGTATTGCAGATAATAAAAATGGTCAAGATTTGTTAGTTCCAGTTGAAAATAATGATGCCCAAGATGTAATTCTGCAACAGGATCCGAAAGATTCGACAATGTTTAAGGTAATTTGAGATGGGTTTGTGAAAATTATTAATTTTTGTGTTAAAGTTTGGATCTTGACATGATAAGAATTTAGGGTTTGCATTTGCAGGCTTCTGGTGCAAAAATAGGTGAACAATTCACTGATGTTGGAGTGTTTGATGACTTCAATATGGATGAAGTTGACTTGAGTATCGAAAAATATGAAGTACTCTTCGGTGACGGGAGTAATGATCCCGAAAATCTTTTTGCACAAGATGGTATAGATAGCTTGTTTGGTACTAAAGACACATCTGTTGCGAAGGTATCATAGTACTGATTAATAATTGTATTATGTTGTCATGTTAACATTTTATCATGCTATTAATCATATTATGTTGTTTTAGGAGTCTTCGACCTGGCATGGAAATGCGGTGCAACCGGAGTTCAGTAATGCAGCATCGGGTGATTCTTTAAGGAGCTGTAAAACAGAACCGAACCCGGGTTACGGGAAACAACTGTCGAATACTTCGTTTTCAAGTTTGATCGGGGAGAGTAATGTGGGGGATTATCAAGACTGTGATGCTTCGTCTATACTTCTCAGGGGTGAGCCACCGTGGTGCACCCCGACTCACGATAGCAGCACGTCTTCTGGTATCAGGAACGACGCTGTCCTCCGTTACAAGGAAAAAAAGAAGACCCGCAAGTGAGTCGACACAGTTTTTATAGATTAAATATAGAGTTGGGATATGGACAGGTTGGTCAAAATATTATAATAGTAATCTTAGATTTTGCATAAAAACACAATTTAGGGAGTTGTATGCATTTGGGCCTGTTCAATCTTTAACTAAGTTTTCACTGATTTTGGCCTGTTTGAGATAAAAGCAACCCGAAGTTGCCATTCATTGTACATGTTGAAGCCAGGTTGACCCACAAACGCTTTTTGGGCACATTCTGCCTTGAACTAAATTTTGTTGATTTTTATCTGTTTTAGATCAAAGCAAGCCAAGTCAACCCATTTATAAGTAAACGGGTCGATTTTACATGTAGAAGGGGATCATCCGGTTGACCCACAAACACTTTTGTTAATTTTATAAAGTAAATATTATTACAATAGTTTTTAACTTTTTATATAGTTTGAATAAAAAAGAGTTAGGAGGTTGTATGCATTAAAACAGACTTTGGGCCTGTTCTGCCTTTAGCCAAATTTTATTGATTTTGGCCCATTTGGGATAAAAGCAGTCTAAGTCGACCCGTTTGTAAGTAAACAGGTTGAAGTTTCAAATATCTTATATTATGGTTTCTTTTTGTATCAGATTTGAGAAGACAGTAAGGTACGCTACACGAAAGGCACGAGCGGATGTAAGGAAGCGTGTGAAAGGGCGTTTTGTGAAAGCAGGCGATGCTTATGATTATGACCCCATGAGTCAAACCAGAAGCTACTGAGAGTGTATACATTCTCATATGCATGAGGAAAGTAATTATATATAATTATATATACACATCATCAAGTCTATAAAAGATCACTTTCCTTAAACAATGACAAACACTTGTATGGTTGTCTCCCAGGGTGTTTGCTTGTTGATCAGCCAGGATTATAGACGAATGAAAGCTGATTATACAGAAAATCAAGATTTTCCATCAAAGACCGGATCTTGACAGCAAAAATGAGTGAAACTTTGAGCAAAAACGCAATGTTAATCTGTTTATGCGCGTGTAACTTATTCGGTGGTTAAATGTTAATTCTTTGAAGACGAAACGATCATCAAAACGTGTTGGCTTGGACCGAGATCGATAAAATCTTGTAATATTTGATGTGATTGTTGATGAAAGGCCTTTGTAAAATATGCTTGAATTAGGGTTTGATGCACACATTACCAACAAATGAAGGTGCTGTGTTCTTCAGAGCCCTCGTCTATAACTCATAAATGATATTTTGGACTTGTGTTCAAATTATATCCTTTGAAATTACCCATGTACTCCAATGTTTATAAATAAAAATGCATGGTGTTTAGTTTTTTGTTTATTTATTTATTATTTTTTAAGTGAAGTAAGAAAATTGGGTCAGAACAGTTTGGTCAAAAGGCCCTATATGCGATTTTAACCAAACTTTGTATACCAAATATACAAATAAAAAGTATAGATATAGTTAGAAATCTAAATAGATTTTTGGATGTATGTTTTGAAAGTAGTTCCTTGACTTTGAATATTTCGGTTCATACAATACACCCTACCTTTATGATTTCAATGGACTATGACTAGATATTCAGTTTCAAATGCATACTTGATACTACACTCAAAAAATAAGGATGGTTAAAGAATTTGAACTATAGGAAAACACATAATATTTGGAACTGGTATTTGGATATGAGATTGCGTATAAATTTTCTTTATGAGTTTCGGAAGGGTGTAGTGTAGTGGTAGGTCACTCAAATATCCGAACTTTTGTTTGCCAACATAAAAACCGACTATATTAATGTACAATGTATTATATTCAACTGAAAAGTATTTTAAGTCGGTTTCTAAGTTGAGTTTAAAATTGAGCTTTGGGTAATTGTCATCTCTGCACAGATGGAACATTTGTTCACATAAAACCATAAATGAATATGCTCTACACCAACAGGACGCGTAACAAGTACTTGACGGGCACGAGACACGATTATAAACTAATCTATAGAATATACTAATTTGCATAGTACATCTAAAAGGTACATGTTAGTGTATGAGAAGTGTTTTCACACGATGCATAACTTTTTTAGCTTCAACGTTTTGAGCGAAACCAGTTTGTTCCTTCCAGCTTTGGCTCATCTCTCACAATATTCCAAGCATGGTTGTAAAGACACAATGCTTGATTCTCTTCCTCGTTCAACTCACGTGCACGACTCATCAATTACCAACCACTTCGTCTTTGTCCCGGTAGTTAAATGAAGATTGAGTTGAATGAGATCACACACCTTCTAATCATATGCCAATGAGAATGTAGGGTGTCCATTGTTCTTAAATTTTGCTTATATGAAGTACATGTGGACATGTTTCCAAAATCATTGTTTTTTTTTTGGCGATCCCAGTAATTGTCTTTTTATATGTGAAACCATGCCATTAATTGTTAGATATTCTACAAATCGTTAACCCTAACACAACTTGTATACAGTCAAAGTTATATAACACCAATATAACTTGTTTAACTAGTTTATCTAAACTAGTTGTAAATGAGTTTTCAAGTTATAATTAATCAAATTATAAATTTGCTAAACGTGTTTGTAAATACGTTGACGTATTGTAAAAGAAAGTGTCAATGGGTTAACATGTGGTAAAGTAGTTGCCAAGTTGAGTTTACAAATTATATAGATATTTTTATTTCTAAAATTTATACGAGTTACATGTCGACTAGTTTATTTAGATCTTACGACCCAACAAGGACATGATCGTTTACCAAACAAGTCAAACAGATCAATTTTACACAAACCCGGGTAAACTTAAACTCGAAATCTAATTATTAATTTGTGATGTGTTTCTAGAAATTATATATACAATTAAACCCATAGCAAATTAATATCTCGTAAGCTTATATGAGATTCACTATGTGTAGACACTTTCTTGTGTGCAAAAAAGTTTGTGCATTACACGAAGACCCGACCATATCTTTGGATTCATATTTGATATCTTTGGATTCATATTTGATTCATTGCATCTCTGTTGATTCCATAGATTAGTTTTTACCCATGTGGTGGCCACGTGGGTGTTGGATAGAAATCATATTTGATCCATCTTTCATTGTTTCTTCTTTTTATAATGTGTTTATCATTTGAAGCGTTTGTAAACTAATTAAAATTGAATTGCTAAGTGTTCAAATCGAATCGAGTTTCAACGAGTTCCAACCCGAGCTTAAGCCTACATTGAAGCTTGTTTAACAATCTAACTTAAGTCTGAACTATATATACCTGGCCTGACTATACTTGTAAACCTAAACGGGCAATTACTTATACAAATATTTCGTATAAAGGTAAGTACGTTTTAATTTTATATACGGTATATATATTATAAATATCATTATATATAATCATGATAACATAACTAAACCTAATTGTGTTTATACTTCCAAATTTATTGTCTCGTTTTCACTATATTAAGCTTTACATTGTTATGAATAATGGATTAATGGTCGTCAACCATTTCGTTATGGTGATTATATAATGGATTAATGGTCGTCATCCATTTCGTTATGGTGATTAGAACGTTCAAACCTATGATCATATATATAAACCTTAACGTGATCTCAATAAAGCTTCTATTAACGTTTCTAAATCAAAATATATTATGAAATATGAAACCTGTAAAAAGCTAATGCAATTTTCTTTTCATTTTTCTTCATATTATCATTGAATATAATATAAAACCTAAGTTTAGTAACATGATGTATACATTAAATACATATACTGGTCATAAGGCATTGGCATAGTCACATACAGAACCATTGTCGTTGCCATTGGCCTCCATGTGACAACCATCTCTATTTTCTTATTCATAACTATGTTCCTTCTCTCTCATAATTTGACAACGTTGCTCATCTTTTTAATCTGAGACCTAAAAAAGTTATTTTTATTTATAGTTAGCAAAGCTTTCAACCTTTAAACTGCTAAAAAATTATATCCATTGTATGTATTTCTTTGAAAAAGCCGTGCACATACATCTTACGGATGATTCGTAACAGAGCATCAACCAAGCGCCTTATGTCTTTGAGTTTTAGCTTAAGCTAACAAGGTGTTAGATATATGTTGTGACAACGTATCAACTAAGGTCTGATGAGATTGGAACACTATGGTGTACATACATGTGGTTAAGAATACTTTTATATATTTGTAAAGTCTAAAAATGTACTGTAATACAACAATATTTGAATTTTAGAATTATAATGTACTTGACGGTCATAGTCATGGTTAAACATGGACATACGTGACCCATGAAGTCCCCTTAATGTCCATCGTGACTTGTAATGACTAATGACCATAATGCACACATGGAGAAGTCTTCACAATCCGCGAACACATACTAGGTTACCACTAAAACGTACGTATGAAAGATCTGTTCCTAGTGTTACGAGTTTTGAGTTTATCTGTCCTGTTCAAGTTCGTTTGTCATCCTAAAATCAATCCACCACTGCATATTTTGGTTTGTTTAGTTAATTTGTCCGTTTCCCTGTTTTTTCAGTGTGTTGTCTCAGCATGCAACCAATAAGTCGAAGCAAACAACGTGGGTCGTGGTATACAAGCGACATATGACATATATTGTGTGCTGTGTAAGTTATTATGGTATCTTTAACGGACACGTGGGTGACTCTACATGGCCCGTCACGTGAAGGTTATATGGGCTCATTGAAGTAGGCCCACTTTACCCATTCAATGAACTTAAAACCTTGTTTCTAACTTTTTTAAATTTCGTGAATCATTGTATAAATTGAAATTTCATTTTTGAGTGTTGAAACGGTATTAATTTACAATGATTATAATTGATATAAAAAATATCACATTTTTCAATTTCGACATTAAAGTTATAGTAGGTTCTTTTTTACACGTATATAATTCATACCCTCTTAACTATACTATTAATTTACATACATATATATATATATATATACATATATATATATATATTATTTTTACATGAGTTGAACTCTCATTATTTAATATGTGGTAACACATTCTTTTTAATGTAATTTATATGTTTACTTACTGATTCCAGGAAATTTTTATGTACAATAAAATAAAATAAAACAAAACAAGTGGTTAGTGAACTTAAAATAGCAGTAAAGATAATCAATTTAAGAGCATCTCCAATGCTTCTATGTAACATGTGTTTGGATTTACAAACTAAACTCATAAACAGTAAACCAATATCCACTACTGAAGATGTCACATGAAAGAGAGAGAAAGAGCAAAATATTTGTAATTACAAAAACCTACGAACTCTTTTGTGAGTAAAGACATAAGATAAGAGAGAGAAAGGAATAAAGATTATAAGAGAGAACAAGATGGTGATGATGCGGAGTTGTTATCTCTCACTATATGATCTTAGAGACTAAGACATAGTGTAATGGGGCAACAAGCCCCCTTGTTTGCGATATGAGGCGGCAACAACCCCCCTAGGCGATAAGTGGGGCCAGGGGGGGCGACATGGATTTGTCGCATGTGTGTGTTGTGTATGTTGAAAATAATAAAAAAAAGGGTTATAAAGGACTATAAAACCATTACACCCTTAGAATGAAAATCACCCATCTGTTGACGTTGCGTCACGTGTCGAAAATCGCTTCTATTTTGTAGCCCTCCACTGCATATGGAATAATAAAGCAAGTGTCAACTGGCACTACTAGAAAATGGGTATTTTTGCTACAAATATTTTCTACAATTTTCCCACAACTTAAATTTTCCTACAAATTTTCCACAACTTTTCACCAATAATCAAAAGTAAAAAAGTCTTAACTTTTTACACAAGTTTCCTACAACGTAGCGGCATAAAGCAGTGTTGTCACAATTTTGTCGAAAACATAAATCCATTTTCGACAAATTACTGACAATTAGTTTAATCATTTATTAAATATTAACCGTCATAATAAAAAATCAACATACAAATAAAATAACACTCTTTTGTAGCAAAATAGTCGGAACGCTAATAATTTTGCTACAAATTTGAAATATATAATAAAACCCACATTTTTGTGGCAAAATTGTGACAAAACTGCCAAGTTTGCTACAAGTTTCCGACAACTGTATATTAATTATTAAAATAAAACACTAATAATAATGAAAACACACTTTTGTGGCAAAACGGACAGAATGCTTGTAAATTTTGCTACAAAATTATAGTATGTTATAAAAATCACACTTTTGTTGCAAAATGGTGGCAAAACTTGCAAAGTTTGCTACAAATTTTCGGCAACTATGTATTAATTATTGAATATAAAACTAATAATAATGAAACCCCAATATTGTGACAACATAGTCGGGATGCCGTCAAATTTTGCTACAAATCTACTACAATTTTGTAATAAACACACATTTGTGGCAAAATTGTGGCAATACTAGCAAAGATTGCTACAAGTTTCTCGCAACTCTTGTTATTTATTAAATATAAAAACAAATAATAATGAAATCACACTTTTGTGGCAACATTGTAGCAATTTTTTGCTAAGTTTGCTACAAATTTATGACAACTCGGTATTGTTTATGGAATATAATGATAATAAATAATAAAAACACAACTTTGTGGCTAATTTGTCATAATTCTTGCAAATGTTGCCTCAAGTTTTCAACAACTCTTGAATATTAAATGAGAAAATATTTTTTGTGGCAAAATTGTCGCAAAGCTTGCAAACTTTGCTACAATTTTGCTACAAAACTCTTCTTTATTTTTATTGAATTTGAAATTTAATAATTCATAAAGCATAACTTTTCATAAACTTTGTGTTTTTTATGTTATTTAGTTTATGTTATTTGTTATTATAAATAAATTAAAAAAGGTAATAAATAAAGTTGTAAATGTTCGTTTTGTATGTTTAAACCTATCATCAACACGTGCAATAATGGGAAACATGTGTG
The DNA here is from genome assembly GCF_021521415.1 of Bidens hawaiensis. NCBI lineage: Eukaryota > Viridiplantae > Streptophyta > Magnoliopsida > Asterales > Asteraceae > Bidens > Bidens hawaiensis. Next base: position 197,075 of record NW_027492672.1, read on the forward strand.
TGTATGTGTGTGTGTATGTATGTATGTATGCATGCATGCATGTGTGTATGTAATAATAAATGAGCCCGCACGTTGCGGCGGGAACACATTGAGGATTCGGTCGACATGAGTTCAGTTTGCGGCATAGACGCAAGAGAATTTTAACGGCATCAGAACGTTTTGTGACTGCAATATAGTTTGCTATAGGTTAAATGTTAGTGAAGGTTGAATAAAAACAAGGCTACAAAGACAAAGTGGGTGAGGAGTCAAGGTCAACACAAAACCAGACGATACTTGTTTATATTATTTTTTCGATTGTCTCCCGATACATTGTATATTACATCATGTTGCTCCAGCAACTGCAAACTTCAATTGAGGAGTTCATAGGTTCTATTAACACAACTACTACATAATGGAATGGATGAGGTAATGGAATGAGTTAATACCATTCCATTGAGATGTTTGGTTACAATGTTGGGAATGAAATGAATTATTACCTGTGTTGTTTAGTAGACAAATACGGCATACAATAAAAACGTAGTGAGTGGTAGTGGGTGGTGGAGGGAAACGATGATAGATGGTGGTGGTAGCTGGTAGATAGTAGTGGTGGTGACGGTATACGTTGGGCGATGGGTGGTGGTGATGGGCGGCGTCAATGCTTTTGTTGAGAGGCGACGGCGGTGGTGGGTGGTGGTTGCAATGGTGGGTGGTGGTTGCAATGGTGGGTGGGTGGCGGTGGAGGGCAACGATGGCAATGGTGGTTGTTGGTAATGGTGACGGTGATGGGCAGCGGGTGTGATAATGGTGGCTGGTGGTGCTGATGTTGTGCGCCGGGTGATAGTGGCGATGGGAGGGAGTGATAGTTGGTGGTGATGAGAGGCGACGACAGTTGTGCGTGGTGGTCACGGTGGCGGGTCGATCGAATAAAGTCGTTTTTAAATATGTTAATACTTTTTATATAATAATTATACGAGCGCCGCCACTTTTTTTTGTTTATTATTTTAACTAGGTTCAAAAGCCGCCGCGTTGCAGCGACGTGTCATAATTTCGGTCGGTATCGATTAAATTCGTCACGATACCTACACTAAATAACGTTAACATATTTAAAAAAGAAAACGTGGGCGTTGCAGCTACAAGTCGACACAAATTCGGTTGGTATCGGATAGGTTCGTTATGATACAAGAACTAAACATAAAAAATAGTTTTGTTATCGGCTAGGTTCATTATGGTACCGAAACTAAACTCAAGAAATGAAAAAAAAATAACAACACGGCCGTTGCGGCGACGAGTCGATGTAAATTTGGTTGGTATCACTTAAGTTCGTTATTATAACAAAACTAAATCTAAAAAATATTTTCATCAATTTATTATACTTGAAACTAAAAAAATAACTTATATTTTTAAAGACCTTCAACAAACGTGAGTCACTGTGACCCAAGTAAAAGCAAAACAATAAATTGATAAAAAAAAAACAAATACATAAGCAAAGAGTCGATTATAGGCAGTGGACGTACAAAGAAAGAAGTATAACATAGCAAGTTAGCATAACAATTTGACGATTTTATTTTTTAGGTTCAGTTTCGGTATCGTAAAATATGTAGATGCCGGAACTCTTAGATTTTACCGTCTAAATTCGTGATACACCGCATACCAGAATATCTCTTGTTTCTTTTTAAAAACATTATTTTTATCATTTATTTTTTAAGTATTTCCCCCCAAAATGTTAGATTTCCCTCTAATTAAACACCTCATTCAATCCCACTCCCAAATCCATCTCTCACTCTTGCAAAGGTATGCTATAAAAATCAATTAGTTACTTTTTTGAAGGCATATGTAATTGTCTCACAAGATTATACATTGATTTTGTTCACTTGGATTAATGATTGATTTAGGTTTCTTTATTTCTTGAATATCTTTGTTTTCTTTTTCTAATTTCATTTGTTTTCTCTTCCAGGTCTTAGAATTCCACAAACTGAAATTGGTGAGTGGGTGGTCTTTAATTGATATGAGATTTATTCTGATTTACATGCCATCAATAGATGATTCCCCGCAACACGTAAGTTTCCACCCGTTTTTGTTCAATTTTTTTCATACTCATTTTTGAAGTTTATGTTCAATTTGGTATATGATTGTTCTAATTCATTTGATTAGCATGATATGGCTAGTTATATTTTTGTGCTAAACTAATGAATATAGGCATAATCAATATCTCGATTCATGATACCCTTCAACTGTTTGATGAAATGCCAACGAGCTTGGTTTGGTAGTCATCGATTATTCTTGTTTCCTGATGATTTGATTAACACTCTGTGCCATCTTTTTAAGACTTGCTTATTTGCTTATTGAAAAGCAAAAGACATTTGGCAAAGCTCCTCAAAAAGCTTCAAATTTGATCTTTTCAAAAAATAAATAAACAAGTTTTAGAAGCTCACCTAAACATAAACTAAAGAAACTAAAAAGCTAAGTTCATTTATGATCTAACGAGCATAAAGAAAATGTATAATCTTGAGTTTTGATAGCTAGACCGACCATTTAAAAATGGGCCTGACCCGTTGTTTTTGGCATGAATATTTATAACAATGAAATGCAGAAATGAGCCCAGAATGTTCGTTCGTCTTGGGCCTCCATAATGTTTGGGCTGACCTTGTACTCTTTGACCGACCCATTTTTTACCCGATCTATTTTGTGCCCCCATAGAATAGTGCTTTTATAAGAATTTATTTATTGTTTTGTTTGATACAGGTTAATTGGTGTGGTCGTTTTCGCTTCACACTCGAAACAGTTTGGTTCGAGGTATTAATACTTTTTAACATGGTTTTTCTTGGCTGTTTGGTGTTTGTGAGATTCTAATGCGGGCGGTGATGTTTGACTTTTGTTGTTGGTTTTTGTAGGTGTTTATTTTTGCTCATATTTGCTAAGACCTTTACCCACTCTTTTTAAAGGTATGGTTTGCAAATATAACTTGTGATTGACAGTATTTGTTGTTTGTTTACAATATTTGTGTGTCGTATACATATAATTGAAGATTTTGCAACCTTTAGTATTTATATTTTTTTTTTTTTGGGGGGGGGGACAAAATATTAAATATAACTAAAGATTTTGGACATATTAGTTACTTTTAGCATGTTTGTGTTTTGGGCTTAGTGGTCTAAACGAGTTAAAACTATACCACTTTTCATCTACATTTTGCTCACTTAGGTTTGTTGTCCAACTGTATATATAAAAATTGTAATCCTTCTAGTAACTAGGAATTAGAAAATCTTAATTCTTTTCATGTTGCATTGCATGGTTTGTTTAGGCATTGCTTATAAGGCATGTTGGACCGGTTTAGAAATCATTGTTTTCATGTTGCATTGCGGATGCGTGTATGTGCATTAGTTGATTTTTATGAGTTTAGACATCCGAAATAATTTTATAGATCGACCAGTTGTTAGGTTGACGTGTGGATGCAACAAATATGACTCCAACATTCTTTAAAATTTTAATTATAAGAGCCCATTTTGTTATGTATATGTGTTAATATGTGAAATATCTTTTGGTTCATATGTATAAATTATGCATCTTTTGACAAATTTTAGCTTCAAAAAGTTCAGGTGGAGCTCAAAAAAAGAACAAGAGTCCCGACAAAACATAGAAACCCGTAAGGAACAATCTTCATAAGATCGGGTATAAACAAGAGTATGCTCAACAATCAGACTGGCCAAAAAACAGATGGAAGAAATGATGTCCGCGGATAAGTAAAACAACTTTCATTATGTATTAATACATGTTAAATTTTAACTATTTAGAAATGGTAAATGTTGTGTAGTTTTGTTATAAAATAGGTGTTCTTTTAGGATTTTTTTTTATTTTTATTTCATATTGTATACATTATTTTTTGGTAATTTTTAGAAATTTTCTTTATTTTTGGGCAGTAAATATTTGTTTTTTTTTAAATTCTTTTTTAGCAATTGTCGCAATTTTGTCAGAAAATATTTTCCAAGATTTTGTAGCAAGTTTGCCGCAAATTATAATAAGTATTTGTGGCTAGTTTGTCGAAATTATTATTAATGTTTTGTGGTAAATTTGTCAGAGTTTTTATTGAGGTTTTGTGGCAAGTTTGTCAGAGTTTTTATTGAGGTTTTGTGGCAACATTGTCGAAAACTTTATTAAGGTTTTCTAGCAAATGGCTATATTTGTGGCAAGTTTGTAGCAAGCATTATTAACATTTGTGGCAAGTTTGTAGCAAGTTTTTTTTTAACATTTTTGTGGCAATTTTGTATGAATTTAAATTTTAGTATTTGTCATACTGATTAGTTAATTTTGTTAATGTCATTATTATTAATAATAATTTAAACAAACCAGTGACAAATTTGTCGTTAGCTTGTAGGAAACACTATTGTGGCAAAATTGTGGCACCATTAGCGACAACTAATATTTGTCGTAAATCAGCAGCAAAAATTGTAGCAAAATTGCCAGAAAATAGATTTGCCACGCCTTTTTTTCTCTCAAACCTGTTTTGTCGAAAAATTGTGGCTATGGCTGTTTGCCACATTTTTGCTACAAAAACTGCTGTGACAAATTAACATGTTTTCTAGTAGTGTAGTTACCAACGATCCCTAGCCCAAGTTGTTAAAGTGAGACATTTAATAGCTTCATTTAAAAATGAGATTTTCTCACATATTGTGAGTTTCATCCTGATGGTAAAATAGAGATAATCGGGTGGGAATCGCTATTCTCACATCTTTACCCTTGGCCATGAACCTCCTTTGGATTTTTCATAACCAAATAGGAGGCGATCACTGTCTTGCTTGACGTTTGACTGTTTTTATAAACATTATGTGATTGATAACTATGTTTTCAAGAAACGACAAACCAAACTAGTCGAGTTGTATGGCTATGGCGGGCCGGACCAACCGGTTTGGTTGTTTAATAGTTCAGTTTTACCAGTTTAAACCGGTTTTTTATTTCATCTCAAAACATTAGTTTTTTTTTATAAGTTTAAAATGACGAGTATGTCTAATGATTATAAAAAAACATCTATATCCACACATATATATAAATAATAAAAATTAGCCAATCAATATATTTTACATAATATAACCGGTTTCAAGTTTTTAATCCGAACAAAACTATTAAACCTTTCAAACCCTCAAATCCCGAATTTAGAGCCAAACCGTTTGAATCTCAAGCTAGCCAACTTGTTTTGATTTAAACATTTAGATGGTTTCACTACATTATCAAATATCGTCCAAAAGTCATAACAGACTAATTCGGGACGTTATATCAAATTCCAAGTTTTATTAAATGGTTCCGTGAGGGTAAGTAGGTATTTCTTTTGACAACACTACATTATCTTCAAATTTCAAGATTCCTTATTTGGTTTGCTGACAAATGAATCAATGCCATGAAAAACGAATGGGTAGCTTTCACAATCCAAACGTACATTTTTAGGTAAAATCTATCTACTTATATTCAAAGTTTCTTTAATTATTTTTCTCATTATCACTTGACGTTACGCAAAAACATCTGAATAAAGCTTTTAATAAAATATTCTCATCTCAATCTATACTTTATTCTATTATTATATTTTATTTATCTATCATTTTGACAACAATTATCTCTAAAAATATAAAAAAACTATATTTAGAAATAATATTCACGTGGAATCATTGAACTTGAACATACTTTTTTCAACTATCATAGTTTTATTGACAATTTCATATGGACCGTGATTCGCCCTTCGGTCTGTCTTTCCTTTTCACAAAACCGTCGCTAAACATTCACATCACTCATGTTCGTATAGTCTCTCCTTACCACGAAGAATATATGGGCATGAAGAATAAGTTTAACATAAATCCATCCAGTATAGATTAGATGATTAACCGTGTTAACTGAACATATTTTTTGACAACCCAACTATATGAGTAGTTTATAAACAAAAACCTATATGTTATGAAATCTAGAAACCCGAAAGATCAATTTTATGTTCGCTTTAACCAATAACTTAATCGAACCTACCCATACATCAACATAAATTGTATATTCGGATTATATATATTAATATACATATATATATATGTTTCCAGATTATGTAACACATGCAATGAACCATCACTCATTGGCATAAAGCTAAAGCTCCACTTTCCAATTAAAATTGAACAACTGATCAAACACATATATATATTTTGACCTCTAAAAGATGTTTATATCTGACCTACACTTTAGTTATATAATAATTACGAAAGAGTCATACCTCTATCTGTCTATCATCGTCCACTTAAAAAGAGTTTCGCCATTTATAATATAATCTAGCAAGAAAACCCGCTGCAACTCGGTCAGTATTGCTTAAGTTCGTTACGACATTATGCTAAATCAAAATATAACTTTGCAAACAACCAAAACAACTAATATCGACACACATACAACTTATGATTAAAGCGACACGAATTCGGTTGGTGATATTAAGTTTAGGGAAAATTCCCAAAATAGTCCAAATGAAGAGAGAGATTCCTAAAATAGTCCAAAAGTTTTTTAAATTCCCAAAATAATCTATCAAAAATAATCTCAGTCGTGACATTTGTATTCTTGCCGATAGATTTCCATAACCATTGAAGTATTGACAAGTGTAAAGGTGACGGCATTTTTTAGTTGAAATCTATCTGGGCTGTTATTTTTTAATCCAAATTCATCTCCTCTAAAACCATGGTTTTTCACATAAATCTGTTTGGCCCGTGAGTTTTCTAAAGTCATTGAATTTTGTGTTTTGTTGAAATTCATCTCTCCAAATACATTTCATGGTAAATTTAATCTCCGGAGATGATTTTTAGCAGAATCTATTGGATCAAAAAGTTTGTTGTAAAAAAACATGTTTTCAACAATATTGGGCCCACCTAGTTAATATATGTTCCTTCAATTCATCATTAACTTAAACAACATAACTCACGAAGCATTACACCTGATTCAAATCCACAAGCTACTTCTGAATCCATTGCAAATTATTAAAAGGGAAAATCCTTAAATTGTCAATTTTAATCAAGAGAATATCTCATAGAATAATAACAAACTTTTAAAAGTGTTTCAATTAGGTCACTCAAGCATATTTCCTCAAATTGGGTCACTAAATCTTCAAATCGAGTCTCACTGATTTTTGTGTACGTCAAGAAAAAAATGGAGGATAAAATGTGGGGGTCGGAATTTGCAATATATTTAGTTATAGTTAAAAAAAGTTAAAAAAGTTAATTATTTTAAAATTCAAAAATAAAATATAAAATCCACGCCACCACTCAACGTCAACATAAAAAAAAGAGAAAAATATTTCCTATGTGAAACAAAAAATAACAACGTTAAAAAAACATGTTAAAACCTTTAATTTAATAAAATATAAAAATTGAGTGACTTAATTGAAACACTTTTTAAAGTTAAGAGCCCATTGAAACACTTTTAAAACTTTGTTACTATTTTATGAAGTTACCCCTTTAATCAACTAGCTCAAACTTTTGTCCATCAAATTCAAAAATTCCCAAAATGTCCATGCCATTTACTGTCGGAGACTAACGTAATTTTTGTAAGACGCATGCATATTATAGACAAATAGGAATTGCCCATGCGTACAACATACTGTCGAGCAAACAGGGAAGCAAGCAAATCGTGCGGTGGCGACGGAAAAAGCCTTCAGATGTCCCCGTCGGACATGGTGGTCTGACAACGTTGTCACCGTCGAGCCGACGGTATTTCCTTATTATTCGTCCGACGGTATTCAAAGTTTTCAGGCCGGTCGGTGTCGAGCCTACTACGGTTTCCAGCGTCACAGAATGGAGAAGAAGAGCATTGGAGAAGACTAAGTAGATATAAAAAAAGTAAAAAAAATAACATATGACATTACTTTAGAGTATGTGTCTATTAAACCCAAAAATTATATAAAACTTATCGGTTTTTTTTTTTTAACTTTTTTTGAAAATCATCCACAAAGACTAAATTCGCCGGAAAATTATCGTTTTTTTTTCCAACTTTTTTGAAATTTGTCGGAGGAGATTAAATTCACCTGAAATGCATCCTAGGAGATGAATTTCAATAAAGCACCAATTTCATCTTTTTTTTTTTGAAAACTCACGGACCAGATAAATTTCATTGGAAAACCATGGTTTCTGTGGGGATGATTTTGGATTGAAAAGTATCGGGGAAGACATATTTCAATGTAAAACTCACGTCACCTTTACATGTGCCAACATCTGACTGGTTAACGAAATCTCGCGTCACGAATCCAAATGTTTCGACGGAGATAATTTTGCAAGGACTAAAATGGGAATTTTGAAAATTTTGGACTATTTTGGATTTCTCTATTCTTTTGGACTATTTTGGGAATTGTCCCTTAAGTTTATACTGATACCTACACTAAACCCAAAAAATAAATTAGTACAATGTCAAAACACTGGTTAAGTTCGTAACGTTATCAACACTAAACCAAAAATAAATTAGTAAACGCCTAGGATATTAGTGACTTGTATAGCTTATGATGCTAAAATATAACATATTAAAAACGACATTTATTCAGTCGATAGAACAAGGAAGTTGTTACCGCGAGTTGTCGGTCAGTATCGGGTACGTTCGTTATGGTGCCATAGCTAAACCCAAAAAAATCCATCATATTAACAAATTTAAAAAAAACAAAAACATGGTCGTTACGACAGCGAACCAACACGAATTTGATTGGTATTGGTTAGGTTCATTATGATGCCGGGAGAAAAAGAGAAACAACGAAATCAAATTGTAATGTGCCTAAAATAACTTCAACGCGTGTTTGATTTGTTGATTTTTTTATTATTTAACTAAGATACAACTATTATTTAATATTTAATTACTTCAAATACTAACTTCAAAAATTAGAACTAATGAAAAGATGGAGGTTATGTGATTGAGGTCGGGCTACGTGGTGACCAACATGATACGTATAATGATGATGCAATAACAACTTGTACTGTTTAAATCTTATTTTGAACAATTATGAATAGTGTCCAAATGTGAGTGTAACTCACTTTAATTTTTAATATATAGATGATGTGAACCGACTGACAATATACTAGATAGATAAAACAAAACTTACAAGACAATTAGAGAATTTTTAGCCATTTTATATAATTGAAGTTCCGACTTTTTGTTCCTCTCAACAAATCACAAAAGCAAATAATGAACAACATCTAAGAATAAAATAATGTTGTAATATTCCGAAATTTCTAAAATAATATTAATTATATTATTTAATATTGGTGGGAAAGTTTACTCGGGTTAGTGGAGAAATAATAAAATAACGTAGGAGTTATTATGAGTCGGGCTTGTGTTGGGTTAAGTAATATGGGTAATGGACTTGGATTAGAAAGGAAGAAAGATGGACCATGGGCTCAAGCCCATGACCCATAATATATAAACCATAATCATCCATTAATCCATTCATTTTCACATATTCTATACACCACCCAAAACACACACTTATCTCTCTCTCATCATACTCTCTCTCTCTAGCCGAAAACACCAAGAAAAGTCGATCCCGACCCGAGGTAATGATAGTATGATATTGTAGAGATCCAAACCTGTTAAATCTAGTCGCGAAACGACGAGCCGACACACTAAATCGTTAAAGTTACGAGATCTGGATGGAATCGGGTATTAACCGAACAAAAGATGGGCTTAGGGATCACCCTAGCTCATATATGGATCGAACGGGACGAAAGACGGTGAAAATAGTGGTGAAACAAGCGAGATCTCGCTTTTCCGGCGAGATCCCGGTTATCCGGCGGCGACGGCGCCGGAGAATGTGGTACGAGGTTAAGGTGATGTCAGGGATTGTGTAACATCCTACTTTTGGTTATAATAATAAAATAAACTTCGTCTATTTATAGTGGGTCGTTATCGGTTTAGATAAATAGAATATGAGTTGGGCTAGTGTTGGGTTAAATAGATATGGGTTATGGACTTGGGTTATGAAAGAAAGAAGGAAAGACTATGGGCTTAAGCCCATGATCCCATAAATATATAAACCATAATCACCACTTAATCCTTCATTTCACATATTCCATACACCATCCAAAACACACACTTAAGCTTTCTCTCTAGTCCTCTCCTTACCTAAGCCGAAACCAAGAAGGAAACCGAGCACCGACCCGAGGTAATGATTGTATGATATTGTATAAACCCAAACCCGTTAGATATGGTCACGAAACGGCGAGCCGACACCGTTAAACCGTTTAAGTCACGAGATCCGGATGGAATCGGGTATAAATTGAACCTAAGATGAGCTTAGGGATCACCTTAGCTCAGATCTGGATTGAACGGGGCGAAAACGGTGAAAAAAACGAGTCAAACTCGTTTTCCGGCGAAACCGCGTTTTTCCGGCGACGACGCCGGAAAAGGTACGAGGTTAAGGGAATGTCAGAGAATGTTCTGACATTATCTGACCTAGCCCTAGTTCGTTAACGGAGGATTAACGAACTAGAGGCAATTCGTCAGCTGATTCGCTAAGGAAAGATTAACGAATTAGCTTTAGTTCGTATCCAATTCGTTAAGGGAAAAAGATAATGAATTACCCTTGATTCGTTATAGTCATTCGTTAACAGAGATAACGAATTAGAAGGTCCAATTCGTTACATGGACTGGTTCGTTATATGGACTGATTCGTCAAAGGACCAGTTCGTTAGAGGGTTCAATTCGTTACAGGGACCAGTTCGTTATGACGAACCAATTCGTTAAAGAACCAAGTAGCGAACTAGAAGTTTTATGAAATGACAGAACAGTTCCTGGACTTATAAAAGAATGGTTTAATTACAAAGAAGCCCTTGGACTTTCTAAGTTAGTAAATTTAATGATGATTCAAAATTCTAATGGAAAATGTGTTAAGACAGTTACAAAGAAGCTCTCGACCCCAGCCAGGGGCTCTGCCCCTTGGACCCTGCTAGGGGCTGCGGCCCCTAGACCCCGCTGCCAGGGGCGCTGCCCCCGGACCCCCGTTCGTTGAGGGTTATAATTAGACTAGAAACGCGAGATAAGTAGTGATAGTTAATTGATGCATGTAATTATTATACAGTTAGCCGTGCCCAACTGAAGAAAGGAATAACTATTAACGGTGAACGTAACCGACTTAAGGTGAGTTTCTAGCCCCACTTCCTTGTTGGGGCTGTGTGCATACTCGATGTGATGGTTAATACACTTACCTTAAGTGGTAAGTGTATGCCTTATATGAATTATGTATGATGATTGCTTGACAGTGCATGAACGATCTTCGGGTATGACATGGACCGTCAGGTGGTAGCTAAAGATATGAATGATATATATGGTGTATGATTGATGTTTGAATGAAGTATGTATGATGTATGAGTTATATATGTATGGTATGTAAATAGTACATGAACGATATTCGGATATTGCATGTACTGCCAGGTAAAGGTTGGATGATTAAATTATTATATATGAAGAATGAATGATGTATGCATGTATGAAACATACAATTATGTATATAGAAATGTATAGTATGAAGGTATGGAAGGAATGGAGACTGGACCCTAATAATATCCGAGGATGGAGGGTACCGGACCCTAATAATATCCGAGGATGAAGGGAGACCGGACCCTAATAATATCCGAGGATGGAGGGTACCGGACCCTAATAATATCCGAGGTATGTAGGGTGAAATGCCCTTTATAACGTAAGGCTAGCTATAAATGTGTATGGACGAATGAAGTACATGTTATGTATGTAATACGTACCTTCGGGCACGTATATGTGTATGTAAAGTAAGTTATGTGATTAACTAGAACTCACTCAGCGTAGCTGACTTTTAGTATGCACGCAGGTTAGCAGATTGAGACAGCTGGTTTGAGATGGACACATGGCAGGATTGAAGAGGCTGGCATCCGGAGATTGTCATGATGTTTTGAATGTTATAATTTATGATATGGTTTAAAAGACAAATTATGGATATTTGTAACGAATGGTTGATGTTTTATATTATTCCGCAAAAGTTTTAATTAACTCTGATATTTAGAACTGTGTTTATGAGTAAATCCAACGTCCAAAGTAGGGCACCGGTAGCGGGGCCTTACAGAATGTTCTGACCTAACCCTAGTTCGTTAGCGGGAGCGTAACGAACTAACCCTGATTCGTTAACGGAGACATAAAGAATTAGTAAGTAATTCGCTATGCCCATTCGTTAAGCCGAGATGACGAACTAACCTCAATTCGTTATGTTAATTCGTTAAGGAAAGAATGACGAACTAAGCCCAATTCGTTAAGTAGTTCGTTAAGGGAGAACTGACGAATGAACCCCCCAGTTCGTCAAGGGTTCAGTTCATTAAAGGTTCAGTTTGTTATAAGGGTTCAATTCGCTATGAAGTTCAATTCGTTAACCAAACCATACGAATGAGGTCCAATTTGTTAAAAGGACCAGTTCGTTATAAGGTCCAATTCGTACAAGGACCAGTTCGTTATAATAGTCAATCCATTATAACGAATGAGTTCATTCGTTAAGAATCCCATTCGTTAAGGACTGGATAACGAACTAGAAGTTTGGCAGAATTACAGAATGGTCCCTGGACTTAGAAAAGAATGATATAATTACATAATAGCCCTTGGACTTTGGTAATTTATGAAAGATACCTTTAAAGGTTAACGAGTAACGGTTAACTAACCGGGTAAAGATTCAATGAAGTAACACCGGCTTAGACACTTAAGAATAATTAAGTAAACAATGAGAATGGCCAGAGTAGTATTTAATATTTCGTTTATTAAAACAATTAATCGCGCATAGCTCAAGAAAGGAATAACCACTAACGACGAACGTAACCGTGTTCAGGTGAGTTTCTAGCCCCACTTCCTTGTTATGTTTTCGGGACTGTGTGCATACTCGATGTGATAGTTAATACACTTACCTTAAATGGTAAGTGTATGCTTTGTATGATTCATGTATAATGATTGCTTGACGGTGCGTGAACGATCTTCGGGTATTGCATGTACCACCAGGTGGTAGTTAAAGATATGATTGATAGATATATAATGTATGGATGATGTATGAACGTTATGAATGAATACTTGTCAGTGCGTGAACGATCTTCGGATATTGCATGCATCGTCAAGGAGTATGGTTGTTAGATGAATGATCTGAAGAACGCCTATAGTGTTCGTACGCTACGATATAATTATTGTATTTGTGAAGTATGTGTATACAGGTACATGTATGGTATGTGAGATCTGCGTCTGACATAATAAGTTACGATGGCGAATCCATCTAACTTCTGTTGGACATAGACCTAGCATGTGCTGGCGTAGATAAGGACGGTGGGCCTTATACGTGTTGTAGATGATAGACGTCACGTAGATAAGGATTGCGGACCTTATACGTATTGTAGATAGGCGTCAGCATAGGAAAGGACTGTGGACCTTATACGTGCTATAATAGTATTGTGGTAGCATAGAGGAGGACTGCGGACCTCGTATGTGCTATGGTATATGTCGCAACATAGGGAAGGATGCGGACCTTATACATGTTGTTAATATAGGATGGTATAGAGAAGGACTGCGGACCTTGCACGTACCATAATTGGTGAACATAGGTAAGGACTGCGGACCTTATACGTGTTCACGACCTTGAGTATAGGTATAGACGGTGGACTATGAACGTACTCTCGGTAGACCGAGGCTAGTGATTGTAGGTATGTATGTATGTATGATAGTAGGGTAACTGGTTAAGTATGGATATGTATCTTCGGATATGTATGTATGTATGTATTGTATGTCGCCTGATTAACTAGAACTCACTCAGCGTAGCTGACTTTTAGTATGCACGCAGGTGAATATGTTTAATGAGCTAGTATGAGGAGGGCGTATGGCATGGATTGAACGGCTGGCATCTGAAGATGGAAGAAATGATGTTTTAAATATGATGTTTTATGTTATGGTTTTAAAGAAAAGATTAATGTTTTGTATCGAATGATTAAAGTTAACGTTTCCGCGAAAGTTTTAATTAACTCTGATTTGAAAGAACTATATTTATGAGTAAATCCAACGTCCAATGTAGGGCACCGTGAACGGGGCCTTACATGTATAATGTTATATCAAAATAATTAAATTATACATTATTATATATTATTTTGATAATTACTGATGGATCATACATATACTAGCCAATAAAGGGTTTCCCCTTAGGTGTATAAAAGGGAGAGATTAGATTAACATCATAATGTAATCATACACACACGAAATTCATGTCTCCTCTTTCCTAAAACCCACGTTCCTTTCAATAACCGTAAAAACTATACATCATAAAGAGGAACTCGACCAAGCTGGCAATCATGTCGTCTGAATCATACTCCGATGTTGCTGCTCTTCTCTTTACTTTAGCATATTCATAGGTTTTATATCATATTCATATTTTCTGTTACTTAGATGACTAACTTATCAACACAGCAAAAATAAAAATAAGCTCCTTTTATGATTATCTCTACCAAAGATAGTGTCATTCTAAACTCTTCAAAGCAAACCACTATAAGGTCTTGATAATAGGAATATAGGATCATTGACTTCCTTTTTAGATTTGGAAATCACTATCGAGTCCGACCAAAATATAATCTAATTCGGCTTCTTAGAAACAGGCAACACCAAGTTGATCCACCTAGAAATCGTACACCAAGACTTGCCTGCGATATCACAATTGACCAATATGTAATCTAAAGTTTCCATCTCTTTTCACATAAGGGATATAATAAGGTATTGATGTCAACTCCTTTATCCACCAGATTTTGTATGGACGGTAGCCAATTTACAATCATGTACTCTTCATAAAAAAAAGTTTAACCACTACTTAAAAGTTAAAACCTAAAAGGGAGGATAGAATACCAACATTTTCATTCTCTGTCATAGTTTAGAACGTAGCAAGTAATGTATACATTAATTGCAGTGGCCAGGTGAAAGTAATTGTTTGCTTACTGAAGAAACACTAATCGACCCCGGGCAGATTACGGATAATCTGGGGGTTAAATAGATGTTTCCCACGAGGGGTTAGATCCGGCAAAGATGGTTCTTCTGATAACCTGCAAAACAGACACCGTGAACTCGTAACTGAGAAGGGGGGGTTCCTCCTTGTGACCACCCTCCGGCGTGAGAATCAGACTAGATTGCTCTTGAATATAAGTGTATATTAAGAGATTGCTAGAGCAGATATCAGGTATAAGATGTAAGATACAAGATGAGATTAGATGATCATACCATTTGGGGTATTTATAGCCGAAGGTAGGTTTCCAAGAAGGTATAGCCGGCTGAATAGTATTCCTGTTCTACCAACTGTGGCCTACGCACGTGCCATGCTGGTAGTTGGTGGGTAGGCAGCGACTGACAGTGACCAGGCCTGCTGTGTACTATTCCTTTTCCACCAACTGCTGGCTATGCACGTGGTATGACAGGAGTTGGTGAGTAGGCAGCGGCTAATAGTGACATACAGTATAAGAGCATGCTGCTCGCCATACTGTTGTCAATGAGCTGTCATATCTCTGGTCAGATCTTTTGCCCATACCTCGTCAGGTACAGTACAAAAGATCCTCCAGTATCGTACGGACTGGCTTATTTGGGCGGGAGTATTCCCTCTCCCGCCTTTGTGCGGGATTGTTCCCGGCTTTGCTCATTCCTTCAGGTGACTACTGAAATATTGAGAGCTAAGTGACTTGTGCGTGTAGCCTTGCTGCGCGGGTGGCCTTCCCTGATGGCTTGTATCCGCAGCTACGGGAACAGGCGGAGTACTTCACCATTGGGAGGCATTTCCTGCGGGAACAGCTTGCGTACTGCGCGTAAGGACGTCACGTCTCTGAGCATGGTGGGTCCTGCGGATCCAGTTGGTTTCTGCGCAGACGTCTCTCTTCAAGGTGAGTCCTACGGGTCCAACTGGGCTCTGCTGGGACCTACCTCTTCAAGTCTCCCCAGTCCAATGTTCTTCTCATGAATGTTTAATAAAGTGAGGTGAACTTTTGGACTTAAGCAAAGGGTTTTGAAAAGGGTTTAGTTTTAAGGTTTTCCATGGGGATTCTTCCCGCGGAAGTCCTTATGTCACTTGCAGAAATTCCCGACTTTCCTGCTTGATCTTTGGGTATGATGCGGGTAGGTCTGTAACCTCCTCGCAAGTCAGGAGCATTGAGTCCCACTTGTGTGGATTCTCCATGAGGTTTTGGTAGTTTTGAACATAGTGATCAATTATGTTAAAACCACCAATTCCATCTTGGAGCTTCAAACAATGTAGTTCTCGACGTTCCCGCTATGCGAGGATGTTATTCCCGTTTTCGCAAGCATTGCCTAGAAGATCCTTCTTGGTTTCAATTCCCTGCGGAGCGCTAGGTATGTGAAGGGTTTTGCCTTGACACTGTACCCGCACTCGTCTTACGGTTACTTTACTTCCAAGGTATTCCTGGCGTCAATTCCCTGCGGGTGCTAAGTATGTGAAGGGTTTTGCCTTAACACTGTACCCGCACCCGTCTTATAGTTACTTGGTCGCCGAGGTATTCTTGGCTTCAATTCCCTGCAGGTGCTAAGTATGTGAAGGGTTTTGCCTTAACACTGTACTCGCACCTGTCTTACAGTTACTTGGTTGCCAAGGTAAGGGGTATTTTCCCGCTTACTTTTGAATCTTTTTGAATTTTTGAAATTCGAAAAGTTGGTGAAAGGATAAGAACAGTCCAAACTGTTGAAACGTCGTCCGACGGTTTCTTCTGACTGTGTCAGGACGTGCAGGAAGTTATGGTGACGTGACAGTACATGGTCATTCCAGACGCTTTTTCAGGCGCGTGGGCGCGATTTTTCGGGCGCGTGGCTGCGAAATTAATGGCACGCGTCCTTTCAACAGCTGTTGCCAGCTTGCTTTTTGCCACGTGTCATAGTTTCATTGCACCTGTGATTTCTCTCTCTTCCGCATTAAATTCATCGCATTGATTGCGATTAGTATATAAAGGGGGAGAGGGTCCTTTGTAATCCACACTTTCACTTTTCTCTTCATCTTCAAAACGATTTCCGGCGAATACTCACCTTTTCAGTCAAGCATTCTCTTGAAATCGTTCTCTTCTTTCATACCTGCAAGATGTCTTCTGCTCACGATCTTGAGGCTACAGCCCAGGAGGATGGGGTGTACGCCGAGAACCCGTCATCCACGTCCGACAAGGATGATAAGAGTACTGCTGGCGAGTGCCAGTGTGCTCTGCCTGTCGATCTATATCAGTACATCGTCAGGAAGTTCATGCTCGAGTCTTTCGAGCCTGAGTTTCCTGAACCTCATCAGACGGTGTATGATGCCCCCAGAGGCAAGATCGGGGTATATGCCGCATTCTTTGTCTATGGGAATCTTAGGTTCCCCTTGACGAAGTTTGTGTACCGTGTTCTGGAGAGGCACGGTGTACACCTGACCGAGTTACACCCGATGGCGATCGCAAAGATTCGCCACTTCGAGTGGGTGTGCCGGATTCTGGGCGTTGAGCCCTTCGTCGACCGCCTGATGACCTTCTACTCTTGGAGGTGCATCCAGGGGTGGTATACTCTGATAACCCGGATCAAGGGTTTGAAGATTTGCGCAACCGAGCGCAGTCTTCGTTCATGGAAGCGGGAGTTCTTTTATATCTCCGCTCGCGCCATCCCCCTTGCCATGAAGTTTAAGAATGGGCAAGCACTCCCCAGCCTTCACGCGTCCAACTACCAGGAGGCGGAATGGTTCTCAAAGATTTCCCGAGTCCAATCTCCGGTTTACCGCTTTGCGGAGTCCGGGATGGTGATGCTCGGGATGAGCCGGGTGTGGAAGGATGCGGAGGCGCAAAAGATCCTGATCGTCCTTGAATACGGTTTGAACTCTGCCCCTTACGGTATGCTCTGTCTTCTTTGTTTATATAGGTTTGTCTTCTAACTGTTTTTCTTTTATTTCAGAGGGGAACGACTTGCAGTCGCTCCTGCATCCGCGAGAGGCTGATAGTCCCGCTCGGATGGGTACTCGTGCTCTAGATGAGAACGAGTTGCCCATCCTTGAACAGACGGCGGATCGGTTCGTGGAGGTCTACCCGCCAGGCCAAGAGATCCTGAGCGCCAGGCGGCCAGGTAAGGCGTTATTCAACCCTCGACCCCTCAATGCTGAAACCTCTGCTGGAATTCCTCTAATCTTGTGTTCTGATGAGGAATCCGCAGATGGTCCTCCGTTGGTGCGGAAGAAGGCTGCCGGCGGGAAGGGGAAGGCGAAGGTGGCCTCCACTGCCGATCCGGTGCCTCGGTGTGATTCAGAGACCGAGAGCGAGGAGGTGGCGGGGAACCCTGGTGGTGGTAAGACCACTGCTCCGGAGGCTGCGACGACTGTCACCTCCGGAGAGCCCATGATGACGACGGTGAGCGGCGTAAAGAGGCCGGCTCCATCGGGTTCGTCCCCGCCTGTCCGCACTTTTAGGCTCAAGAAAACCCGTAAGTACTAACTTCCTTTATTTTTGACTTCATAGCTTTCCATCATTAATACTTATCTTCATTGTGCAGGCGTGGATGCTACCGCATTCCAGGGTGGAGCGGGGAGGAGTACCTCCGGACCCATGACGGTAGGCTTGGTCAGCCTACCTGAGGCGACGACCCAGGCGGCTGCGCCTGCTTCAGTTGGTTCAGTTGCTCACCCAGTTGAGCCAACTGTTCCAACTGTGATGACATCACCGCCGGCTGTCAGTGCCATATTTACTGAATCTTTCACTGAGCCGGCGGTTACTTTTTCTGCGGACTCCGCAGCGGCGACCACGGTTGTGAGTTCACCTACGGTGAGTTCACCTCCGTTGGTTTCCACTACCGCGGCGGCCTTCACCATGCCTCCTCCGTCATCGGCAACGACGGCCGATCCTTCAGGTATGCTTGGGGCTTCTTGCCAACCTCTGCCTCCTTCCCAGCTGCCTGACCTCTTGGACGGATTTCCCTTGGGTTCAGGTGATGGGTTTGGCGGCTATCGGCCTGTTGTCGACCCTACAGGTGCGTAGGGCTCTTTTGGCCTTTTTTTTTTTATATATATCATCTTTTCCTAAATGCTTTTCGTTTTTTGCAGTGTCGGATTCCAATGAAGTGTATGTTCCACGCTGGAACATCTGCCGAGGAACAACCCTTCGCACGCCTGTGGAGTGCGTGGAGTGGGCTCGTCACGCAGCTCCCAGTGGTGCGTTGGGGGAAGCAATGGCTAGCTACCAGGAGGGTAGGCTAACCAATGAGCTGCGGATTCTCCTGGCTCGGATGCAGCCGCGCGTCGAGCTGCTTTGTCGTGAAAACGACAAGTTAAAAGCAGCTCGTATTCAAGAAGTAGCTCAGGCACGGGCTGTCCGGGAGGAGAACAAGAGGCTTACCGCAGTGGCTGCGGAAAGGGAGAAGGCCTTCAAGGCCCTCGAGGTTGAAGTTCAGGCCCGTCTCGAGGCCCGTTCCAAGGCTGCCCAAGCTGTTAACGAACAGCTTCGGCTGGCTAAGGAAACTGCACGGAACGCAACTGAGAGGGCCACCAAGGCTGAAGCTGTTGCTGAGCCTCTACGCCTCGAGAATGAGGAACTTAAAGCCAAACTAGAGGCGCTCCAACAGGCTCATGATGCCTTGGCGATGAAAGACGCCAAGAAGCTCCAAGAGATCTTGGACCAGAGGGGGGTGCTTGACCATACTGAGCGGAAGCTAAAGGGCGTTGAAGAGGCTGCGGCTAAAGAAGTGTTGCTTGCCAACCTCAACAAAAGTGAAGCCGAACGCGCCCGTAACCAAGCTCAAGCTGCCCTCCAGGAGGCTCTGGTTGCCAAGGAATGGCTTCTTCAAGAAGCGTTGTCTCAGGTATGTTTAATTTCATTATATCTTTACGCTTTTCTTTGTAAATAGAAAAGGTTTTGATACTTGTATATTTTTTTTGTAGGTTGTGCCTCGAGTCTTCACGGACACATTATACGACGATGCCATGAGCGCAGCCCTCAACGCTTCTCATGAGGATGGGGAAAAGGCCGGCTTCCTGCTTGGTCTAGGGTTCGTTGAGAAAGGCATCCCGCCTTCCAACTTCCCTTTGTATGATGTGGATACTGAAGCTGTTTATGACCAAGCAGTGAATCAGTATGCCGCCTTCCCGCATCCGGTGGTGGAGAAGGTGAACGAAGTTGCTGCTGCTGATGATGGGCTAGCTATCCTTAAAGCTTTCCTTGAACCGCCACGCTCTACTGATGGTGCTGGTCCAAGTGGAAGTGGTCCTGAAGCTTGATCCTGAAGATCCCTTCCCACTGTTAGGATAGGTTTAGCTTGTATAGATTTATATTCTTGTAGACGGGTAGTTACCCGGCCATTCTTGTAATGAATATTATGAAATATAAATCTTTGTGCGGGTAAGACCGCTACTTTCACTGGATGACTTGCTTTATAAACGTTATATGACTTGCTCATGCATACTTTAGTTTAAATTAGCAATTTTCCAAGTGTTTAGAATAAGTTAACCTTTGAACGTGGTAGATAATAGGTTGAAGTTTTGCTTCCTCCTTCGTGATTGTGCGGGTAGGACCGTCACTTGCACTTAGTAGGATGGCTAAACTTTACCTATATCTGACCTGCGTGGAGGTTTTCCTCATCTTTTTAGAAATTTTCTAAGTGTTTAGAATAAGTTAACCTTTGAACGTGGTAGATAATAGGTTGAAGTTTTGCTTCCTCTTTCGTGATTGTGCGGGTAGGACCGTCACTTGCACTTAGTAGGATGGCTAAACTTTACCTACATCTAACCTGCGTGGAGGTTTTCCTCATCCTTCTGTTAGAAATTTTCTAAAGTATTTTGAATAAGTTAACCGTTCGACGCGCGGTTGTCAATAGGTTCGGTTTCCTCTCATGATTTGTGCGGTTAGGACCGGCACTTTCATTTAGTTGGATGACCAAAGTTTACCTATGACTGACCTGCGTGAAGGTTTGCCGTTTTTTGGGTTTATGCGGGTTTTGCCGCCTTCCCCACGCAAGGACTTTCCACGTAATTATGCGGTGAAAACCGGCATATCAGTGTTGAGTAAATTAACCGTTCGACGCGCGGTTGTTAATAGGTTAGTGTTCAGTTTCCTCTATCATGATTCGTGCGGTTAGGACCGGCACTTTCATTTAGTGGGATGACTGAACTTTACCTTTAACTGACTTGCGTGAAGGTTTGCCGTTTTTTGGGTTTATGCGGGTTTTGCCGCCTTCCACACGCAACGACTTTCCACGTAATTATGTGGTGAAAACCGGCATCAGTGTTGAATAAATTAACCGTTCGACGCGCGGTTGTTAATAGGTTAGTGTTCAGTTTCCTCTATCATGATTCGTGCGGATAGACCGGCACTTTCATTTAGTGGGATGACTAAACTTTACCTTTAACTGACCTGCGTGAAGGTTTGCCGTTTTTTGGGTTTATGCGGGTTTTGCCGCCTTCCCCAAGCAACGACTTTCCACGTAATTATGCGGTGAAAACCGGCATCAGTGTTGAATAAATTAACCGTTCGACGCGCGGTTGTTAATAGGTTAGTGTTCAGTTTCCTCTATCATGATTCGTGCGGATAGACCGGCACTTTCATTTAGTGGGATGACTAAACTTTACCTTTAACTGACCTGCGTGAAGGTTTGCCGTTTTTTGGGTTTATGCGGGTTTTGCTGCCTTCCCCACGCAACGACTTTCACACTTATGTATGCGGTGAAGACCGGCATATCCGTGTGGAAAGTTCATAAGTATAAATGTAAAATCATCAGCGTCGATGTTCTAAGGAGAATCATTTCCATTAGAAGTGGCTCTGGGCCTTTTCTTTACAAATTTGGAATTGATCTACATGCAAACTGTGTAATTGAGCTCCCTTCCATGTTGTTGGGATGGGAGTGCCATCGAGCCGATATGCACCTGGTTCGGGATCTCGTTGTTTACGCAGTATGTAGTCTCCAACATTGAAGCTGCAATTTTATTCGTGTTTTCCCCAACTGGGGTTCTACACGCATCAGCCTGCTCAGCGTTCATTGCGCCACGAGGTGCGCGAGCGTCCCATCTCTGACAAATGCTTCGACCATGTCCTTTACGTCTGTGCATTCTTCAGTGTTGTGGTCTTTTGTCCTGTGAAAGTCACAGTATTTGCTCCGATCAGCATTGTGACGATGTCGGATTATTGGAGCCTTTGGCCATGGGAGCTCCTCAGTGGCGAATATCTCGGTGACGATTTTGGTGAGTGGCGTCCATCTGGAGTTCTGGTTCGACTGTACGTTATCCCTTCCGCCTAACCGATGTTGCAAGCCGGATGAGGTGTCAAAGTTTACCCTTGACTGCCAAATGCCTAGCTTCCGCTTTTTGTTTAGTCGGGCGGTAAGGACGTTGTCTTCTCTTGTTTTCTGGGTGTAGAGGTTTGTGCTCTGGGGGAGATCTCTACCCAGTTGCTTCTCCGTTTCCGCAAAGCGTTTAGCTGCTGTCATGATGGCATCCCATGTGGATGGCATGCCATCTTTACCCGTTAAGGTGCGGATGAGCTCTGGGTCGTTCGCGCCCTGGATAAAAGCAGCGCGAACAAGATCTTCGCTAATATTACCCAGACTTAGCATCTTTGAGTTGAAGTGAGTGATGAAGTCTGGCAAAGATTCATCTTCCTCTCGAATGCATTTGAGGATTGTCCATTGCTCTTCGGTATACTTTCTTTGTTGGCTGAAGTGTTGGCTAAACTTCTGTTGGAAGTCTGCCCAGTCGTAGATGTGGTTGACCGGTAGACGATCGAACCACGCTCTAGCTGGCCCAACAAGCGTCATTTGGAACATGTAACACCACGTAGGTTCCGTCCAACTACTGACGGTTGCCCCCGCTATGAACCTGTTCAAATGATCGTCTGGATCAGATATACCATCGTAAGTGCCGATGTTGGACATCTGTTTGGCACTTTTCGGGACGATTGCTTCCGCAATATCTCTTGCAAATTTGGACGTTCCCGCCTTTGCAGCAGTTGGTGTAAATGTTTTGGAGAAGTCACGTGGGTTTCCACCCGCGTTTTTTGGTTTGAAGGTTTCTCCAAAATGCCTTCTCGGTTGGGAGTCCGTTTCCTTACGCTTCCCTTTCGCCCTATGACGAGGGTTTGCGTCACTATCGGATTCCTCTGAATCATCGTCAAAGTACTCTACGAATTCATCAGCCTGTTGGAGTAAACGTAAGCGTTCATCCAACTCAGCTTGGAATTCTTTTTGACGTGCTTCCGCCCACGCTTTAACTTCATCGAGTGTTTGGCGGGGGAGCCTCGTTCGTTGTCTCTCTAACTGGGTATCGGTGAATCCCAGTGAGCGATTATTTACTGCACTTGCCCCAGCTTGGGTAACTGGGGTAGTGTTCGTAAAATTTACTGCACTTGCCCCGGCTTGGGTAACCGGGGTAGTGTTCGTAAAAACTGTGTAGTCGCCGGTATTCCCCCCAGTAGCTGGGGTTGTGGTTACCGGAGTTTCTTTAACCATCTTTCCAGAAGTTTGAAAAAACTGAAAAGAAATAAAGTTCTAGCTTTTATGCACGGATGGCGCCAATGAAGAAACACTAATCGACCCCGGGCAGATTACGGATAATCTGGGGGTTAAATAGATGTTTCCCACGAGGGGTTAGATCCGGCAAAGATGGTTCTTCTGATAACCTGCAAAACAGACACCGTGAGCTCGTCACTGAGAAGGGGGGGTTCCTCCTTGTGACCACCCTCCGGCGTGAGAATCAGACTAGATTGCTCTTGAATATAAGTGTATATTAAGAGATTGCTAGAGCAGATATCAGGTATAAGATGTAAGATACAAGATGAGATTAGATGATCATACCATTTGGGGTATTTATAGCCGAAGGTAGGTTTCCAAGAAGGTATAGCCGGCTGAATAGTATTCCTGTTCTACCAACTGTGGCCTACGCACGTGCCATGCTGGTAGTTGGTGGGTAGGCAGCGGCTGACAGTGACTAGGCCTGCTGTGTACTATTCCTTTTCCACCAACTGCCGGCTATGCACGTGGTATGACAGGAGTTGGTGAGTAGGCAGCGGCTAATAGTGACATACAGTACAAGAGCATGCTGCTCGCCATACTGTTGTCAATGATCTGTCGTATCTCTGGTCAGATCTTTTGCCTATACCTCGTCAGGTACAGTACAAAAGATCCTCCAGTATCGTACGGACTGGCTTATTTGGGCGGGAGTATTCCCCCTCCCGCCTTTGTGCGGGATTGTTCCCGGCTTTGCTCATTCCTTCAGGTGACTACTGAATTATTGAGAGCTAAGTGCCTTGTGCGTGTAGCCTTGCTGCGCGGGTGGCCTTCCCTGATGGCTTGTATCCGCAGTTGCGGGAACAGGCGGAGTACTTCACCATTGGGAGGCATTTCCTGCGGGAACAGCTTGCGTACTGCGCGTAAGGACGTCACGTCTCTGAGCATGTTGGGTCCTGCGGATCCAGTTGGTTTCTGCGCAGACGTCTCTCTTCAAGGTGAGTCCTGCGGGTCCAACTGGGCTCTGCTGGAACCTACCTCTTAGAACATAGGTTTTCACTTTGTCATAGTTTAGAACGTAGCAAGTAATGTATACATTAATTGCGTAGCAAGTAATGTATACATTAATTGCAGTGGCCAGGTGAAAGTAATTGTTTGCTTACTAACTGACTATACATGTCCTAATCATCCCCTATCATGAATCATACCCATGCTTAACTTACTAAACATGAGTTAGAGAGTACGAGTTGTCATTTTCAAAAATTAATAACTATGGGGTATGGAACACTCTCTACTAGCTAGGTTTTCACTTTGCCACTATCATCGTCATATCATACTCAACTCCTTTCTTAACGCAATCCACCTCATCATCATTTACGGTACACATGGACCATACCCCATAGTGGAATCGACGACACACGATCCCAAACACGCAGTTGAAGATAATTTTGGGAATTAGCGAGAAGAATTGATACGATCTCATATATATTAATATATTAATTAAGTTTATATTTTATTTAGTTTCCTTATTTTACTCTAATTGTGTTTTCTTATTGTTTATCTTTTCCTATTTTATTTGTTTTCTTTTCCTATAAGTTGTAATCGTTTCAAGAAGAAAAATAATAAGAAAATTTGTCTCAAGTTTGGTTTATCTTCTTCTATCTTGTTCTTGGAGCATAACCCACTCTACGGGTATATCGAGAGATTGACCATCTCAAATCGATCTTTATCAAAATACATATCCAATTACTAATTTAATAAGGGGGTAGGGAAAATGGTCAATGCAAATTGTGGGATACAGAAAACCAGATTAGTGGGTTTGGCAAGATATTTTTGCCACCAATTAAAAATATCCCGCCATTTATTTATTTTTCACATTTCATTTTCCTCCTTATATTGACGTGATTTACGAAAAAAATATCAATATATATTTTTAAAAATGCTGAAGGTACTACCATTATTTATTTTGCATGACTAAATGTTACATTCTACAAAGATTGAAATATTGAGCTTCTATTTCACACTTTTATACATAATTAACATACATTATTTATGTTGAATAGAATCGATCGGTTTAAAGTAACAAACTACGTAAATCGCATAAACATTTATACATAATGCATGAAAGGAAGACAATTAAAATACTATCTTATATTTCACATTTAAAACATTATGTAGAATGTGAATGTGGTTCAACCACAAAGGAGGTTGTATTGCTTATGAGTTAATATGCGATATGCATATAAATTATGAGTCATGAAGACATGAAGTATTAGGTTTATATTATGGTGATGATATTATTAAGTATTGAATATAATGTTCGCATCAAAATTACAAAGTGGTCAAACTATTAAAGGGCTAACAGCTGTCTTTTTTTTAGTAACGATGACTCGCAACCGATTTCTTGAAGTAGGAGGAAGTACTAAGACTTGATTACTTGAACTCTTAACTTTTCAACTGTTAGGTCAGTTTGACACCAATATGGCAAAAGTCGGCTAGCCACAAATGAGACGTTAACTATATAAAAATCATATACAAATAATTAAATAAATCCACTTGAAAGTAACATGCTTTGAGCATAAGTAATTGTTGGTTAGGAAAAGGACACTTACTCTTAACTCTATCTAGAGATTAAGCTACTAATGTGTTAACGTATTATCAAT
Organism: Bidens hawaiensis; assembly: GCF_021521415.1. Lineage (NCBI taxonomy): Eukaryota > Viridiplantae > Streptophyta > Magnoliopsida > Asterales > Asteraceae > Bidens > Bidens hawaiensis. The sequence goes on from NW_027492672.1 coordinate 223,153, forward strand.
ATATCTTATTTTAATTAGGCCTGGGGTATACATTCATACTCGTTAATTCAATGTATACGCCACATCACTCAGTGTCTCACTTTACCTATTTTTACTTTGTCTCACTTGAAGGAAATTGTTTGACTTCACTTAACATCCATCGGTTTAATTTAAAAAATAATTATTAAATTATTATGTTTGAGTATAGAAGATTTTAAAGTCCATTAACATTTAAACCCGTCTTGCTTTTAACTCTCCTTAACCAATGAAAGGAATGTCTTTCCACTCATTAACCTTTGCCACATTAGTTTTAACACCATGAGGTATACTCTAAAGCCTTATTGTTGTCTAGACTTAAGTAATTAAAAAACGACTTTTTTTTCTTTTTTGTTTAAACCTTTTTTATTTTTCTCTTTGTGTGATGATAATACAAGTTAATTGGTTTTAATAAAGTGATAGGTAAACGGGTAACAAGTTGTGTCGTAACCCCCCTTTTGGATAGCAAAATTGATCTTGTTAAACACAAAGTTTTGGATCTTAGGGGCCAAAGATTTACTATTTGAGACCCGTTAAACCTATTCAGAAATTCTACGGCATCTCGGGCTAGGAAGCCAAATGTATAAAAACGAAAAGTATCAACACATGTTGATTCTCAAGACAATATTTCGCGCGTTTATCAACTTTGCATGATTCTGCTTTTAAAGTCGCCTGACCCGCAACAAACTTGTTGTCTCTGAGCCCAATAAAAGAAGACACTCATATAAGGTCTATATAAGCGAGTTTTCATCTACCCACCCAAATACAAAATGACCCGCAACAAACTCGTTGTCCGTAAGCCCAATAAAAGAAGACACTCGTGTAAGGTCTACGTAAACGAGTTTCCATCTACCCACCCAAATACAAAAATATCAACCGGATGTAAAGTAGACATCCATTCAAATATATAACAAATACACAACGAATAAATGTAGTCATGAATAATAATAATATATTATTATTTTTAGCCATAACTTTTAATAACACAAGACAACTAGCAAGAAATTAAAACTGAACAAAAACATACAGTTATAATAAAAAAAAATTACAAACTTAAAATTACACCACAATTCTATTCAAGAGAGAAAATGTGTGCTCTATGAATATGTTATTTTATTAACAAGTCTAGAACATTGACTTAGACTAATGGTAGATATGAAGTGGGAATCTACAAGACCACAGATCACGATTATACGGTCAACATTTGACAAATCATACATCATTACTCATTCATTTTTACTCAACCTAATCCCTTCAAATGACGTCAATATATCTTATATGTATATTATACATCTGTTTTGCGAAAATTCAAGTAGTTTCGTAAAATAGTTTTACAAATTTAAGATAGAATTTGTCATCTCTACGGTGTTAGAGTGTGGTCTCTGAGAGGATTATGAAAGTTGTTTTTACATGGACAAATAAATTTAGTCGACATAAATAAAATCAATCTGTCCATTTTAACCACCAAATATTTTAATATTTATATTTATATTTTATTTACCTTAACTTATTTGTTATCATCCGACCGCCAACATAAACTTAACGGTGATTCCGACAATATCCTTACGAAAAGAAAATTTTCTAAAATGGTCCATTTATAGAATATGGTTCCAAGTTTGTCACCCCTAATTCAAGTTTCCAACTTTATCTCTTTGGTATCTCGTCGTCGGCGACATGTTAGCTAACACCGACGACTTGTTGACAATGCCGGCTCTTGGGTTGGGCAACCCGGGCGACCGGCCGGGGCACTTAGTTTTTGGGGGCATGAATTTTTTTATATATATATTTTTACTAAACGGGTGCCCACGCGATACGCTGGGAAACAAAAATCATATTAATCATGTAACAATTACGAATGTTCAAAGTTCGTTTGAAAAATTGAAAACGTTTAAACCAATCACCACTTTTGATTAGCTGGTTTTTGAATGTTCAAACCATAGCAAAAGTTCGGTTTACCGTTTATAACAAAAATAGGCCATATAAAACCGGACTGTAAACTTATTATTGAAGCTCAGTGCGTGAAACCAAACCATTAGTAACGATTCAGTTTTAATTTTCGCGGTTCAGTTTTGGTTTTCAATGACAAAAAATCAAACCAACGGGTTGGCTCATGTTTTAACTTAGAAACCTGTTGGGTGCGGATTTTTATCCTCGGAATTGAGCATAACTTGAGGATGTTGACTCAAGCGGTTATTCTGAGGAAGGTACGTTAACTAATTCAATTATCCTATATTATCTAACTGTTACGTGTTAAATATGTTTATAAGAACGTGGATTACAACGGAATACTGCTTGAACTTCGTCAACAAACAAACGTGGGCAGTAACGGCTTGCTGAAGACTTAGTCTAGGGTTTCCGGAATAATCGGGATATCAGTTGTAAATCTCTTATTATATATTGAGCTGATAATATCGATAGGTCACACACAACTCACTTTAGCTACTATTACTCGTTGTATCACTTAGCTCACGATCACTTATTAGCTCCGACACTTTGTATTCACTGATTTCATTATTAATAATATTGACGGTGATAGTTTTCACCGTCCGGGGTTTTTTGTGCCGGAGATCATAATAATCAAGCGTTAATTCGACCAAAAGTTACGTTCATAATCCTTAACCGAAGCAAATTCGACTAAGGATTAAGTTGTAAACTCTTGACCGAAACGAAGACTATTATAATCAAGAGTTTTTTCCCTCGTAATCATATCTTTGTGTTCGATCTTTTTATCATTAAGCACCTAGCCTCACGCACTAATTTGATCAAAAGTTAGTTGTTAATTTTTGACCGAAACAATTTGGCGCCCACCGTGGGGCAAACGGTGCTTTGATCATTATTCATTCTCAAACGAAACCCTACTCTCAATATCCACAACATGTCTTCACAGCCCAAGATTGTTTCATCTTCTGCCGCAGCCTCGGAATCCTCAGCGAAACCTTCCATGCCTCCTCCTCCTTTTGTTGCTGTTATCCCAAAGAAACCTGACAACATTCAGAAGAAAGCTGCTACTCCAGTATTTTCGGGATCGAGACCATCCCCCCAGGATCCCGTTATGGTATCTAATAACGAACTTTTGTCTATTTATAAGCGATTACAGGAACAGATGGATCGCCAGAACAAGACCAACCAGATGCTGGTGAAGGAACTTGAAGATATCAGAAAAGCCAAGAAGCCGGCGGAAGAATTCACGCCATTAATCCCGAGATTACTCCTCCAGGATCCTCAGGATTGGTGCGTCCAGAGTCAACCACGGCGTACAACCCTGGATCCTCGCTTTTCCAGCACTCAGGGTCTACGGGATTGTACTCATCCGGATCCCAAGTATACTTGCATGCATCCCTTGCTGGGCCGTTTCAACATGCAGGATCCTCAGGATTGTCGCAGCTGGGAGGATCCTCAAGTCCTTATCAACAGGCGTTATCCTCAGGATTGGCGCAACAGGGAGGATCCTCAGGTCCTTATCAACAGGCGTTATCCTCAGGATTGGCGCAACAGGGAGGATCTTCAGGTCCTTATCAGCAGGTGGTATCCTCAGGATTTCCACAGCAGGCAGGATTCTCAGGAGTACCTCCATCAGGGTTCTTCAATCCTCAGCAGCCATATGCTCAGACTCAGCAATTTGCGGGGTCCTCCGAGATGCACCAGGGAGACTTCATCCCGATGCAGGTTAACACCTCGACCACTTCATTTGTCACTCCAAGAAATACTATGTTCGGGAATGCCAGCTACAACACCCAAACCGTTCCTCAGAATATCAATCAGGGTAACACTTTCAATACAATTCCTTTTAATGCTAATCAGGGATTTTTGCAGGATGCATGCATAAGTTCAAGTTTAGCCCGAGAGTTACAGAAGCTTAAGGACATGATATCAAATGTCCCTGGTGTAATCCGTCCCATAGCTGAAGTTCCTACTGATAGCCACAAGATATCCCGGTTCGTGCCATCGATTAACGACGTGCAGATCCCAAAACGGTTTCAAACCCCAAATATGAAACTGTATGATGGCTCGACGGATCCTGAGGAACACGTCGCACAATACAGAGAACGTATGGAGATCAATCCAATCCCTATGGAAATCAAGGAAGTATGTCTTTGCAAAGGGTTTGGGTCTACCTTAACCGGAGCAGCCATGAAATGGCTACTGAGTATTCCCCCTAACACTATCAATTCTTTTTCTCATTTAGTTAACATGTTTAATAACCAGTTTTCTTGCAGTAGAACTTTTGAGAAAATGACAGGTGATCTTTATAGGGTTACCCAGAATCCTGGGGAATCCTTGTGAGATTTTATTACCATGTTTAGTAAGGAGTCGCTGGAAATCCCGAATCTAAACCCAGCTTCAGCAGTGGAAGCTCTCAAGTTGGGGTTAGAGAAGGGCTCCTCTTTCTATGATGATCTCGTTATGAATCCATGCAGGTCATTAGATGAAGCAAGAAGGAGAGCTCTGAGGTTTATCAGGCTAGAAGACGACAAGAAAAACTCTAAGGTCGATATCCCGAAGTATGATCAGACGAACAGGAAATTCGAATCCCTGGGAAAGTATTTTCGAGCAAAGCCTTACCACAAGCCTGATAACCCCAGGATTAATGCAATAGATGAAGAAGATGACGAAGAATATCCTAAAATCTCTGAATATTGTTTTTCTGTTGATATTGGTGGATTAATGTGTGCCATGCAGGATTTAGGTGAGAAAGCCAGGTGGCCAAGGAAGATGGAGAAACTAGGAGCATGGAAAAACAAATCAAAATGGTGTGCCTTCCACGAAGACTTTGAGCATTTGACTGATGATTGCATTGCACTCAGAAGGGAGATCAGCTATCTTCTCAGCAAGAGCCACTTGAAAGAGTTACTTGGCAAGAAGAAGGGAAGAGAACAGGATCCCGAGAAAATTCCTGAAAAGCCGACTCCTCCACCAACGGATGCAGGAACAATCATGTTCATATCCGGAGGATCCGACACCTGTGGAACCTCTTATTCTGCGGCAAAGAGAAATGTTGACCAAAGAAAGTTAGAAGTGGCTGACAGGCCAACAAAGACATCTATTCTCACTCAAGAGAGGATTATATCCTTCGATGAAAGTGAAAGAGTCGATGTTCAAGATCCTCATCATGATAGTTTGGTAATAACTTTATATGTGGCTAACCATTATGTTCGCAGGATCCTCATAGATGGCGGAAGCTCTGTCAACATTATTCAATTAGACGTGCTGAAAAAGATGAATATTCCTAAGGATGAGATCGTCCCTAGTTCCTCAGTATTGGTTGGATTCAGTGGAGAAACTAAAAACACTATTGGGGAGATTAAGCTCCCAATATATCTCGAAGGGGTAAATAAAATGCAAAAATTTTGTGTTATTGACTGTTTATCTTGTTGCAATATTATATTAGGCAGGCCCTGGATACACGAGATGAAAGCAGTCCCATCTACTTATCACCAATGTGTAAAACTCCCGAGTCAGTGGGGAGTTATCAAAATCATCAGTGACCAACAAGACGCCAAGAATTACTACACCTCTTCCATGAAATGTATTGCCAAACCCCAGCAGGCGTAGCAATTACAGAAGCCAGCACGAGGCGTAATGGAGGCCAGGGAAAAAGAAATTAAAGAAATACCTCTTTATCCCGAGGATCCTGAAGTCAAAGTGCTGATAGGAACTAGCATTCCCGAGGATATTGAGTCAAAATTGCTCGATTTCCTCAAGTCAAGGCGATCAACATTTGCATGGAAACATGAAGATATGACAGGTATTTCCAAAGATATTATAACACATAAACTTGGAATTGATAATTCTTTCAGGCCAATCCATCAAAAGAGAAGAAAGTTTGCACCTGAAAGAAACATAATCATTCAAGAGGAAGTAGAAAGACTCTTGAAGGCAAAAATGATTAGGGAAGTTCAATATCCCCGATGGTTAGCAAATGTGGTTATTGTACAGAAAAAGAATGGCAAATGGAGAGTTTGCGTAGATTTCACAGACTTGAATAAGGCTTGTCCTAAAGATCCATTCCCTCTACCACACATCGATTCAGTGGTGGATGCTACAGCTGGTCCCGAGATGCTGACATTTATGGACGCATCCTCAGGATTTCAGCAAATCCAGATGGAGCCCTCAGATCAAGAAGATACGACCTTCATGACTCCCACACGTATTTATTGTTATATTGCTATGCCCTTTGGACTTAGAAATGCAGGTGCAACCTATCAGAGGTTAGTTAACATGATGTTCAAAGAGCAACTGGGGGACACAATGGAGGTCTATATTGATGATATGGTGGTGAAGTCCAAGAAAGTTGAAGATCACCTTCAAGATCTCAAGACAGCATTTGATATCCTCGACAAATACAACATGAAGCTGAATCCTTCAAAATGCCATTTCAGAGTGAAGGCTGGCAAATTCATGGGATACATGGTCACCAAAAGAGGGATAGAGGCGAGTCCGAAACAGATACAAGCTATCCTGAATCTAAAATCCCCAGAATCAGTTAAGGATGTTCAAAGGCTGACCGGCAGGATAGCGTCACTCAACAGATTCATATCCAAATCCTCAGAAAAGTGCAAAGAATTTTATGATATCCTGAAGAAAAACAAGAGGTTCGAGTGGACCAGTAATCATGAGGAAGCATTATCATCCTTAAAAGCGTATCTTTCTTCTGCTCCTTTACTGGTAAAACCCGAGGAAGGTGAATCTCTTTCTCTATATCTTGCTGTATCAAATAATGCTATAAGTGCTGTTTTGGCTAAGGATCTCGAAGGTCAACAACATCCCATATATTATGTAAGTAAAAGTCTTTTGGATGCTAAAACCAGGTATTCTTATCTTGAGAAATTAATTTTAGCCCTTATTATGGCATCTACTAAACTTAGACATTATTTTGAAACTCACCCTATATGTGTTAAAACTAACTATCCCATTAAGTCTGTTTTAAGAAAACCAGAAATGTCAGGTAGAATGGCAAAATGGGCAGTAAAGCTAAGTGCATATGATATAACATATGAACCTAGGACTGCTATCAAATCCCAGGCATTAGCAGATTTTGTGGCTGATTTCACCAGTGAGCTTAAAGAAAAGGCAGACTTGGAAGTCCAACAACTTGAAGAAACAAAAGATAAGTGGACTCTATACACTGATGGTGCTTCAAATGTTAGAGGAACAGGTCTCGGGATTCTGCTGAAATCGCCACAGGGGGACATTATACCTCAATCCATATCCTGCGGATTTCAAGCCACAAATAATGAGGCAGAATATGAAGCTTTGATAGCGGGATTACAACTAGCAATCGACATGAAAATCAGGTTTATTCAAGTACATGTTGATTCATTATTATTAACTAATCATTTTAATGGTTCATATACTTTTAGAGGAGAAAGACTAATGAAATATCTAGAGCTAGTCAAAAAACTAGCAAAGTGTTTTGAAATATTTGATATTTCGCAGGTACCTAGGGAAGAGAATGTTGAAGCAGACGCCCTGGCATATTTAGCTTCATCCTTCAGGATACCAGAAGGTGTCAAGATTCCTATCGTACGCATCCTGTGCCCAGCAATAGAAGAGCAAGGTGTTAATGAAATATCAAAAGATGACGAAGATGTGGGAGTCAAGAATCCTGAGGATAATGAAGATTCTTGGATTATCCCAATCAGGAAATATATTAAGGATGGAGTTATCCCCAAGGATGAAAACTCAAGAGCTTTTTGCACAAAGTTAATCCCATATACTATAATGAATGATATATTATACAGAAAATCTCTTGCAGGACCATATCTTAGGTGCTTGGAGAAGGCAGAAGCTCAAGAAGTTCTTCAAGATATCCATGATGGAGATTGTGGAAACCACATTGGGGGCAGAACACTATTCTCCAAAATCTTGAGGACTGGGTATTTTTGGCCAACGATGAAGAGGGACACTATGAATTATTCTTAGAAATGTGATGCATGCCAGAGACATAGCAACATTTTGCGCCAGCTAGCAGAACCATTATATCCTATTATATCCCCTTGGCCTTTTATGAAGTGGGGAATGGATATCATGGGGAAATTACCAAGAGCTCCAGGAGGAAAATTTTTTATGTTGGCTATGACAAATTATTTCTCGAAGTGGATCGAGGCTGAAGCCTTTGTTCAAGTCAGAGAAAAAGAAGTTATCTCATTCATCAAGCGCAATATCCTGACCAGATTTGGGATTCCGGCAGAGATAGTATGTGACAATGGCTCGCAATTCATCGGCAAGAGAACAACTAACTTCTGTGCCAGTTGGGGAATCAAGATGATCACATCAACACCTGTCCATCCTCAAGCTAATGGACAGGCCGAATCGAGCAACAAAATCATCATCAATAACCTGAAGAAAAAGTTGGGGTTCAAGAAAGGAAAGTGGGCCGAGGAACTACCTTTCGTTCTTTGGGCAGATAGAACCACTTCAAAGAATGCTACTGGTCAGACTCTTTTCTCATTAGTATTTGGAGCTGAAGCAGTTATCCCCACATAAATGGTTATCCCAACGGCCAGAGTCACTCATCAAAATCCCGAAGATAATACTCGTAGCCTACTTGAAGATTTAGAGGCGGTAGAAGAACTCCGGGATTTGGCAAAGATCAGAATGGCTTCTTATCAACAGAAGATAGCAAAGTCCTACAACAAGAATATCAGAGTTCGAAGCTTTCAAGAAGGGGATTTGGTTCTACGAAAAGCTTTTCAAAATACTACCAATCCTACGGATGGGAAGCTCGCACCAAAGTGGGAAGGTCCTTACCTGATCGATTCGGAAGCAGGAAAGGGGGCATACAAGTTTTCTACTTTGGATGGTGACTTACTACCAAGGGCTTGTAATGCTATACATCTCAAAAAATATTTCATGTAAGATTTCTATCCCGAGGATAACTGTTATACTAAGCAGTCAAGGTTTGTACTCCAACCTATACTTTTATTTGTTTTTTAATATTATTATTTTTCAAACATGGTACTGACTTAAGCATCGGAGGGGTGTTAGCAAGGCTAACACCCACCCCTCACTTAGAGTTGACTGTTTTGTAGATATGAGGGATTCTCATATGGAATAAAGTTAACAAGGCCTTCGTCTCCAGTTTCTAAGGGCCCTGTCTCCAGCCTATTCCTAAGGTATGAGAGGTTTTCACCTCTTCTAAGGTTAAAGGGATCCTCATTTCTTCTTACGATCGCCTATAGCGCATGTTTATTCGACCATAGTTTGAGAGACGGGGCCAGCACATGAAATATAGTGACTTGTTACCTCGTTATCCTCGGCTATTGGTTTGGACCTTGAGGTTTAAGGGATCTTCATCTCTTCTTAAGACGCCTGTAGCGCATGATTTATTCGGCCTTAGTTTGAGAGGCGGGGCCAGCACATGAAATATAGTGACTTGTTACCTCGTTATCCTCGGCTATTGGTTTGAATCACAAGTTTATGGTAGACGTACCATAATCTAAGGTTAAAGAGATTTACATCTCTTCTAAAGGGCCTCGTCGCCAGTTCATACTTAAGGTTTAAGAGATTTACATCTCTTCTAAAAGGCCTAGTCGCAAGTTCATTTCTAATGGTTTAAGAGATTTTTCATCTCTTCTTAAGGGCCTTGTTGCCAGTTTATTTAGGCCTTGTCGCCAGAATTTCTAAAAATATTTTTCAGGGTAATGCTCGTGTCACAATTCTATTGCTGTATCCTCAGGATTGGGAGAACATTCTAAACAGTGATCTTATTTCAAGGATAAGATGATCTGGACAATTTATAGATTAATCGATACACGGTTCTGGTATGATTTACTATTTGCAAGAATTTTATCTTTTATATTATTTAAAGTTTATGACTTAATATTGGTTTGCTGGTAAAACTTAAATTATTACTATGAGATTTTTCATGAGACTTAGATTTTTCTAAAAATGGAAAAAATGAAAGCATGCCAATATAAGCCATAAAAAGTTGTACTAATATTATAATGCAGAAAAAGATTGTCCGAGTTTCACTCAAAACTGAGCCCATCCACCCGAACTATCATAATTGTTCTAGATGCAGAAAGTAAAAGACGGTTTGGGCTTCGTCCTGAAACCAGGATCCCTCCACCCAAACCATTATCCTGAGCCTACTACCTTGTCCTTACATAATCAAAATAAAAATTGTTCAAAACAACCATTCAAAACACATAAAAACAACCTGGAGACCAGGTTCAAGCTTTTCCACCTTCAGCATCCTCACCTTCATTCTTCTCCAAATCCGTCGCCTCCCTAGCTTCAGTCTCCTTCACATCTTCACAAGCTCCAGCATCCTTAATCACCTTAGAAGTCCCAGCCATCTCATCCTCTTCAAGCTTCTCCCCTCCTAGCATCTTGAGTTATTCTTCCAAGCTGTGGAGTTCCAACACTCCATCACATGGCCCTTCGTTTGTACTTCCTCGGACATCTTGATCATCGGCTCCAGAATGTTGACGGCTGCACACTTCTTAGCATCCTCAAGAAACTCAGCTTTCTCTGACTCGAATGAGGCTCTGAGACCCGAAATCTCTTTGTCCTTCTTTTTGAGCAGCTTGTCCTTGGTGTTAATAGCTTGTAGGAGGTCGGCGAGCTTGGCTTCAGCCTCTCTCTTGGACAATTCAGTATCATGGGGATATCTGACGGTAATTTTCGGCTTTCTGTTATCCCCAAATTAACATTAGTTTTTCTGCAGATTACTATTTTTCAGGATAAAACGAGAATACTTACTGTTCCGAGGAAATTAGCAAGAGCTTGAAGTTTCTCTACAGCATCAGTGGTGGTCATGTCAGCAAAGGCCTCGGTCTCAGCTGAAGTGGTAGCTTTTCTCTTCTATTGTGTAGAACTTTTTTTGCGAGTAGTTGGAATTCTCACCGAAGGGGAAAGTGTCTTTGAATGCTCTTGCTTCACTACAGGCTTATCCTCAATAAGATCGTCCAAATCAACTAAGCAAAAAGACTTTGGCTTCGGCATCCCTACACAACGATTTATCTAATTATTTTCAAGATAACAAAATCCTTAGAAAACCTAAAATCCCTATAATACTTACCAGAGGTCATACTCTCAGCAGGTTTTGCAGCAATCACACTTGTCTCTCCTGTTTCTTCCTCTAACCATAATTCCCTTTCCTCTGCTGGAATCTTGAACAACGCTTTGAGCCTTTTATTCGTGTCCTTCCTAAGCTTTATCAAATCCTCAAACACCACTGTCAAAAAACAAACCATGTTAGGATAAATCATTTGTAAAAAGAAGTTTTATCCTATAGATTTTCTACCCTTATGAACCCATTTAGTAGGCAAATTCATCCCATCAGGAATAGAATCCCGGCGAACGAAGAAGAAATGTTTTTTTCCAGTCAGGATCGCTACCGGACACCTTGGGAACTATATAAACACGGCTGGACTTGGATTGAAGACAATAGCGAAAGGATCCCTGGGTTCGAAGATTATAAGTCGTGGCAATCTCAGGCACACCTTTGGATAATCCATGGGTTTTGTTCAGACGATCTACTGTTGCCAAAACCCTCCACACCATGGGCATGGCTTGTGAATACGAGAATCCGGTCACATCAAAGAACTCTTGTACGAGCGGGGGAAACGGATATGAAAGGCCAATCGAGAAGGGGTAATAGAAAAAGCAGGTCCAGGTTTTAGAAGAAAAATCGGCCTTGACTTTGGGATCGTATGGCCTAAAGACGGTTTCGGCAGGTAGTAAACTCGATACTTTCAAAAACCTAATATCTAAATATTTAAAAAGGCATTGGTCTTCGTCGGTCACCGGAATGAGGCCTTGGTCAACGAAATCATCTGAGGTTGCAAAGGAAAAAGGATTGGGCGCCAGAGGGGTTCTATTTCTCATTATCGTTTAGTCGAAAGGAAGATTTCATGAAAAATAAAGAAGACAAAGAAGAAGGACCGACCTGGCTTTGAATCGATGAAAGAAGTAGTGATTTGAGATTGGGAAATGGTTTAATTATAACCTGGAAGGGCGGTTATAGACTTTCCTCGATCCGCGTACACGTCCTTTCAGTTGGCAGAAGATATTTTGCTTTTCAAAATTTGAAATTTTTACAGCTGTCCCGCCTTATCGGTAAAAATTGGGGGCAATTGTTGGGTGCAGATTTTTATCCTCGGAATTGAGCATAACTTGAGGATGTTGACTTAAGCGGTTATTCTGAGGAAGGTACGTTGACTAATTCAATTATCCTATATTATCTAACTGTTTTGTAGATAAGAGCACGTGTTAAATATGTTTATAAGAACGTGGATTACAACGGAATACTGCTTAAACTTCGTCAACAAACAAACATGGGCAGTAACGGCTTGCTGAAGACTTAGTCTAGGGTTTCCGGAATAATCGGGATATCAGTTGTAAATCTCTTATTATATATTGAGCTGATAATATCGATAGGTCACACACAACTCACTATTTAGCTACTATTACTCGTTGTATCACTTAGCTCACGATCACTTATCAGCTCCAACACTTTGTATTCACCGATTTCATTATTAATAATATTGACGGTGATAGTTTTCACCGTCCGGGGTTTTTTGTGCCGGAGATCATAATAATCAAGCGTTAATTCGACCAAAAGTTACGTTCATAATCCTTAACCGAAGCAAATTCGACTAAGGATTAAGTTGTAAACTCTTGACCGAAACGAAGACTATTATAATCAAGGGTTTTTTCCCTCGTAATCATATATTTGTGTTCGATCTTTTTACCATTAAGCACCTAGCCTCATGCACTAATTTGATCAAAAGTTAGTTGTTAATTTTTGACCGAAACAAAACCGTTAAAACCGAATTGTGAACGCCCAAACGTAACATGTTAATTTGTTTAATTGAAAAAAAAAACTATTGCAATACCATACCCACATTAAAGATAATAAAATGCTCATTTATTTGGTGCAGTTTTTAAAAAAATATATTAACGTATGAAAAAGTTACGGCCGTTGAAAAATCGTCTGTGGGAAGTGGGTTACATCTAAATTAAAAGGAATACATGAGTAAAAATGAAGTTACAAAGATGAGTAAAGATGAAGTTTCAAAGTTATAAAATTTTTTAAAAGTTACAAAATTTGAGAGATTATAACTATTTATATGCATAGTTTTTAATTAAAAAGCTTGTAATTACTTTAAAAAGTAGGTCATTTGCCCATGTTTATTTTTTTTAAGTGAAATTTTTTTAATATTTGTTGTCTATAGAACTTTAACTCAAGATCTTCCATTCCCAAATCTAAATGTTTAAAGATTTTGCATTTGTAAATGGACCACCACTCCATTGGTATGTCTCGTGTATTATATATAGTAAAATATATTATTTACTTTTTTTATATAAAATATTTACAAATCTTAATCATTTTATTAGATATTATCATATTAGGTCCAATCTTTTTTTACCCATAACCCATTTGAGATAATGGGCCTGCGGTTCATTTTAGCTCGGCCAAGGTATTTCAATTCTCGGAGACGGACCTGCTTGTTGACGTAACATAGGGTTGACGATGCGTTATGTTGCTAACGTAGGGTAGCAGCGGTGCGTTATCCAATAACGCATCGTGGAACCCCTGCTTTAAATATTAACGCATCGCTGTTACCCTACGTTAGCAACATAAACGCATCGTCAACCCTATGTTAGCAACATAAACGCATCGTCAACCCTATGTTATGTCAACAAGTCGCCGGCCATGAGATCCGGCAAGTCATCGCTGGCGATATGAACACGAGTGTCAGGTATGGTAGCCCGTCGTTGACGTCGTTAACAAGGACTTATCGTCTTCAATTAAATGGGTCAGAGAAAACATCATCGACGACCTATTCTGGCCAAATTCCGGCCATATGTTGTTATCCGATTTGTTCGGTAACACATCGCCGGTATTCGCTAACATGTCGCAGGCGACGAGATACCAAATGGACAAAGTTGGAAACTTGAATTAGGGGGGACAAACCTGGATTCATATTCTATAAATGGGCCATTTTGGGAATTCCCCCTTAAGATATGGTATATTATAAAGAAGTAAAGATCCAACAAAGAATATTTATACGAGTTTAGGAAATAAAAATGGGGAGTTCTCGGTTAAGTTTTGTAAGCTGTTTTGCTGGAAACAACAACAAATATACCTAGTAAAAATCTCACCAAATAGCGAAGTAATTAGCAAGGTGGGATATAGACAAACCTTACATTTATCTCGAAAGATAAAAAAAATTGATTCCAGAGAGACCCTCGGCTCAAAACCATGCGTATAAAACCAAATAAAAGAAAGGTCACGTTCAACTACTACACCTTCACACAAAAAAAATCAAAATAATAAAAAAACAAAAAATAAATAATAAGAATAAGAATACAATAAAAATGGGTAATAATAATAACAACCATAGTCGTAGTAATAAATTGATAAATAAATATAGTAATAATAGTAATGAATAATCGGAAAATCAAATAATAATTTCAAAAAATCTATACATACTATTAAAGCAAAATGAGGTTTTCACTTGTCAACATCTAGCCCATCCACATCAATGTTATGTCACTAATTGCCTTTCATACTAATGCCAACTCATTCGCTATCCTATATTTAAACTTTAACATTTCTCCATTTTCACCCTAAACATTATTTTTTCTCTTTCTCTATTAGCCGGATCTTCTTTCATCCTCTCCCATATTCTGGCGAATCCATATCTAGATATTTATTAATCGTTTTCCAGTAAGTTTCTATCATATCCGATTGTTGATATATGTATTTTCGGCAATATTATATTTTCTTCCGGTTATTATTTCCTCTAACTTTTTTATTTTATGTTTCTTTTCATTGTTAACTGATTTTATTAAAATCAGTTTAGGTTGGAAATAAAAACGGCGATGTCTATAATATTTGGACGTGTTTACGTTTTTCCGGTAAGTATTACCGGTAAGTTTTTCCGGTTATGTGTTATACCTATAACAATGATTGTTTTATATTTGTTTTGAAGTTTTTTATTTTTCGTGTTTTTTTGTTTGACATGCTGTTAATCTATGTTCTAGATGAAAATTCTGCTAATCCATCGAAGGTATCATTATTTCGTTTTTCTGGTAAGTTACATTTAAATTATCCGGTTATAAATTATAATTATAATCTTCCATGATATCAATGTTATAACAAAACTTTATTATTTCAGGTTATTTACCCGATTGGTTTACGCAAGACTTCATTTAACTTTGTCAATCAAAATCGGAGATACCATGGTTATTATCATTATTTGTTATTTTCCGGTAAGACATTCAAATTTTTCGGTTATAAATTAAATATCAAATGTTCCATAATATCAACATTAATATTCTACTTTATAATTTCAGGTCAATTTCAAGACTGATAGAAGCTCATTTCTCTTGAAATTCTACCAAAAAATCTGAGATACCATGGTTATTCTCACAATTTCGTTTTTCCGGTAACACCTTTAAAAGTTTTCCGGTTATTAATTATAATTCAAAAATCTATAATATCAATATTAATTTTTGATTTTATTGTTTCAGGTTATTGTCCGACTCATACAATATAATTTCATGATTGAGCAATACTTTATAAGATGTATTTTTATTATATATTGGATTATTGGATTAAAATAATCTCACCTTTAATGTGTTGGCCAATAATAATCCCACCTGAGTTATTTCCCTCTGGTAGTCCCACCTTTTCCATGTTTTTTGTTTTATGATCCCCCATTAAAAATATTTAACGGGGTTAAGTTTTTGCTGATGTGGCTAATTACTGGGCATTTTAAATATCTTACATGGCTTTTACTTATTTTTTCCCATCTCTGATTAATTTGATTATTGGATTAATGGCCAACACATTTAACTATATTTTAAAACATAACTTATATTACCGTATTTTGATAATTTACAAAACTATTTTTTTAATTAACCAAATTAACATGACTATTGTAATTTATATAATTTAATTATCCCATTATCACATTATATATATATATTGACTTTCCTTAATTTTTAAGGAAACCGATTTTAAAAATTAACTTCATTTCACCCAAGTCAAATCTAATATGAGTTTACTGATTACTATTTATATGTAATCGTTTTTCACCATTCAATAAGGTAAATCGTTTTAAATATAAAATAACATTTACATATTTATAGTACTTTGTTACTACCATTTATAATATAATTATTCTATTTCCTTTTATATAAAAATTTAAATCTGAACGAATTATAAATTAATTTAAAATCATTTCACCCTAGGGTTATCCAAAATGCTTGCCGCTCGTTCATCGTTCGCTCGAAAATTGCTCGAAAAATGCCTGTTCGATTTCGGCTCGGTTTGGAAGTGAGCCGTTCGAATCAGTTCAGTTTAAAAACAATCCAAGCACGAGCAAAGCCTCGCTCGGTGTAACATCCCGAATTTTCAAATAATAATATTTTACATATTATTTCTTATAATGGAAGGTTACTTGAGTAAATAGATAAATAGTAAAAAGGTAACAAGGGAAAGATAAGGAGGTTAATTAAAGAAAATTAATCATGGACTAAAAGGGAAATATGGGCCTTAGGTCCATCGGCTTAAGGGAGTATAAATACCCCTTAAACCCTAAATCTTTTCATTTACATCCATCTTATCCATCTTATTCTCCCTACACCTCCATAACACACCCAACCCTTTCCATTTTCGGCCGCAACCTAGATCAAGGAACCAAGATCAAAACCAAACCTTTTATTGATAGATCTTTGGGATACAAGCAAGATACACGAATCGAGATCATAAACAAGCTAACCCGAAGCTTAAATACGATTAAAGGTATGTGCTTTAACCTTAAAGTTTATGCTTTTATGATAGATTTTCCATGAAACTTGACTCTAGAGTAGATTGGACTTAGATGTTTCATAAAAATACAAACTTTATGATTTAAAATGAACTTAATGGACCTATGGCAATATACGGCTCAAAGATAAACCCTAGATCTAGCCTAGAACGTTTTAACACTATAAAGGTTCAAGCTTTATGGATAAACGGGTTAGATGAAAGGTTAATGGTGGGTGTTAAACGGATAAAAGGGGTAGAATGAGGTGTTAAAATCTTGTTATAGATCATCATCTAATTATCAGAGCTGAGAAAGGGTTGAAAGATATGAGATGATTTGGGAACGTCAGACCTGAGTTCTCGGCCACCATGTGAACTCGGTCAACATGGGTTTTCGGCCAATTGGAGTTCTCGGTCAACAAGGATTCTCAGTGACGAGAGTTCTCGGTGATCCAGGGTTCTTGGCCAGGTGGTTCTCGGCCATGGGGTTCTCGGTCAAGACCATGGTTCTCGGTCACAGGCTGAGTTCTCTGCCAAAGAGTTCTCGGCCAGACCTCTATTGGATAATGGGCTGACTCCAGTGGGCCCAGATATTGAGCAGATTGGACTTGAATCAACTAAGCTCACACGCTAAGCCCATATCTAAACTAAAACAAACAAGCCCAACTTAGGAAGCCCATTAGTAAACTAAAATACCAGCTTAACTAATTAGGCGAGTAATTAACAAATATATATATTTAACAGTTAGCCGACCTCTGTTAAAGAAAGGAATTACGATAAACGGCAAGCGCAACAGGATTCAGGTGAGTTTCTAGCCCCATTTCCTCGTTATGTTTTCGGGGCTGTGTGCATACTCGATGTGATAGTTAATACACTTACCTTAAATGGTAAGTGTATGCATTGTATGATTTATGTGATAGATATATGTCATGATTATGAATGAAAGCTTGTCGGTACGCGAACTTCGAATATTGCGCTTATAGACAAGGGAGGTATGTATATGAAAGATGAACGTGTATGATATATAAATATATATGTACAACCTATGAATATGTATAAATGACTAAATAAAGTATATGTATGTTATGGGTATGTAAAGACAGTATGTACGAAGATGAAGAAAGAGGGATCAGATCCTAATAATATCTGAGATAGAGAAGTAAAAAGGGATCAGACCCAAATAATATCTGAGATAGAGAAGTAAAAAGGGATCAGACCCTAATAATATCTGAGATAGACAAGAAAGGGATCAGACCCTAAATTATCTGAGATAGACAAAGGAAAGAGGGATCAGACCCTAATAATATTTGAGATAGACAAGAAAGGGATCAGACCCTAATAATATCTGAGATAGACAAAGGAAAGAGGGATCAGACCCTAATAATATCTGAGATAGAATGAATAGTAATTATATAGTATGAAAGTAATATAAAGTATGAACGTATGTATGAAATTATGTAATGAAAGTAAATGAGTAAAGAAATTATTATGTATCTTTGGATGCGTAATTGAAGGTAAGTGTATGTATTGTATGATGAATGATTAACTAGAACTCGCTCAGCGTAGCTGACTTTTAGTATGCACGCAGGTGAGTAGGATGCGACAGCTGGCGTGAGTGGGACACATGACAGAAGAATAAAATCCTGGCATCTGAAGACCTGCTATGTTTTATAAGTTATGTTTGAATTCGAAAAGACAAAGTGAATGTTTTAAGACATGTTATGAATTTATTATGCAACGTTTATGAAATTTTTATATTCCGCGTATGTTTTTATTAACTCTGATAAATAGAACTATGTTGATGAGTAAATCCAACGTCCAAATGTGAGACACCGGTAACGGGGTCTTACACTCGGTTTGGTTCGGTTCATTTTGCTCGAATTATTTTTTATTTATTAGTTTTATATATAAACTTTATGAATATAGATAAAAGTATACTATTTTTTTAATTTTTTTAAATTTCAATCTTTTATGTTGTATTCAAAGTTCAAACTTAAATCATAGCCACTCGTTTTATATATGTTTTGTTGTTAACTTTGAGTTTTATACAATTTAAAGGTGTATCTTTAGACAATTTAGAGTTGAAAGTCTTGAATTAAAGATATTTTGAAGTTTTAGAAATTTAAAGTTGAAAACTTTGTACGAATATAAGCAAAACCAAGCCGAACCAGGCCGCTCTGTTTCAAACCGAACCAAGTTCAAGCATAAAGATATCGCTCGTTTCTTTAAATTCAATCCGCTCGGTTCAGCAACTTTCAAACCAAACCAAGTATGAGCATGTCCGTGTTCGGTTCGTTTCGTGAACAGCCCTATTTCACCCAAGTCAAATTTAATATGAGTTTACCGTAATTGTATATAGTTTTGGTATATCATAACAACTTAATTTGAAATTAACTATCCATAATTTACATAATAAGAAGTTCACTAAAAATAATGTTCCATAATCGATAGATAATAATAAGTTCACTAATTTACATAAATAAGTAAATGGAGGTCTCGAATTTGTCTATGGTATATCTCTATATTTTTTGTATATGATTTAAATTTGAATTTCTAATTAATGTCCATAATAATGGTTTGACCAACATTTACATGGAATATATATCAACAGGTTTCTGATTTAAACCGTATTTTGATTTAAACCATTCATATTAGTTTACATTTTTAGATTTATACACATTTAAGAATCTCATTATGGCACTTTTAAAGTTTGACATTCCTTATTTTTTTAAAAAACCGAATGAACAACATTTTTTATGTTTTTAATTTTTTCCATTTTTATAAACTAATTCCTTAATATGGTTTGACCGAAATAATAACTTAATTAATTCATTATTACAATTTATATGGTTTTACTTTCTTTATTTGTTAAACAAACCGAATGAAGAAGTTATAAATTAAATAAACTTCCGACCGATTTAAGTATTTGACCATTCACATTAAATCATTTTTAACCATTCATATATAATCGTTTTAAATTTTAAATAACATTTACATAGTCAATATAACTTTCAAGAAAAATATCAACATGATTTAAGTACTTTTAAATTTAAGATTTGCACTCGCAAATTATGTAGATATAAAAATTTCATACATTTATTTTGACTATTGTAACGTTTTTAATTAAATATTCTCTTACAATCCATTATTATGTTATTAAGAGTTACTAATAATGTTGAAAATAGTAACCATAAATTTTTTAATGGTCTTTAAGTGAAGCATAATTTATGCATGTTTATACATATATTTGTGTATTTATCAATAATAATAAATTGGAATTTAATTATCATTTGACCGAAATCAAATAATTAATTTGTATTAATTGGGTTAAGTTTGCTTGAAGCCAAAGAAAAAACAGTGAACACATTTTTGATTTTAAAAAATGCATATATATTATGTTGACACTTGAAGTCAAAATATGACATTTTAAAATTAAAAGTTAGACATTTTAATTTAAACATGGTTTGTTAATTTTTTTTTCAAAATGGTAGGTTACTAACTACAGATTTTTTAAGATGGTAATATTTAATTCAAACATGGTTTGTAATAAATGTTTTAAATTGATGTGCAGATAAACACGGGTACTATCTTAGATTAATAAATATTACAGTTATTGATGTGTAATCAATGTCTTAGATAGAGTTCATCTTTTGAATTAAAATTGAGATAAAAGTTTTGTTGAATCGACATTGTAGAATTGTTTTATTGATTTGAGGACTAATTTCCTTTGGTTGCTTATTATTGTACTAATGATATAAGTGATAAAATATTTTAACTTTTCCATTTATCTTTGTTAGTCTTTGTATGTTTTTGTATTTGATTCAAATAAGTTATGATGTCTTATAATTCATGTAAAAGTATCATTTATTTATAAGTACAACATTTGCATTTCATTAAATTTATATGATGTTACATATATATTATGTTTTTAAATATGTTCCACCGTGTGTAACACGGGTACTATCCTAAATCAATATTGGAATCCAATGGTATGTTTCTTTTAAGAGATTTGGATCACTTGAAGCTTGCTAATGTTATAAAAGAAAGGGCACATTTGAATTTGGAAAATGAAGTTAGTGAGAAGGTAAAATGGTTGTTAGAGTGTGAGAACTATGAGTCAAATTTTAATGATCTTCCAAACTCTTTGGAATCTAAAGATAAAATTTAAGGTAACACCAATAACTTAGTTATGTAGTTGATTACTCTAAATTTTTTACTTTCATTGTTTACTTTGTGTTTTTTATTTAAGTTATTAGTTTAGTTCATGACTAGAAACTTCCAAAAACATATAATAAACTTCTATAATTGTTTATTTTGTTTATGGTCTCTCTTTTTTTTTTGTGTATATTTAGTTTGTCTTATTTTAAGCTTGTATTAAGACAATATGAATGATCAATAGTTTGATTACTAAGTTATGTTTATTATGTGTGTTTGTTCAATATGACAGTGAAAAAATATTATGATTTTGATGACCAGTTTGTTGCTTTTTTTTAAAAAGCACATGAATTTCTAATATTGCGGTTATAAAGTTATGTTAAATTTTATGATTTTTTAAATGTTTTCTTGTCAAATTTTATGATTATCTATATTTATATAGTAATTATTACATTCACACATTTTGTTTTTAGTTTTACATAATCTTCTAGATATTAATGTTAACATAAACTCATTATGAAATACATTAACATTTTAGTTTAATACTTAATTAATCAGGTTGCATGGTTTGTTTTGTTTTTCAGGTTATATAGCAAAATGCTTTTGTTTTTGGACGAAAATTTTTTAAGTTCATACTGTGATAATACGATTTAAATATTTTCATAACTTTGCTAATATAAACAAGTTTGTGTAACTATTAACTTTTTATTTGACAATGTTACTCTCTAATATTTTGTTTAGGCCATCTTAATGTTAATATATGGTTGTCTATTTATAAAATTTTATGGTTGTCTATATTGATTTTGTTATTTATCTATTTTCATCCCGTGTGTAACACGGGTACTATCCTAGTATTACAATACTATATCATTTAGCCCTAAAGAAACGGTTGAGCCAAGTCCCTAGGGTCTTGTTTTAACCAAGAACTATATATTTCCCTTAAAAAGCCTTTGACTGTAATTATACGTCTCCAAAAAATCATGCTCTCAACCATGAATCCCCTCATCCCAAGTCAATTTAGTCAGCCTCTACCCATCTTTCCCTCTATAGTAATGTTTTCTACACATCTAACAGGCGTCATCGTATGTTTTCGCTTCAGTTGTCCAAACCATCTCAGTCTCCCATCTCTAAACTTATCTGATATGCAAGTCACTCCTAATCTCTCCTGGAATACATCATTTCTAACTCGATCTAATATGTGCCCACACATCCACTTTGGCATTCTCATATCTGTTATATAGGAAACAAGAGATCATTTCGACGGGTGTTATTTTCCAATGGAGCTGGTGGGTCCCAAGAAAGACAAACATCTTTGTTTGACGGGTTGAGAGGGGTAGAACCGTAGTTCAAAACGAAGGTTGTGTTACTAAAATGAACGGTTCATCTAAATTTTCATTGGTGTCAGCTATGAAATGAGTAGGGCGTCTTCAAGAGTTGCTTAATATTTCGAGGCTCGGGACAAACGTAAAAATGGGTCTATGATGACTATGAAATCACGTTTTTGATTATGTGAAAAATAATTTAAAAATTTTACCAATTCAGTTGCACTTCAAAAGCTCAATATTATGTTTTTAAATATGTTCCACCGTGTGTAACACGGGTACTATCCTAAATATATATTGGAATCCAATGATCTGTTTCTTTTAAGAGATTTGGATCAGTTACAGCTTGCTAAGGTTATCAAAGAAAGGGCACATTTGGATTTGAAAATTGAAGTTAGTGATAAATGTTTTTCAAGATGGTAATATTTAATTCAAACATGGTTTATAATAAATGATTAAAAATGATGTGAAAATAAACACATGTACTATCTTAGAGTAATAAATATTATAGTTATTGATGTGTAATAAATGTCTTAGATATAGTTCATCTTTTGAATCAACATTGAGATAAAAGTTTTGTTGAATCGACATTGTAGAATTGTTTTATTGATTTAGAGACTAATTTCCTTTGTTTGCTTATTATTGTACTAATGATATAAGTTATAAATATTTTAACTTTTCATTTATCTTTGTTAGTCTTTGTATGTTATGTATTTGATTCAAATAAGTTATGATGTCTTATAATTCATGTAAAAGTATCATTTATTTATAAGTACAACATTTGCATTTCATTAAATTTATATGATGTTACATATATATATTTTTTTTAAATATGTTCCACCGTGTGTAACACAGGTACTTTACTAAATCTATATTAGAATCCAATGATCTGTTTCTTTTAAGAGATTTGGATCAGTTAAACCTTGCTAAGGTTATAAAAGAAAGGACACGTTTGTAATTTGGAAAATGAAGTTAGTGATAAATGTTTTTCAAGATGGTAATATTAATTCAAACATGGTTTGTAATAAATGATTTAAAATGATGTGCAAATAAACACAGGTACTATCTTAGAGTAATAAATATTACAGTTATTGATGTGTAATAAATGTCTTAGATAGAGTTCATCTTTTGAATCAACATTGAGATAAAAGTTTTGTTGAATCGACATTCTAGAATTGTTTTATTGAATTGGAGACTAATTTCCTTTGTTTGCTTATTATTGTACTAATGATATAAGTTATAAAATATTTTAACTTTTCATTTATCTTTGTTAGTCTTTGTATGTTTTTGTATTTGATTCAAATAAGTTATGATGTCTTATAATTCATGTAAAAGTATCATTTATTTATAAGTACAATATTTGCATTTCATTAAATTTATATGATGTTACATATATATTATGTTTTTAAATATGTTCCACCGTGTGTAACAAGGGTACTATCCTAAATCTATATTGGAATCCAATGATCTATTTCTTTTAAGAGATTCGGTATAACATCCCGTTTTCTAGTTTCGGTTAATAAAATGAAAATATGAGTTATTACGAGTCGGGCTAGTTGTAACATCCGCCCCCTCGCACCACCTATATTGTCCGCTCTGCCCACGAAGAGCTCACGGATTTGTTTTTGGTTGCCCAGATGGAGACTTCCCAGGAGGTTACCCATCATAGTACTACTTCCACCTAAGCACGCTTAACCGTGGAGTTTTCATGTGCTCCACAGCCAACTAAGCCCAAAACGCGTTAGTGATTGAAGAGGCAGGACATTTACTTATGAACCAAGGATCTCTCTTGTCCACAGCCGGTGTGGGATTTGCCTAAGAGTGGGACGATGTTGTTTTTTCCAAGGGTGTTACAAACAACCCCCCTTTGGACTCATCATCCTCGATGAGGCGTGTCCCATCATCCCGAACGACACAAGAGTGGATTTGATACCACCTGTAACATCCGGACCCTCGCACCATCAATATTGTCCGCTCTGCCCACGAAGAGCTCACGGATTTATTTTTGGTTGCCCAGATGGAGACTTCCCAGTAGGTCACCCATCCTAGTACTACTTCCACTTAAGCACGCTTAACTGTGGAGTTTCTTATGGGATCTGGTGCATTAGTGTAACATCCAGCCCCTCGCAACACCAATATTGTCTGCTCTTCCCACGAAATCCTCACGGATTTGTTTTTGGTTGCCCAGATGGAGACTTACCAGGAGGTCACCCATCCTAGTACTACTTCCACCTAAGCACGCTTAACCGTGGAGCTTTCATGTGCTCCACAGCCAACTAAGCCCAAAACGCGTTGGTGATTGAAGAGGTTGGAAATTTACTTATAAACCAAGGATCTCTCTTATCCACAGCCGATGTGGGATTTTCCTAAAAGTGGGACGATGTTGTGTTTGCCATGGGTGTTACAAACAACCCTCCTTTGGACTCATCGTCCTCGATGAGGCGTGTCCCATCATCCCGAACGGCAAAAGAGTGGATCTGATACCACCTGTAACATCCGGCCCCTAATACCACCAATATTGCCCGCTCTGCTGTAACATCTCAAAATTTCTAAAAAGATTATATTAGTTATATTATTTAATTGTGGTGGGAAAGTTTACTCCAGATAATAGAGAAATGGTAAAGTAATAAAGGAGAGATAAGAAAGTTAACTAGATGGATTAATCATGTACTAAAAAGGAAAGATGGGCCTTAGGTACATGGGCTTAAGGGAGTATAAATACCCCTTAAACCCTAAATCTTTCCATTTCCATCCATCTTATACATTTTACACCTTAAAACACACATATACTCTCCTTATTACGGCCGCAAGCAAGAGAAGGAGATCCGAGACCAAAACAAGCTAGGATCTTGATAAATCTTAATCAATCAAGCAAGATACAAGATCATAATTCATAACCAAGCTAAACCGACAACTAGAAACGCTTAAAGGTACGTTCTTTAACCTTAAAGGTTACGTTTTTATGAACGGTTTGCCTTGAAACTTAAACATAGACTAGATCGGGTCTAGACAAATCATAAAGTTGCAAACTTAAGGATAAATGTGGTCTTAATCTATTCATTAGCTAGGGATCTAGCTAAAATGAGTTTAAAATCGATAAAGATTTAAGCTTTATACCTAAAACGGGTTTTGAAAGTGATAAAGGTCCAAGCTTTATGCTAGAAACGAACTAGATTTAGATAATGTAATAATAACGGGTGCAAGACAGCTTAGATTAATAGAAAATGTGGTTTAAATGTAACGAAATGGGTACCTTAACGGTGATAAGGATGAACAGATGGATAAAAACGATCAGGCCCGGGCTCTCGGCCATTCTACAAGGTCCTCGGTCAACCCACGTTTTCGGTCAATATGGGTTTTTGGTCATTATGAGTTTTCGGTCAAACGATTTTCGATCATGCATGTGTTCTCGGCCATACACGAGTTCTCGGCCAATATGTGTTCTCTGCCTGGAGTTCTCGGCCACATAGTGCTCTGTTGACCTTGGGCCTGGTCAGTCGGGCCCATAGATTATAATGAACAGTGGACCTGATCTAACTAATTGGCCCATATGTAAGACTTAGACAAGCAGGCCCAACTTAGAAAGCGTGTTGGTTAATTAGAACACCAATTCAAATAATTATATAGTTAAGTAACAAACGTATATTTAACAGTTAGCCAAGCTCAGCTAAAGAGAAGGAATAACCATTAACGGAAGACGTAACCGCAATCAGGTGAGTTTCTAGCCTCATTTTCCTTGTTATGTTTTCGGGGCTGTGTGCATACTCGATGTGAAGTGTGAATACACTTACCTTAACTGATAAGTGTATGCTATAGATGTTATACAAGGTAGCTAGTATATAATGCTTGTCGGTGCGTGAACGATCTTCGGATATTGCACGTATCGTCAAGGGTAGTGATTTTAAAGTGGCTATTAGTATGTATGATTGCTATGATGTGACTTGCTTATTATGTAAATAATGTGCTGGTAGGAAGTGGGTATTAGACAAGTTGATGAAAGTGTGATAGAAGTGGCCAGGGTCTAGTAAGGGTGTTAGTGGCATGACGATAGCACGTGGTGGGGTAAGCCTATACGTGCCTTCGTTATTAAAGTGGCATAACGTTATACGTTATTAAAGTGGCATAAGTGGCATAACGTGCATGCGTGATAGAGTAAGTCTATGCGTGCCATCGTTATTAAGTGGCTAAGCTGTAGGGGTAATAAAGTGGCTAAGCGGTAGAGGTAACTAATTGGTTAAGTGGTAATAGGTTAGACAGTGGGTTATGTATCTTCGGATACGTATATGATGTATGTAGTGGTTGTGTGATAAGTTGCTTGATTAATTAGAACTCACTCAGCGTAGTTGACTTTTAGTATGCACACAGGTGATTTGACCAAAGAGTGAGCATGAGGATGGCACGTGGCATGGATTGAACGGCTGGCATCTGAAGATTGAAGAAATGATGTTTAAAATATAATGTTTTGGGTTATGGTATCAAAGAATGGATTTTATTGTAACAAATGATTTAAGTTACGTTTCCGCGAAAGTTTTAATTAACTCTGATTGTAAGAACTGTGCTTAAGAGTAAATCCGACGTTAAAGTAGGGCTACCGGGTTTGGGGCTTTACATCTGCCCACGAAAAGCTCACAGATTTGTTTTTGGTTGCCCTGATGGAGACTTCCCAGGAAGTCACCCATCCTAGTACTACTTCCACCTAAGCACGCTTAACCGTGGTGTTTTCATGTGCTCCACAGCCAACTAAGCCCAAAACGCGTTGGTGATTGAAGAGGCAGGACATTTACTTATGAACAAAGGATCTCTCTTATCCACGGCCGATGTGGGATTTGCCTAAGAGTGGGATGGTGTTGTGTTTTCCAAGGGCGTTACACTAGTGTTGGGTTAAATGGATATGGGTTATGGACTTGGGTCATGAAGGAAAGACCATAGGCTTAAGCCCATGATCCATAATTATATAAACCTTAATTACCCATTTAATTCATTCATTTACACATATTCTATACACCACCCAAAACATACACTTAAGCTCTCTCTCTAGTTTCTCTCTTTTCTCTAGCCGAACAAAGAAGGAAAAATCGATCCTGATCCAAGGTAATGATAGTATGTTATGGTATGAACTCAAACCCGTTAGATTTAGTCGCGAAACTACGAGACGACACCTTTAAACCGTTAAAGTCACGAGATCCGGGTGGAATCGGGTATGAGCCGAGCATAAGATGAGCCTAGGGGTCACCCCAGCTCAGATCTGGATCGAACGGGACGAAAAACGGTGAAAATGGTGCAAAAACACGTTTTTCCGGCAAACCCGCGGTTTCCGGCGACGCCGGAAAGGCGGCGGGTACGGGGAAGGAAATGTCAGAGAATGTTTCTGACATTCTTTGACCTAACCCTAATTCGTTAACAGGGAGTTAACGAACTAGAGGCCATTCTTCAGATGATTCGTTAAAAGAAACTTAACGAACTAGCCTTAGTTCGTATCCAGATTCGTTAAGGAAGAAGATAAGGAATTAACCCCAATTCGTTATAGTTATTCGTTTAAAGGATATAACGAATTAGAAGGTTCAATTCGTTACAGAGGGGTCATTCGTTATAAGGTCTGATTCGTCAAGGACCAGTTCGTTATAAGGTCTGATTCGTCAAGGACCAGTTCGTCATAATTATAAAGTAACAAATGGGTCATTCGTTATGAACTCAATTCGTTAAGAACCAAGTAACGAACTAGAAGTTTGGTATAATTACAGAACAGTCCCTGGACATAGAGAAAGAATGATAGAATTACATAATAGTCCTTGGACTTTGATAATTGATGAAAGATACCCTTAAAGGTTAGCAAGTAACGATTAACTAACCGGTAAAGGTTCAATGAAGTAAAACTGGCTTAGATGCTTAATATTAATTAAGTAAATGATAAGAAGAGCTAGAACCGTATTTAATATATGGAATGATTATACAGTTAGTCGTGCACAGCTCAGGAAAGGAATAACCATAAATGGTGAACGTAAACGCGTGCAGGTGAGTTTCTAGCCTCACTTCCTTGTTATGTTTTCGGGGCTGTGTGCATTCTCGATGTGATAGCTAATACACTTACTTTAACTGGTAAGTGTATGCTTTGTATGATTCATGTATGGTGAATGCTTGACGGTGCGTGAACGATCTTCGGATATTGCATATACCGCCAGGGGGTAGTTAAAGATATGATTGATATATGATGTATGGATGATGTATGTATGTTATATTGATAGTACGTGAACGATCTTCGGATATTGCATGTACTGTCAAGGGATGGTTTAAAGATATGGTTGATATATATATGATGCATAAGTGATGTATGAACGTACGGAAGTTATAATTATGAATGTATAGAAAGGTATGGAAGGAATAGTTAGAAAAGGAAACCGACCCTAATAATGTTGGCGAATGTAGGGAACCGACCCTAACAATATCGGCGAATGTAGGGAACCGACCTAACAATATAGGCGAATGTAGGGAACCAACCCTAACAATATCGGCGATTGTAGGGAATCGACCCTAACAATATCAGCGAATGTAGGGAACCGACCCTAACAATATCGGCGAATATAGGGAACCGACCCTAACAATATCGGCGAATGCAGGGAACCGACTCTAAATATATCGGCGAAGGTTATAGGCAGGAATGCTCTTTGAAACGTATATGTATGAATGAAATGATGTACGTGAGTATGAAAGAAAGAATGAAAATATGTGTGTACGTAAGTATGAAAGTAAATATGAAGGTATGTACCTTCGGGTGCATATGTAAGTATGTGAATGTATCGTTTGTCGTCTGATTAACGAGAACTCACTTAGCGTAGATGACTTTAAGTATGCACGCAGGTTAACAGATTGAGACTGCTGGTTTGAGCAGGACACATGGCAAGATTGAAGAGGCTGACATCTGAATATTTGTCACGATGTTTTGATACTATGTTTTATTTACGTTTTAAATAGACAAGTTATGAATATTTGTAATGAATGGTTGACTATCATTATTATTCCGCGAAAGTTTTAATTAACTCTGATATTTAGAATTGTGTTTATGAGTTAATCCAACGTCAGATGTGAGGCACCGGTAACGGGGCCTTACAAGTTGGTATCAGAGCAATGTTCGAGAGATTTAAGCATCCTACATGCTTAGACTCGAACAGAGGATGGGATTAAAGTAAGAAAACAAAGAAGATGCAAGTTCAAGAATGCCATGTGCCAGTCAAGCAAGCTTAGTAACCGTAAAGTGTATGATTAAATAATGTATATTGATGTTAGCTTAACTGCTAGATAAAGAATGTATGAATGCTAGCTTAATTGCTATGGATATTGTGACACCCGGTAAAATAAAAAGTTTTATTATATTCCATAAACGAGATTAAGACATGTTTAGGCCTGATTAAGTGAAGATTAAGACCCATAAGTTAAATATAGTATTTCAAGCTAAGAATGAATGGAATATATACATTATAAAACATGTGAGAAATGAGACGGAATAAAGAAATTCCGGTGATAAATAACGGAGAAACGAACGTTTTCGGTTAAACATGTGAAAATTCAACCCGACATTCTAGAAAGTGTCCAGGGGTGAATCCATTTAAATATTTTAGAGGATCGAAAACCGAGAACGCAGGCGAAAACGTGGCTCAATTCTGAGTTATAACGAAGCGGGAAAATGCAAATTAGTATTTTCGGACATGATCGTTAAAGCACACGTACCGATGAGCTTGTAAAGGTTGATATTATATCTGTATTTGAGGTTTATTATTTAGATAAAGTAAGTCAAATAGACACCATAAGTTTGGATGAGTTGTTTTTGGGAAAAACAACACTAGTTTTATTAAGTTCGGAATAACACGGAACCGACATTGGGTAACAATCGTCAATAACTTATTAACGGAAATAATAAGTTAACGAGACAAATTTAAGTCGATAACGGAATAAGAATAATTATTTTGATGAAATGTATTTGGAAAATACAACGTCACTTGTAGTAGCGGGTTCGTTAAAACGCACTATATAAGTGGGCCTAACCCCACATATTATTCATTCTTCCACACAAATCTGCAATATTAGAGAGAGATAGTAGAGAGAGAGAGAGGCTAGAGGATTCCGGCAAGGTGGCCGGCGGCCGGTGGTGGTCCGGCGGTGGTTCGCGGCGGCCGGCGGTGGTCCGACGCAGTGGTCCGGTGGCGGCCGAAGCCCGTCTTCTACCCGGAACCATTTTTCGACATCCCGAACGCGATGGTAAGCTCCGTTTGTCCTAGATCTGAGCTTAAGTTCATTAAAAACTCGTTTTAAAATCCGGACAGATTGTAATAGTTTTGCATGTCCGCAAAGATCGGTCTATAACTAAAGATCTAACGATTCGATCATCTTGATAGTTTTACAGAGGGTTCATAACCCATAAATAATCATTTTGAACGGTGGAGATGAAGATCTGAGTTGCTTAAGCTGGGTTTCTAAACCCGTTTTAGTGTTCAGCTCGCTGACCGGATTCTGAAAACACAGCTCTGAAAAAATGTAGAAACCCGGAGATCTGACCATCGGATCGAGCTGAAATTTTTGGTGAACTTTCCTAACATATAGATCTTGGATCCCACCGAAGGGATAGATGATCAGATGGTTAAATGGTGAGTTATAAGCTTCGTAATTTACTAGACAGATTATAGAACGAAAATAGTTTCTTAAAACGAGTTGCATGTAGGTTTTGAGGTATCGTATGGACGATCCGAGACTGGAGAAACGTTCGTGACGCAAAAAAGAACGCGTTGATGTATCCGGATCGCATTGCATGTGGGTTTTGAGTAGATTTCTAGACTCGAACCGTACACGAGGAGGTATATCGTTTATATATTTAAGTGTTGGAAAAGATAGCTAACGAGAGATTAATATAAAAATTGTTATCGGAAATGTTATCGAATATAATTTGGACAATGAAAATCTTATTAATATTTATTAGAAAACCTTTAGTTAATATCGAGTGTTAAAAACAGTACAATCGAGACTTGGACGATTTCGTGTAAATATATGATGTATATATATATATAAGATATTTGGACGATAATATTTAACTCGGATAATCGGTTAATAAAAGATTATTATATTTTACAATATATATATATATATATATATATATATATATATTTGTTATTAAATAACGTCCAAGTTTAGTTTCAAGAATTTAGTTCTTCAACGATTGTTGGAAATAAGTTGTTTGTAATTATATAACATTTTGAAACATTCGATTCGGTTACAATTTTCTAAAACAATAAAAGTTCATAATTTAATAATTTCAATTATTATAAATGAAACACATGAGGATAAACGAGTTAAGTTAGAATACGTTCCTATTTGTATATGTGTTTATGTGTTAATATATTTTGTATTAAACATAGGAATCCAGTTATCATTGGATGACTGTTATTAGGATTTTGCCTCAACTGATTGCGTGTCATCTCGCATGTGTTAATTGTGCCGAAGCAAAGGTGAGTTTCTCAGAAATCCTCACCATTTTAAATTGTTTTAAAAGATTTATAAATGCTTTCGGGGAGGAAACACGTTTGTGTCAAAACACATTTAATTATCTTAACAATTGTGATATTATAAGGGCTCTAGACTTGACCAACGTGGGTTAACGTGGTCGGGCTGACGGGAATAAGTATTCTCTAGAATAAATATTCCGGGAAATTGTGGTTATCGCAGCTGTATAACCATTAACTTTAAAAAGGCATAGAAATATTGATAGATATATCGGGTGACGCCCTGCCTGCCGACCAGTCGCGCTGGTTAAATGTTGGGGGAAAATATTTTGAATTGTTGTACGCTTTGATTATAGGTTTAGTAGCATTACATTTGTTATATTCCTTGCTAGTTTATAACTATCACAAATGTTGAAGAATAAAATGTTATATTTCGAGAATTATCGTGGTAAGACGAAAGATGTCCATTTGGTTTGTCGTTGCAGCGACTATATTCTTTTTAAACAACTTTCGTGTAAGTTGGCCTTGGTCCCGTGGGGTCAAGGTAAAACATAAATTGTGATTCAGTATGGACAAAGAAGTTTTGAGATAAATAAAGTGGAACTTTGTGAAATTACTGGCTTTGTATTAACAAAGAAAAATTGTGTTAAAACGACACTTTCGTTAAGAGAACGGGTTCAAATGAATCTCATGGGAAAAAGACTGGTTTCGATGTGACTTTTGGTTTCATGTCAATAAGGATGAATCAATACTTTAATAATATTTTAACAAAAGAAATTTTGCTTTTAAATATTGTCACGACTGAAAGTCGTCAATGCTATTTTGCTATTTAAACAATCGTTGACTTCGGGACGTATGGGCGGAGTGGTATTTATGAAACCAAAAAAACACTTTGTTTTAAAATATAAATTTTAACATTGAGAACTCACCAACCATTGTGTTGACGTGTATTTTAAACGTGTTTTTCAGGTAAATGAAAAGCTGATGCTTCGTGGAGATGATGTGGGAAAACAGGTGTATTACCTGAATGTTGGACTTGTATTTTAAATAAACCATGTACTCTGACACGTGTAAATTATGATATTTTATAATAAATAAAAGTCCAACTTGTATGTGAATGAGTTGTGTTTGAATACTGATGGCTAAATAGCGTCTGTCACCGCCCAAATTAGTTAATTAAGTCTTCCACTTTTAAGTTAATATTTTTGGGGTGTGACAGATATGAGTAAATGATGACATGAACTGTTTGATTGTCTAATTGTTAGAAGTAGAACTGGTTAGCTTTACTATCCTTGTATTAAATGGTTCCTTAAGTGATGAAGTTTGTGTTTCTTTATAGAATACGAATGGCTGGAGCAAGAATGGTCGTGAGACAAGGAGGTCGTACGAGACGTCGTGGTAGGCCACGTATTGTCCGAGAACCGTCGGTAGAATCAGCTACTAACACTGAGGGGGAAGGAAGTGCAGTTGGTCAAAATCCGAGTAACAACGAAGGGTATCAACTCGACCCTGCTGTTCAAGCTGCTATTGCTCAATCGGTAGCAGCTGCTGCGAAGAACTGGAATCCTGAAAAGTCTGTAGGAAGCCATGCGAGGACTGCTGAGAAGTCTGGGGATAAGAGCAAGAAAGATGATGAAGGAGAGAAGGAGGCCTCGAGTGCGGTTAAGTCAGTGAAGGTTGATGATAGTAGGAGAGGCCGGGGTGGGTGCAACTACAAGTCATTCAAAGGTTGCATCCGCCGAAGCTAACTGGTGTGGGAGATGCAATCGCTACTCTCCAATGGATAACCACTATGGACAAGGTTATCCGCATTAGCGAGTGCCATCCCGACCAAGCCGTGGGTTATGCTACCTAATCTTTCGGTGATGAAGCAATGTACTGGTGGGAGTCAATTGAGCAGATGAAGAGTCCAGAATAGATCAAGGCAATGAGATGGGATGATCTGAAGGAGTTGGTAAAGAAGAGTTTTTGTGCTGATGCGGAGGTTGATGTGACACCCGGCTAAAAATTAGCCTAAACCGCGACTAATAGAATCTCGATTAGTAATAAAATTTCGTCATTATGAGAAAAGTATTCTTTATTAGTGATCTAGACGTTTCAAAGTCAACAAAAAGTGCAAAATCGCCACGTAACGAGCCTGACGTGGAATAACCTTGGGTAACGAGTCAAAAAGTAAATAAATCCTTAACGAGGCTAAATGATCTCAAAAAATTAAAATACTTATTAAAGTAGTCGAGACAATGTATAAACTTAATTTTAGAAGGCTCAAATCACAAAAATTTCAAAATAAGTGATCAAGTGTCGGTGGACAATCCGGTAAGGACCCAGCGTCAACTATTTCTAAAAATTAGTTTCTTAGGCTTGTATTATCAAGAATTCAATTTCGTTCAAAGTCTGACAAAAATTATTAGGAACGGGATTCGTTTGATTAGCTAAAATTCGTTAGATGTTAAAACGGAAACTTAAGATTATTGTTTAAACAGCTACTTACTAAACCAAACCCATTTGCCATCACCCATTGTTTTCTTGTAACATCCCGAAATTTCAAGATAATATTAATTATATTACTTAATAATAGAGGGAAAGTTTGCTCGGGTTATCAGGAAATAAATAAAAGAATAGGAGTTGGTATGGGTCGGGCTAGTGTCGGGTAATGGATGTGGGTTATGGACTTGGATTAATGGAGATGGGTTAAATGAGAATGGGCCTTAGGTCCATGAGATCTCAGGGATATAAATACCCTAACACCCCAAAATATCTTCATTCTATCTTTATCCAAGCACACTTCACACACACATACACTAACTTCGCCGGAACCGGGCCGAGCCAAGGGAAGAATCGGACTGATCCGAGAGTGAGAGAGGGCGACTAGTTGCGTTAGCAAGTAAACGAGATCCAAACAAGCCCAAAAAGGTATGATTCTTGGCCTTTAAGGTTTAAAGATCCAAGCTTTTTAGTGTTTAAGTGACCGAAAATGGTCGGGAAGCGTAGTGGGTGATATTGAACCATAGCAAGGGTGTTAAAATCGCCCGAAATGTTGATCAGAAACCGAAACAGCGGACATCTGGGCAACTTCGCCTTCATCTGGGCAACTTCGCCTTCAAGCGATGAACTTCGCCTGCAAGCTAAGTTCGCCTGATGAACTTCGCCTGCAAGCTAAGTTCGCCTGATGACAAGTTCGCCTGAGGTTTAAGTTCGCCTGATGACAAGTTCGCCTGAGGTTTAAGTTCGCCTGATGATAAGTTCGCTTGAGGTTTAACTTCGCCTAAAGCTAAGTTCGCCTGAGGTTTAACTTCGCCTAAAGCTAAGTTCGCCTGAGGTTTAACTTCGCCTAAAGCTAAGTTCGCCTGAGGTTTAACTTCGCCTAAAGCTAAGTTCGCCTGAGGCTTAACTTCGCCTGAAGCCAAGTTCGCCCGAGGGTTAACTTCGCCTAAAGCCAAGTTTGATTAGAAAATAAATTATCAAGCGATAAGTTAAAGTAAGCTAATACTAGGCCACCAGATTAGATCAGACGAGTATTGATACGTGTAACTTGTACAGTCAGCCGAGCTCAGATAGAGAAGGGATTTACAGCTATCAGAAAAAGAAGCAGAATTCAGGTGAGTTTCTTGCCCCATTCCTTGGTATGTTTTCGGGGCTGTGTGCATACTCGATGTGTTGTTAATACATTTATCCTAAGTGATAAGTGTATGTCATATGTGATATGTGTGATAGATATGAATGATTGCTTGTCGGTACGCGAACGATCTTCGGATATTGCGCGTACTGTCAGGTTAAAAATAAAGGTACGGATATTATATATCGAAGATGTATGAATGTTTCAAATGAATACTTGTCGGGGCGTGAACGATCTTCGGATATTGCACGTGTCGACAAGGGGTATGGTTGTTAAATGAATGAGGTAAAGAATGCCTAGAGTGTTCTTATGTTATAATGTAAGTATGTGTGTATAGGTACACGAATGGCATGTGAGTTCTACGTTCGACATAGTAAGTTAGGATGGCAAATCCCTCTAGCTTCTGTCGGACATAGACTCGGCTGGTAATGGCGTAGTTAAGGACTGCGAGCCTTATACGTGAAGTAGATGATATATGTAAACGTAGATAAGGACAGCGAACCTTATACGTAATGTAGACAGGCGTCAGCATAGGAAAGGACTGTGAACCTTATACGTGCTGTATTTGTAGCATAGGGGAGGACTGCGAACCTCGTACGTGCTATGAGTTAGGTTGCAACATAGGGAAGGACTGTGAACCTTGTACGTGTTGTGAATGTATGTCAGCATAGGAAAGGGCTGTGAACCTTATACGTGCTGGTTTTGTAGCATAGGGGAGGACTGCGAACCTCGTACGTGCTATGAGTTAGGTTGCAACATAGGGAAGGACTGCGAACCTTGTACGTGTTGTGAATGTATGTCAGCATAGGAAAGGGCTGTGAACCTTATACGTGCTGGTTTTGTAGCATAGGGGAGGACTGCGAACCTCGTACGTGCTATGAGTTAGGTTGCAACATAGGGAAGGACTGCGAACCTTGTACGTGTTGTGGATGTATTATGGTATAGGGAAGGACTGCGAACCTTGTACGTACCATAAATGGTGAACATAGGTAAGGACTGCGAACCTTGTACGTGTTCACGACCTTGAGTACAGGTATAGACGGTGAGCTATGAACATACTCTCGGTAGACTGAGGTTAGTGATTGTAGATATGTATGTATGTGTGGTAGCAAGTATGTATGTAGAACAGAAGGGTAACTAGTGAAGTATGGATATGTATCTACGGATATGTATGTATGTGTATGTATTGTATGGCGATCGATTAACTAGAACTCACTCAGCGTAGCTGACTTTTAGTATGCACGCAGGTGAGCTGATTATAGAGTTAGCATGAGGATGACACACGGCATGGATTGAACGGCTGGCATCTGAAGAAAGAAGTAAAAATGTTTTGAATATAAAGTTTTGTGTTATGGTATCAAAGAAAAGATTTAATGCTTTGTAACAAATGATTGATGTTTTATATTCCGCGAAAAGTTTTAATAAACTCTGATTTGAAGTACTGTGTTTATGAGTAAATCCGACACGAAAGTAGGGTCACCGGGTTCGGGGCCTTACATTTCTCATGTGTAATCATTACTATTATGTGGTGGAGGCTCCAATTGTTGACAACTCACCTAACTAATCATTAAACCTTCTAGAAGTAAATGTGTTGTAACATTCTCATCCACACACCATTCACCCCAATTATCACCCTAATCATTCCCTTTATGTGTTGGCATCCCCACCACCACACATATTTCAACCCACTCACTCCCTTTCTCTTTATAAAACCCACAACACACCGATACTTTTAAACACACACAAATCAAATTTCAAATATTAAACACAAACATACATAATCATAATCAATAAATCATGAAGGTTTAAAATCAAGAATAAGATCAAGAAAACTAGGAAGAAATTAAGGAAGAAGAACACCATTATCACACCCACTACACTCTCAATATTATCTTTAGATCTTCAAGAACACAAGTAAGTTTTGTTTATGAGTTGATTTCTTGGGTTAACTATGTTAAATTAGGTGTTCTTGAGTTAAGATTGAGCTTGAAAGTTTGAAATTATGGATGTGGTATGTGTGTATGTATGAACCGTAGGTATGTATGTATGTGTTGGTGGAAGGATTAAACCCACTTACACATGCATAAATTCATATTAAATATCATGCATTGATTGCTAAGTTTGAGTAAAAGTATTGTTGGATCTCTTGATTGTTTGTTATAAACTTGAATAAACTTGATATTAGGATTTGATATTAGAATAGTTTTGGATTAATTAAGGAATTTGGATGGATTGTTGAATTAAGAAATGATATGGCATAAGTTAATTGAAAATAAGATAGGATATATGCTAGAATCAATAGTTGGTACTTGAAGATTAACAAAGATTGTTAAAGTTACTAAATAAGGAAACTTTAATCTAAGAAAAAAAGAAAATGAGATTTCAATGTGAATAATTATAATAGTTGAATTAATAGGTGATTAATAACAACTTAAAACAAGACAGAATGAGTGATTGAAACTTGGATTGGTTAAACTCATTATTTAAATAAACAATACCTTGCTAAAAATAAAAACTTTGTTAAATAGTGAATTAAAAGAATAAAGTGGAATAGATTATTTAGGATGTATGAAACCCTATCAAACTAATTGAATGAATTAAACATAGGATTGTATTTAATCAAAGTGGAAGAATTAGATTAATTGAAATTATCAAATAATAAAGTTACTAAAATGGGAAACTTTGTTAGAACAACACTTAGAAAATTTTATAAATCCATAATCCTTTAATTTGAATGAATGATTAAAAGGTTAATAAAGATGTAAATGACATAAAAGTGACTAGTTACAAAGGTATAGAAAACTGGAATAAGACTTACAAAATAAAAAGGAGTTTTGTATAAAAACTAAAATCAAGTTTTTATTAACAAAACGTGTTCTAATATAGGACACAGGATTTTTGGAAAAGCTCAAAACAATGAGTTTCTCTATCGAACCCCCTCGATTTTTAACTGGAAATGTTTTCAAATCGATATTTAATTGTGTTTTGGGGGAAAAGCATATTCTTTATTATATAGTATGTTCATTAATGTTTTATAAAGACATTTTATTTTACAAATTGGTGTATAATGCAGGATGAGTCTAGTTGGGATAAGTAACAGTTAACCCTACAAAGGGGCACATAAATATTAGTAGATCTATTGGGGTGACGCCCCCCCACTTCCATTCGCGTTGGGTTAAAAGTGAGAATATTTTGAGTATTGTATGTATCGGGTTATCAACTCTGATAGTCATTCGTAATGTTGTATTCTTTACTCGTCTACAACAACTCAATTTGTTTAAGAAATAAAATTCCTATTTTTTTGTGATGTCATGACGGTAGATCATTACACACGAATTGATATCGGATATAATGACAGAAGATCATTTTATGGATGTTGTTTTCGACTCATATATATATATATATATGGACTATTTTATTATAAAGGGAAACTCACCAACACATCGTCTTGATCGATATTTTAATATGCTTTTCAGGTAAATAAATGAAGTATGGAAGCTTCGTGAAGAGCGTGGGAAAATTGTGACGTGTGTTTGAATGAAAAATGTTGACTTTGTGTTGAACTTATAAATTGAATAAAAATCATGTATTATGACACGTGTAATAACTCTGATGATTAAATAAAGTTCAACTATCGTTTGAAATATATATATTTAAAAATAATTGGCTGAAACGACGTCTGTCACCGCCCGAAAGACTAGGTCAAAGTTTTCCGCTGTTTAAATTAAGATTTTCGGGGTGTGACAGTTGAGAGGGTTGAAATGAAGTTTTTGAGTCTGAAGGCGGGTAAGATGATACACCGCGAGTACACCACATAATTCAACCGCATGTCTAGGCTGGTGCCATACATGGTGAATACTGAAGCCAAACGGATTAAGTGTTACATGAGGGGACTGCCGCAGAATGTTCGTGTCTTGGTCAGGGCTGGTAGACCTGGTACTTTTGATTCTGCTGTAGGGCTCACATAAATGGTTTACGATGACTTGTCGGCAGATGATGTGGAGGCGGAAGAGAAGAAAGACAAGAAATGGGTTTAGTAGCATTACATTTGTTATATTCCTTGCTAGTTTATAACTATCACAAATGTTGAAGAATAAAATGTTATTTCAAGAACTATCGTTGTAATATGAAAGGTGTCCATTTGGTTTGTCGTGGCGGCGACTATGTTCATTTTAAACAACTTTCGTGTAAGTTGGCCTTGGTCCCGTGGGGTCAAGGTAAAACATAAATTGTGATTCAGTATGGACAAAGAAGTTTTGAGATAAATAAAGTGGAACTTTGTGAAATTATTGGCTTTGTATTAACAAAGAAAAATTGTGTTAAAACGACACTTTCGTTAAGCGAAAGGGGTCAAATGAATTTCATGGGAAAAAGACTGGTTTCGATGTGACTTTTGGTTTCATGTCAATAAGGACGAATCAATACTTTAATAATATTTTAACAAAGGAAATTTTGCTTTTATATATTGTTACGACTAAAAGTCGTTAATGCTATTTTTGCTATTTAAACAATTGTTGACTTCGGGCCGTATGGGTGGAGTGGTATTATGAAACCAAGAAACACTTTGTTTCAAAATATAAGTTTTTAACATTGAGAACTCACCAACCATTGTGTTGACGTGTATTTTAAACGTGTTTTTCAGGTAAATGAAAAGCGGATGCTTCGTGGAGATGATGTGGGAAAACAGGTGTAATACCTGAATGTTGGACTTGTATTCTAAATAAACCGTGTACTCTGACACATGTGATTTATGATATTTAATAATAAATAAAAGTCCAACTTGTATGTGGATATGTTGTGCTTAAATACTGATGGCTAAACGGCGTCTGTCACTTCCCAAATTAGTTAATTAAGTCTTCCGCTGTTAAGTTAAGATTTTTGGGGTGTGACAGAAGTTGGTATCAGAGCCAATGGTTATAGCAAACTAAAAATTTTCGAGGAAATTTCTAGACTATAACCCAATATTTAGAACAAACGTTTTCCCACTTCATGAATCTAAAATATTTTATAAACAACATTTTCATTAGAAATGCAAAAGAAAATGGTGCATTTAATTTGTTTATGAATAATGTGAAATTTAATTGATAAATTTCTATATATTGTTTAAATATTAATGTTAGTAGGATTACCTTGTACGGATTATGCTACTGACGTTTGATTCACACACTATTAACGAAATACACAGCATTAATAGCGAGTCGGAGAACCGCCTTCACCTACCTCTGTTATGCTGGAAATCGTGCACGCATGTCCATAACTTACTCCCCTACTAGCTTTAGGCTACTTGTCATCTTTCTACGCATGTCGATTTGCATTTGTTATTATTGGCTATCCTATGGCATGTAATAGGTGGATTGAGGATGACATTGTGACCTTACCTCTACCGAATCTCGAGGTTTGTAACCCAATCGTGGGTGTTATACTTGTTTCGATTCAGGTGTTATAACCATTGATGGAGTGCTTGGACCTCTAGTAATTTTCTCTTGTTGATCTAGATAGGCATCGCATGCCTTGGATACTTTGGTATGGAAAATTTAAAAACTTGTGATTGGTGCTGATGCGTATTCACACCTATTTTAGTAGTTATTTTATTTAACCTTTAAACAAGTATCATAATTTCCCAAGTTAAAATGTCACAATGATCCTTTGGCTGATTTATTGATTATTGTGCGAACTGATTATTTCCTATAATTAGTCACCCGGATATAATAATTGATAATGAAAGTTGTTTTATCTATCTTATCCGAGAATAACATAAACGACAATATGCCACTGAATACAAGACACACTTGTGCTAGTAGAAGATATGGATTACCGACCTACTCTGAAGAATTATCTCAATTAATCTCTCGACACGTTAACACTGCTTTAGAATAGTGAAAAAGCCAATGCCTAGTATTTCGGTGTAAATATTCCAACTGTGGAGTGAAGATATGGTCAACTCTGGTGTACACGGGTTACACAAAATAAAGTCCTTGTATGGATTCTAAGAATTGAATTGGTGGATTATGTGATCAGTACTTAATACATGTATCTCTGTGATTAGTACTTAATACATGTATCTCTATGATTAGTACTTAATACATGTATCTCTGTGTAAACTTGTGATGCCTATAATTATGACCCACAATAGGAGAATATTAGAATGATCATGTAAGGTAAATTGACAATTACACTTGATATCACGTAATTGTGAATTTACAGGTACGAGAGAATTCTAGGAAATTCTATGGTGATGACCTATGAGTATAATATGATAATTAATTACTATTGACGAAGCGATTGTAGTCATCAAGTCACCCATCCATTCGTATAATGTTGTGCTAAAACAAAAATGGATTCTCTAATCAGGAGTTATTGAGACAATAATCTAGTTTAAGATTTTGGTGAACCCTTTCTTTCAATCCCCATTGATCATTCCATCATCTATGAGCTTGGTCATTTGTATTTTGCGATGGGCCTTGCACCATGATCGCATTCATAAGTCTTGACTATATTGATTTCTTGTTGTCATACGTGTTGGTTCTTAACCTAGAACAAGTTATGCTTAGTATCAAAAGTCTTGATGATCATATCATTAGGATAAACTCTGTACAAATTCTTTTACGGATTTGGGAGAGTATACTTGACTCTGGTAGATACATCAAAGGGTTTTGAGCATGAAGGACAATACCATATCCTTGTTAGAAAAACCGTCTCCTTTGGAATTTAGGTGTAAGTAGGACATTCCTATTTGTTATACCCAAGATTGAGGCTACACCTGAATGAGTTAGTTCCTTACGAAATCATAATGACTACTTCGCTTAATATCCCAATCTAATACTTCCCCTATGTGCATCTTGTATAATAAGCAACGTTATCTTTATATACGTGTGATACCTAAATGTGATGTAACGACTAAAATAAAGACAAGTAGGCATCGTAGCTCTTGTCGAAATTTTAATACACCCGTTATAAACACGCGAACTCGAACCTACAGGTAAAAGAACTAACTGCGCTACTACCTCAACAATCACTAAACCAGTTTTATGATTTGAGGCACTTTGGAGATTTTGAGTGTACTATCATGTATGGCATACTCGCAGTTGCCCACTAAGCTTCAAAATTACACGTACGGCAAAATTTTGTTAACCTCCGTGTTTCATATTCTCTTCTAATGGACAAAAGATAAGTTATCGTCAACCGATCAATTGTCCATAAAGATTATATGACGATAATGCTATTTTCACAAAATAGAATGTATTATCGGCTTGAAAATGTTATTTAAAGAATTAAGCGAAGAGTGATCATCTCAATTTGGTAGGCCCCTCACTACTGAGAACGATGACGAATATAATCACACCTTTAAAACTCCAAAATCTTGAATCATACCAAAAACTCAGGATCATCATCTAGTAAAAACTTACAACTCAGTTCTCATAGTGGAAACGTCAACCCAAATTCGACGTAAAGTAAAGATTTTGTGGCCTTCAAGAAAAATGTATCCATCCTCAATTTCTTTGAAAGGAATTTCGATACCCTGGACATCTGTAAGACCAAATAAAAATTGTTGGGACTAGAGAACCTAGTTATCGGAATAATGTTTATTCTAAATGCATATGATAACAATCTTGTAGGATCATTACCGTATTGTGTTGCATATTACTGGATTTGAAATGACACGTGGTCATTTTAATAATCCTTGGATGTAATACATTTCAAGTTTTATTTTTTTGTTAACTATGTACTTTTAGACCTTACCCACATTATGAAATTTCACTTGATTTATCAATTGCCCCGAGCAATAAATGCACGATCTTTCGTCTA
The DNA here is from genome assembly GCF_021521415.1 of Bidens hawaiensis. Classification (NCBI taxonomy): domain Eukaryota; kingdom Viridiplantae; phylum Streptophyta; class Magnoliopsida; order Asterales; family Asteraceae; genus Bidens; species Bidens hawaiensis. The sequence goes on from NW_027492672.1 coordinate 266,320, forward strand.
GAGTTCGTCACCTATGATTTCGTTATTTTCTTCCTTTAGTAATGATAACTAACATGCAGTTGGTACTAATATCGTTACTTGGTAGCAAAATTCCGCAACATAGGATTATGATTAACCCTTCCTTTCGTTAAATTGAACTGAACCTCATTGGTGCTCGCAGCACTCGAGCTTCTCAGTAAGATTGAATCATTTGATCTTACATAGTTATCTCGATTACATTCCAACCTAAATTTAGATCATTAGTTACATGACACGCGTCATGCATATCCATACTAATGCTCAGTCTTGTTCATATGATACACTAAATTTGCGATGTTTAAAGTATTGAACACTCGTTAATTTAGTATCTTTCAATGAATAAGTTGGTCTAATGTAAAGGGACCCCATCTTTGTTCCTGTTAACCACCATTGAATTTACTTTTTTAGTTGTATTGCGTATATACACAAAATTTTGTCATTCTCTCATATAACATCATAGTGTTGCCACTTCAACAAATAATGATGGTTGTTGTTGATCGCAGCGGATCAACTTCTTATTTTGTCTACGCTTACTTGCAATTAAAGATTGAGTATAGTCTCATAAGACTTAGGCTCGAACACAAAAGTACGTGTGAATTACTAATGTTCAAAGGCAAGTCACACTATTCCTTAGCTAGAGAAACATTAAGTAATATGGAACGAATGTGTTATCAGTACAATTTTCAAAGTTATATTGTGACTTCTACTTCTTAGGAAGTTACATAATCGAAGAATCATACTCTGAAGTATTTTGTACTAACAAATAGACATTTGTGAAAATTTGAGCACTCTAATGAAAATGTGTGTTTGGTGTGCTTAGATAGGAATAATAAATATATATTTAAGCATAACCATCATATGTTAAAGGTATTATACAATACTTTTGACACTAGAGATTAAATCTTAATTGGATGCTTGTATTGTGAAGTCATATTAAGTTATACCTAGTACTTATGCTATAATAAAGTGTGATAGTAGTTCACATACAACTCCATGTAATCAGTTGATAACGTATACCATTCCCTGGTAAAGTATATATACAAACCATGTTCATAAACACAGTCACGACAAACTATATACAGTTACGCCGAATTGTATATAGTGATGTTGAACAATGTGAAAGACTTACCTTCCATAATTGATCCTGGTTGCATTCTTGAAAAACGTTAATGAGTGACAACTCTTTGTCAATCAAAGATAGCGTTAAGGTGTTATCCTTTGTATATTAATCAACTTCATATTCTTGGAATACTGTGCAGCGTTTGCAATCGTAATATTCTAAGATCCTTAAGTATTATTGTAGCTACGTCTACAAATTCTTTGACCCTATTGTGACATCATTGTTTTCATAATTTATTTGATTCCAACGTACAATACTTACCAACCCTTCATGGTAGAGAAATGTTAAATATTTAGGTTCTTATGTATAATAACATTTAGCATTTATGTAATACTGAATGAATTTTTGTGCTTAAAGTAGTGTAATAGATTCCTTAGACTCTAAGAGATAATCGTAGGACATAATTATTTACGACTCGTCATAAAGAGAAGCAATATAAAGAGAAGGCGTTTGCATAAATCTCTTTTCAAGACGCGAAATGCACAAAATTGTAGTAGTCCGCTTGAAGAACGATAGCTATCATATCGGAAAAGACTAACTTAGAAGAATAGTAAATATGGATGTGGATATCGGCAATATAAATTTCCTCCTTATGTCAGAGACAAGATTAACCATAAAGAACCAGTGCTCAAACTAGAGGAAAGATCTTGTAGTTTACTTTAATAGACTTATCAAAGTTTGAGTGTGTGCTTACATAATGAAGTAGAGTATGTGCTTATGCACAGCACAGTTGCACTCATAAAGATAACTACTTGACTTATGATCTAGAGTTAATTAAGGATATTGATAAAAAAAACCCACACCGTGATAGTAACTAACGGTGTCATCTCAGGGAAGATGACCATACGATCAAGAAGAGATATTGTCGTTAATACCGACTAAGGATTTTATTCAAATCAGAAACGTGCACCTGGTGACAATAAAGAATTTGAAAATTTTTATAACGGTAAGTTACTTACAAGATAGCAAGTTGAAGCAAAGAATTAGAATGTTATATCCGCTATGCTCAGTCAAATCTCGAGGATGAGATTCCAATAAGATGGGGAGAATGTGACATCCGGTAAAATAAAAAGTATTATTATATTCCATAAACGAGATTAAGACATGTTTAGGCCGGATTAAGTGAAGATTAAGACTCATAAGTTAAATATAGTATTTTAAGCAAAGAATGTTGGTACATGTTTGTCAGTAGTTCATAGTCTAGCATTTGTAATCGAGTCTGTAATGTAATTATGTTTTGATTATGTTTAATTTGTAACACGCGAAGTTGTCAACAAGTTCGCTATGGCGAACTTGTTGAATCAGCGAAGTTATTGACAACTTCGCCAATGGCGAAGTTGTCGTGTATATAAACTGTTTCAGCGAAACAGTTTGGTGTGGATTGTTTTAGGTTTCGTTTCAGTGTTTCACTAAGAGTGTTACGTGATATTCTCTGTAATAGTGACCTCGTGTCACGTGTTTGCTATCAATATAACGTGGTTGGTTTATTGCTCGTGTGTTCGATCTCTACACTCTCTACACTCGTATCTACCTGCGCAGGGATTCCGCACCTGCGTTGTTAGCGACATCCCGTGTACGATCCGTCCAGGAACCTACAATTGGTATCAGAGCAATCGGCTCGATTGTGAGGTTCGGGATTTCACGCGGGTGTAGAAATCGTCTCGTTTGACCTATTCGCGGGACGTGTTTTTGTTGGGATTGAGTTTTGCTAGTGCTTGACAGTCATTTTCAAGCAATTGCATTGATCGGAAGCTGCTGGATTGACGAAATCAGATCTGAACAAACTTCCCTGTTCATCGGGCGAAGTTACCGTTCTTCGGGCGAAGTTACCATTCTTCAGGCGAAGTTGCCGTCGCTGGAATTAGGGTTTTGGCGAAGATATAAGGATTAGCGAAGTTAACCACAACTTCGCTTACCTCATAAGTTCGCCTTAGCGAAGTTATCCGCAACTTCGCTTTTCACCCAAGTTCGCTTATCTCATAAGTTCGCCAGACCTAAGCGAAGTTATTTTTTTTAACTTCGCCAATTCAAGCGAATTTAAGAATCAGCGAAGTTCTCTTTTCAGCGAAGTTAATTTTCAAGCGAAGTTATTCTTAACTTCGCCTACTGAGCTGTTTTAATATTTTTTTAAGTGTTTCAGGTTTTTCAGGTTTTAGCGAGGATGTCGTCAATCAACATCTCCGATTTGGTCAAGATGGAAGTAGAGGCGGGGTCAGCCACTAAGGCCCCGAGGTTGATGAAAGGAACAGACTTCGTGGCATGGAAGGACAGATTCATCCAATACATTAAATATCAGGATGCCAAAATGTGGGTGTGCATCCAGGATGGATATATCCCTCCAACCATGCAATACGAAGGCCGTGACGTGGTTAAGAAGTACAGTAAGATGGAGGACGAAGAAAAGAAAATGTATGAGGCCGAGAGCAAGGCCCATGCAGCTATAACAATGGCACTTCCTCAAGAGGTTCTCCATACGTTCCGAAAGTACACTTCCGCGAGAGAGCTTTGGGATGCTCTTGAAAACAGATTCGAAGGGAACGTGGGTATCCGTGCCTCAAAGATTAAACTCTTAAAGACTCAGTTCTCCGTCTTCAAATTTTTGAAGAATGAATCTCTGGATGATATCATCACCAGATACTATCATCTAATGACAGAGCTTAGCAATTATTCGATTGCCTACCGAGAAGAAGAGATTGTTGAAAAGCTTCTCGATGCTCTCCCACCGAAGTGGGAAATGTACACCGTTCTTATGAGGGAAGACAGAGACTTTCCAAACTATGATTTGGAAACAGCAGTAAACAAGCTCAGAACTTATGAGCTTAATATGGTTCGAAAGGAAACACCAACAGATCAGATACAAGACCCTGGTATGTATGGTGCAAAGGTTAACTCAGGCTCAAGTTCGAGGCCTGAATCTGCTGCTTATTACTCAAAAGGGGAGTCAGGTCCTGACTCTCCTCATGAAGGAAACGTTTCTGTGAACATGAATGGTGATGTATGTTTCGTAGCTGGAGGATCAAGTACTTCAAAGCCTCAAGCATCCTCAAGTGGTTTTTCTGCAAATGCATCAAGCAATAATTATTCCAAGATGCCTATGAGTGTAAAATCTGCTGAAGAGCATTTTGCAGTCTATGCATCATTTATTGCTTCCTACGAAAACTACATCCAGGGGAAGATTGTGGACCCTGCTGTACTGGATGAGGACTACGACCAGATCGATGCTGATGATCTGGAGGAGATGGATTTGCAATGGCAAATGGCAATGATTGTGAGGCGTGTGAAACGGTTTATGAACAAAACTGGGAGAAAGTTTGTTGGTGGTAGGCCCGGGTTCGACAAATCCAAGGTAAGGTGCTATAATTGTCAACAGTACGGGCACTTTGCCAAGGAATGCAGAAATGAGAGGGTTGAACGAGGACAAGGTCGGCCTACACAACACTCTGGAGTTAACAGAGAGATTAACGCCATGTTGACCAGAGAAGCAGGTGAGTATAACTGGAACCTGCATTCAAGTGGTTCTGGTGAGCAAGCGAACATGGCTGAGGCTGAAGTTAAAGAATGTGAGAAGGTTAATGAAAATGAGAAAGCTACTGAAGAAGAAACAGCTTTCATGGCAGATGACAAGGATAATCGCTCCGAGGTAAGTACTAAGAATATTTGTACTAGTTGTGAGAATTTGTCTGAGCAACTTAAAACGATAACTGATCAGTATGTCCGTTTAGATGCTGACTTTAAAACTATTAAAGAAGATCACCATTTTACGAAAGCAAGAGAAACAAGCTATAAAATTAAAATAAAAGCATGTGAAAAAGATATTCAAAGCTTAAAAATTAAACTTGCTGAGAAAATTGAAATAATTGATCTCAGTTATGAAGTTTTAGAGGAAAAAACAAAATTGATTGCTGATCGAGATAAACAGATTGCTGACCACCAGGTGAAGGTGGTGGAACTGAACCGCAAACTTGAGCAGTTCAGGAATTCCTCAGCCATCCTTGATCACCTCGTGAGTGATCCAGGTACCTCTGCAAAGAGGGGAGGAATCGGATATCACGAAGTTCCACCACCCTTTAACCACAACTATACTTTTAATCCGAGTGTTCAGAAATCTGTTGATTTCGAAGTTCCTCAGACAACTCCAATCAAGATTACAAGGGTTGAACCAAGTGTTAGCTGTGGCGAAACTAGTTCGCCTGTTTCTAGCGTGAATATTTCTGTTTCGAGTCCAGTCTCATTGGATTCGGATAAGTTGTCTGAATCTGGTCAGACAAAAGATAAGGTAGGGTTACCCACCGATGGAGATAAAAATAAAGTTTCTAAAAAGAGTTCTCCACTCAATCCGTACGTCCCACCTTATGTGAGACGAACGGCTGGTAACACTGCCTCTACATCCAAACCAACATTTGACAAGAAAATGGAGAGTCGATGTTGCTTTAGATGTAACAAGTTAGGACATTTAGTTGCAGATTGCCCTCTGGAGCCGAGATTCAGAGGTGTGAAGCCAAATAAAACTGAGTATAAGCGTCATTTTGTTACTGCTAAAAATGAAAACTTTAAAAAATGCCAAAATGTAACGAATTCAAGTTTTCATAAAAACAAACCTCAGTTTTACAACCAAACCACAAGATATAACACTTTCAATTCTCAAAGGTTTGGAAGGCATTACACTCAATCTGCAGGGAGATTCTCTAACAGGACTTATAGAAATTATCCTGATGCTAACTTGAGAAAGCCAGGGTACGGGACATATCGATCCAAGACCAATTGGTCTTGGGTCCCAAGATTCTAACTCTTTGTTTTATTGTGCAGGAACAGTTGAACAGGGCTGCCAACAATCTTTGGATTGTAGATAGCGGCTGTTCCCGGCACATGACGGGCAACAAACACTTGTTGCAAGATTTAAAACCTGTTCAGGGAGCAAGAGTTAGTTTTGCTGGTGAGAGCGGTGGAAGGATTACCGGTAGAGGAACTGTGTCGAATGGGAGAATGACACTTGAGAATGTAAACTTTGTGGAGGAATTAAAGCACAATCTGCTGAGTGTGTCGCAGATTTGTGATAAAGATTACACTGTCCATTTCACTAAGAATGAAGCGATTGTATTGAAGCCTGGTTTTCAAATACCAGTCGAATGGATAGTGATGAAAGCTCCACGTGAAACGAATACATACGTGATGGATATGAGGTCTACTGAAATGGCCACTGGAGAATCTTGTTTAATGACAAAAGCAAGCGAATCAGAATCAGAATTGTGGCACAGGAGAATGGGACATATTCATCTTCGGAAGATGAACTTCATTGTCAAGAATGGGCTTGTGATGGGCGTTCCCTTAAAGAGTTTTAACTTTGAAGATAAATGTATAGCATGCAAGAAGGGAAAACAACACAAGAAAAGCCATCTCACCAAGAAGATCAATTCAATTGCCGGTACTCTAGAACTACTTCATATGGATCTCTTCGGTCCAGTGAATGTACAAAGTCTAGGTGGTACTTCTTACTGCTTGGTGATAACTGATGACTACTCGCGATACTCGTGGGTATATTTTCTGAAAACAAAAGACGAGACAACTCAGATGGTGAAGAATCTAATTACAAAAGTTGAGAACGTCATGAGTAAATCAGTTAAATACATCAGAAGCGACAATGGGACAGAGTTCAAGAACTTTGAAATGGAAATCTTCTGTCTTCAGAAGGGAATTGAACATCAATACAGCGCTCCGTATACTCCACAACAGAATGGAGTGGCTGAAAGGAAGAACCGAACGTTAATTGAAGGAGCCAGAACTATGCTGGCAGACTCGAAGCTTCCTGTGATGTTCTGGGCTGAAGCAGTTGCTACAGCCTGCTATGTTCTGAATAGGGTGTTAACCGTTAAGAGACTTGGAAAAACTTGTTACGAGCTTATGCACGGAAGGAAGCCCAACTTGTGCGGTCTTGAACCATTTGGGTCTCCTTGTTCGATTTTGAAGACTAATTCGAAATTTGGTGAAGTAGCCGATGAGGGAATCCTAGTCGGTTTTGTTGTTGGGACTCCCAACAGACGGGTCTTCAATACGTCGACTTGCAAGGTGGAGGTGGTTTGTAACACCGACATTACTAGTTACCAACCGCCAAAACCAAGCAATGGACCTGCTGAGCTTTTCGACTATGTCAAACTTTTTAAGTCGTTTAACGTACCTGATTTGGAAATTTCTGAAGAAGACGAAAGAGCAGTGACGAAGATGATACTTGATGAGGAAGAGAATCTAGTGCAACATCAAATGATTGAGAAATCTCAACCTTCCACATCAAACCCTATCGATACCCCTGCGGCCTCAACGGAAGAAGAATTTATTAATCCGTTTCACTCTCAGCCAGAAACAACCATAGATGAGATCTCTTCAAATTTGGAAGATAATTTGCATGTCGGTGCTGTTCCGACCACGAGAATTCACAAAGATCACCCATTGGAGAATATTATAGGTGATGTGTCCTCTGGTGTACAAACCAGAAGTAGCTTGAATGAGCACACCTGTGTTTATACAAGCATTAAGGAAACGGGTATACTGAACGAATGTTTGTACTCCTGCTTTATAAGCCAAATTGAACCAAAGAATTATCAAATGGCTTTAAAGGACAGCTCGTGGGTCGAGGCCATGCAAGAAGAGTTGGCTCAGTTCGAGAAAATGGAAGTTTGGACCTTGGTTGAAAAACCAAGGAATGTGCATGCTATAGGCACAAAATGGGTGTTCAAGTGTAAGAGAGATGATAAGGGAATTATTGTAAGAAATAAGGCGAGGCTGGTTGTTAAAGGTTTTAATCAGCAAGAGGGTATTGACTACAATGAGGTTTTCGCTCCTGTTGCCCGGTTAGAAGCGATTCGATTGTTTTTGGCGTTTGCTGCATTTAAAAAGATGAAGGTATTTCAGTTGGATGTGAAGAGCGCGTTTCTAAACGGGAAAGTTGATGAGGTTGTGTATGTTGAGCAACCTCCGGGTTTTCCTGACCCAGACTTTCCTGATCACGTATACAGGTTGAGCAAGGCGTTATATGGGTTACATCAGGCACCTCGTGCCTGGTATTCAACGTTATCGGACTACTTGCTGGAAAATGGTTTTGAAAGGGGATTGATTGACAGTACGTTGTTTGTGATGAGAGAAGGATGTGACTTCCTACTGGTTCAAGTCTACGTGGATGATATCATTTTTGCTGCATCAAAAGTATCCATGTGTCAAGATTTTGAGGTTGTCATGATGAAACGATTCGAGATGAGTGCTATGGGTGAACTAACCTTCTTTCTAGGATTGCAGGTTGATCAGAAGAAGGATGGGATGTTCATTCATCAAACGAAGTACGTTCATGATGTGCTAAAGAGATTCAAGATGGAGGACAGTTCTCCATATGACACTCCAATCTGCGTCAATCACAAATTGGGCGCTGAATCAGATGGTGATGCAGATGTGGACCCTACTCTGTATCGGGCGATAATAGGTTCATTAATGTATTTAACTGCTTCTAGGCCTGATATAATGTTTGCTGTTTGTCTTTGTGCTCGTTTTCAGGCAAACCCAAAGGAATCTCACATGAAAGGTGTGAAGAGGATTTTGCGGTATCTCAAGGGCAAGCCGAAACTAGGGTTGTGGTACCCAAAGGGAGGAGACGTTGAACTGGTGGCATATACAGATTCTGATTATGGAGGTTGTAATCAGAGTCGGAAGTCTACAACAGGAGGCTGTCAGTTTCTTGGAGGAAGATTAGTTTCCTGGCAGTGCAAGAAACAGACATCAGTTGCAATTTCAACTTGCGAAGCTGAATACATGGCAGCATCCAACTGCTGCTCTCAGGTTTTGTGGATTCAGCAACAATTGCGCGACTATGGTCTGAATTTCTTACTCACTCCTATTTTAATTGATAACACTGCCGCCATCTCAGTAATTAACAATCCCGTGAAGCACAGTAAAACTAAGCATATTGACATTCGTCATCACTTCATACGGGATTGTGCTGAGAAGAAACTTATCAAGATCGAAAAAGTTGATACACTTGAAAATTTTGCTGACTTGTTTACAAAAGCGTTTGATAAATCCAGATTTCATAACCTAAATGAGCTAAACGGGATGATCAATCCCGAGTAACCATGTCTTTGATTTGTTTAAAAAAAAAAAAAAAAAAAAGTGTCATTATTGCTTAAAATTAGTCGGTAACCTCAGTTTGATGGACATATCCTCGGATATGTTTTGGTCCTCGTTTTCGACTTAGAAAATGAGGATAGCCATTAACCGGAAGACTGAAAGTGACTGGGGCAGTTATGACGTGTATTCTTTCAGTTGCTGAAAATTAGTCGGTCATTCTTAGTAAGAAGGACACATACTTGTATGTGGTCGATCCAGTTGATCCATTGGATCTTCAGGATAGCCGTTTACCTGACGACTTTGACGTGATTGGGGCGATTGAAATCAAATTTTTTTGGGAAATGAAATTACTTTTCAAGTCTATTACTTCGTAAGAAGTTCTTTGCTGTGTTTAACAGAAAATTGATCCAACCATGGAAAATGATATATATACTGATTGTGTGTGCTTAACTAGTGAAGTTATTAGGCTTAAAAGGCTTTAGAACAGTCATTGTATGTCATGGTAATTTTTATGGTGCGTAAAAGTGTATGTGATACTAACTTAAACTACTCGAATTTACGTGGAAACTTCTTAAGAGTTTTGAATGTCTTCACACATATCTTTTCGGATGATAGGCAGAAAAGCGACTACCCAGTCATACACGAGCCCGTGAGTGTTCTGATTCCCGTGAAGAAAGCATTTCAAGACACTGCAGTGATCCAGATTCGGGACTTGCAGTGGTTTAGTACTCCGAAGTCAATAAGAATGTTTGGTTTATAAAAAAAAAAAAAAAAAAAAAAATGTATATTTTTAGTACTTATGAGATATAGAAACAATCAAGACTTCTCAAGTCTGGAGTAAGAAGAGAACGGGAAGCAGACAACGAGTATCTACAAGTTAATCAGACACTATGGGTCGAAGTTAACTCGGGGTGACTTGGGTATAGCCAAATACGCTTTGAGAATAGATAGAAGACATCATTATCTCTGAGTTGTTGCCAACTTAAATTTTTGAGCTTAACTGAACCTTAATCCGTATCACAGAAACGATGAAAACCATTTAAGTTATTTACATGCTTACAACCTGTTTCTCTATGTCATAATACAGCTAAACACGGATCCAAGTGCCAGTCACATAGTTAGTATGATTCCTGTTAGGATCTTTTCTAAAACGTAGTGGTCCCTGACTAGACTGAAATTTGATCCCTTATTTCGTTAAAATTTTATAAGTTTTTCTATTTTTGTAGTAATATTATTTTATTGTTGGTTACTGGGTCTTGATCATTTTTGTTTAACTCTTTTTGGAAACTTATAATCTTAAGTACAAGATTCTTCAAACTTAAAGGGCTGATTTTGAAATTACGGGCGAAGTTGTTGAATTCGGCGAAGTTGTGATTAACTTCGCCTAGGCGAAGTTAAGCGTAACTTCGCCTGAACCAACTCTGCCCTATATAAGGCTATTGATACAGTAACAGTATCATTATTTTCGAAATACCGGCAAACATATAATCAAACCAAAGTATTCCGGCGATCTTGTTATTATCATTCGATTTCAATCTTGTGTTTCTAGTTTCTACTATACTCGTGGTATGTGTTGTCAATTTCATCCAATCTTACTCGCTCGTTATAGGTTTACCCGGTTCGAGACCTCGGGTCGTCGAACCTTCGAAACCAAGTTTTTCAACCTTACGTTACGTGTTCATGGACGAGCTTTTCGTCTTAACACCATTACAATATGTTGTTCTTCATTGCTATATCGTCAAATCGGTCCGAAAACATCGGATCTAAACCATTGAATCTGAACAGTCGGCGTTTCAGATTCAGGCGAAGTTAAGGTTTAGGCGAAGTTATCCACAACTTCGCCAGGAGATTAATTTCGCCTGTGGCGAAGTTATCCATAACTTCGCCTTGAAGCTTAATTTCGCCTGTGGCGAAGTTATCCGTAACTTCGCCTTGAACTCAAGTTCGCCTGTGGCGATGTTGTGATTTGGCGAAGTTATCATCAACTTCGCCTATACCATTTTACTTAACAGTTTTTAGACGAAATTACAGTTGAAGCGAAGTTGTTCCCAACTTCGCCTCACTGTTAAGTTCGCCTGTATAGTTTTAATCACAACTTCGCTTGTGGTACTTAGCGAACTTGTGAGTTGCTTACACACTGTCTAACTTGTTTTGTTTTGTGCAGATATGGCTGCTGTTGGAGGTGCTGGTGGTGATGATGGTGATGAGCAACGACAATTCTTTCCAGCCCATAACCAGTACATCACGTTAGATCCAGACGCACGAGGCGTAGAAGACTACAGGGAGATTATCACGTTTCTCCTGCGATCAAGAGTCTTTCACGCACTCACTAATACACTGCCCATTTCTCTGCCTAACATTGAAGACTTTTGGCAGACAGTGTACTATGATTGCAGGCCTGAGCCTCCGGTGATGCGAGCAACCGTAAATGGTCATAACATACAGTTTTCCTCGGAAGACATACGGTTGGCTCTGCAGTTCGGTGAAGAAACAAGAGATGACCCAACGGAGTTCGTGGCTCCTTTCCGGGATGGAGCTTATTTGAGGATGGGTTATTCGGGTCCACTGGGGGACTCGCAGAGGAGGAAAGGGTTTCTGCTGGATCAATGGCGCTTCCTGATGCATGTGTTGATTGTATGCATGTCCGGCAGGAAGGCAGGAACAGACGGGATGGGCGCGACGATGCAATCGGCCATGATTGCGCTGACTTACAACCGCAGATATTCTTTTAGTCAGCTAATATTCTACGAGATCGATCGTCAGAGACGGGCTGTGGCGCGCGAGCGATTCACTATGTATCCTCGTTTCTTGCAGATGATTTTGAATCATGTCGCTCCGTCGCTACCACAGAGACGCCCAATCAGATACGTCGAATGCGTGATGAAACGTATCTTTGCGCAGTGCCGCACTTCGAGCACTCGTAGCAAGCCTGAGCTGCGTCCCAGGCATACTCCATTATTCGGGTATCTCATCAACCCGGAGTATGTTCCTGCAGGAGGGGACGAGTTCAGAGGTCCGCAACCACATCAGGCGGCAGCACCTCATGCTGTATCAGCTGCGCCTGTTGTATCTACTGTTGTCTCTGCTGCTGTGCCAGCTACTGTATCTCATGCTGTGTCTACTGCTGAGGATGTTGATCTAGATGCTGCTTTTGGTGGACATGGTTTGTTTGATATGGATGTCTCGGGTCCTCAGTCTATGGATGCTACTAGAGCAGCTACTTCGGTAGCTGACTCCGATCTGGACGAAACGTTTGCTGAGGCGAGACGACTTATGGTGTCTCGGGAAAGGACTACGGGTAAGAGGCCGAGAACTGTGGACGAGGATGAGGAAGAAGTTGATGAAGAGGAGGCAGTGCAGATTGTGCTTAGACGTTCAAGAAGAGAACAGAGAGGTATGGGTTCGGGAGCTGGAGAATCTTCAAGGCTGGTACGTTTTGCTCCACCTGCCTTGTCTGGTATGTCTCTTATTCCTTCCACAGCACAGGTTACTGCTGTCGAGACGTCGGCACCAGCAGTTGTGTCTCTACCACCCCAACCGCTTAATCCACCGGTGGTAGTTGCACGATTCGTTGAGTCGACCATTACTACAACTGCAGGGTTACCAAGTGTACCACCTGCGGTCACTTCTGCTACTGATGTCCCGCCAACTCCATTGCCTACATCAGATTCTGAGAGGATTACTTCGCTAGAGCGGATTGTTGCTGAACAGTCAAAGACCATTCAAAGCCTAGTGGAATCCAATCGACTACAAGCAGCTCTCCTAGTTGAACACGGAAGAGTGTTAGATGCCTTCAAGGCATTCTTGGCATCTCAGGGGGAGAAGACTTGTAGGGGTGATGAGTTGAGGACGAAAAGGAGAGAAGATCATGACGATGATCCCAATGCACCTTCCGGTGCAGGTGGTGAGCTGCCAAGAACCTCTCAGGCTCTTGGGGCTTCCACAACTGAGGGGGAGTCTACAAATGCAGCTGGTGACGACGTTGTAGCGGTTGATGATGATGCTGATGTTGAAGATGTGATCGACGCATTGAAAGAGTTGGATGAGGAGGATGATGAGTTTATGATTGAAGATGATGTGTTGCCAGTTGATGAGATCGAGAGGATTGGAGAGCAGATTACGGTTGAAAACGTGTTGGAAGAAGGTGAGATTGTTGATGACTCCGTGGAACATGAGATTCCGGAGGTTGAGAGACCAGGTTTGGGTGATGAGAACGTGGAGGAAGAGGCTGAGTGGGAGGAACAACCGAAATGGAAGGAGGGTTGTGCCCACTGGTTCGTGAAAACGAAGAAGCCGGCGGTCCCTAAGATGTTCAGAAAAAGTTACAATATTAAGGGATACGCGGAAGCCAAGAAAGGTATTATCTGCTGGTTATACGACGAGCAGCTGCGGCTCTTTGTGATCAAGAGATACGATGGCGTTCAGTACTTCCAGAGAAAGTTGAGATCTCTAAACACACTACCAGAATGTGAAGTAAAAGATTTAGCCAGATTGGGATTGGTAAATAGAAGTGAAGACAACATGGCTAGAATCATCGCGAAGATCGTGTGGAAAGAGTGCGTTAAAGAGAAAAAGTTTGAGCTACTGAAACCACAAAAAGGGAAACTTGTCGAAGACAAGGATAGAGGTCTGAGAGTTGATGGAAAACCTTGGATGGTCATGAAGTACAAACCGATCCGGTGCCTTAAAGAAGTACCGATGAAGCTCATGCCCAAGGACGTGCTCAAAGATCTAAAATGGTGGTACGTGGATTGTGAGACAGCTGAGGCGGTAATGGAAGATGAGGATGAACAAGAAGTACTTCGGGTTTACGACCCGATGCATCTTGTTAATCTGTCGCAGGCTGATTTGAAAGTGCTCAACGAGAAGAAGATCTTCTACATTCCTGCTTGGAAGGATCAAGCTAGGAAATATCAACGGGTAGTGTCGGTATGTGTAAGAGAAGGGGCGCACGCGTAGAGGTGCAGATTACAAGACTCAAGATTTGAAGATCAAGATATGAAGCTACTGCCAAGGGGGAGTCTGTTGGTACATGTTTGTCAGTAGTTCATAGTCTAGCATTTGTAATCGAGTCTGTAATGTAATTATGTTTTGATTATGTTTAATTTGTAACACGCGAAGTTGTCAACAAGTTCGCTATGGCGAACTTGTTGAATCAGCGAAGTTATTGACAACTTCGCCAATGGCGAAGTTGTCGTGTATATAAACTGTTTTAGCGAAACAGTTTGGTGTTGATTGTTTTAGGTTTCGTTTCAGTGTTTCACTAAGAGTGTTACGTGATATTCTCTGTAATAGTGACCTCGTGTCACGTGTTTGCTATCAATATAACGTGGTTGGTTTATTGCTCGTGTGTTCGATCTCTACACTCTCTACACTCGTATCTACCTGCGCAGGGATTCCGCACCTGCGTTGTTAGCGACATCCCGTGTACGATCCGTCCAGGAACCTACAAAGAATGAAGAGAATATATACATTATAAAACATGTGATAAGTGAGACGAAATAAAGAAATTCCGGTGATAAATGACGGAGAAACGAACGTACTCGGTTAAACGTGTGAAAATTCAACCCGACATTCGAGAAAGTGTCCAGGGGTGAATCCATTTGAATATTTTAGAGGATCGAAAACCGAGAACGCAGGCGAAAACGTGGCTCAATTCTGAGTTATAACGAAGCGGGAAAATGCAAATTAGTATTTTCGGACACGATCGTTAAAGCACATGTATCGATGAGCTTGTAAAAGTTGATATTATCTCCGTTTTTGAAGTTTATTATTTAGATAAAGTAATTCAAATAGACACCATAAGTTTGGATGAGTTGTTTTTGGGAAAAACAATAACATTAGCTTTATTAAGTTCGGAACAACACAGAACCGACATTGGGTAACAATCGTCAATAACTTATTAACGGAAATAATGATTTAACGAGACAAATTTAAGTCGAGAACGGAATAAGAATAAGTATTTTGACGAAATGTATTTGGAAAATACAACGTCACTTGTAGTAGCGGGTTCGTTGGAGCGAGACACCGAAACGCGATCGAAAACGCGTTAAAACGCACTCTATAAGTGGGCCTAACCCCACATATTATTCATTCTTCCACACAAATCTGCATTATTAAAGAGAGAGAGTAGAGAGAGAGGCTAGAGGATTCCGGCAAGGTGGCCTGCGGCCGGTGGTGGTCCGACGGTGGTTCGCGGCGGCCGGCGGTGGTCCGACGTGGTGGTCTAGTAGCGGCCTAAGCCCGTCTTCTACCCAGAACCATTTTTCGACGTCCCGAACGCGATGGATAGCTTCGTTTGTCCTAGATCTGAGCTTAAGTTAGTTAAAAACTCGTTTTAAAATCTGGACAGATTGTAATAGTTTTGCATGTCCATAAAGATCGGTCTATACCTAAAGATCTAACGATCCGATCATCTTGATATTTTTACAGAGGGTTCATAACCCATAAATAATCATTTTGAATGGTCTAGATGAAGATCTGAGCTGCTTAAGCAGGGTTTCTAAACCTGTTTTAGTGTTCAGCTCGCTGGCCGGATTCTGAAAACACAGCTCTGAAGAAATGTAAATCCCCGAAGATCTAACTATCGGATCGAGCTGCAATCTTCGGTGAACCTTCCTAACATATAGATATTTGATTCCACCGAAGGGATCTATGATCAGATGGTTAGATGGTGAGTTATAAGCTTCGTAAGTTACTGGTCAGATTATAGAACGAAGATAGTCACTTAAAATGAGTTGCATGTAGGTTTTGAGGTGTCGTATGGACGATCCGAGACCGTAGAAACGTTCGTAACGCAAAAACGAACGCGTTGATGTATTCGGATCGCATTGCATGTGGGTTTTGAGTAGATTTCTAGACTCAAACCGTACACGAGGAGGTATATCGTTTATATTTTTAAGTGTTGGAAAAGATAGCTAACGAGAGATTAATAAAAAATTGTTATCGGAAATAACTTGTACAATAAAAATCTTATTAATAATTATTAGAAAGCCGTTAGTTAATATCGAGTGTTAAAAACGGTACAATCGAGACTTTGATGATTTCGTGTAAATTTATGATATAAAAATATATATAAGATATTTGGACGATAATATTATATTCAGATAATCGGTTAATAAACGATTATTATATTTTACAATATATATATATATATATATATATATAATTAAATAACGTCCATGTTTAGTTTCAAGAATTTAGTTCTACAACGATTGTTGGAACTAAGTTGTTTGTAATTATATAATATTTTGAAACATTCGATTCGGTTACAATTTTCTAAAACATAAAAGTTCATAATTTAATAATTTCAATTATTATAAATGAAATACGTGAGGATAAACGAGTTAAGTTAGGATACGTTCCTATTTGTATATGTGTTTATGTGTTAATATATTTTGTATTAAACATAAGAATCCAGTTATCATTGGATGACTGTTATTAGGATCTTGCATCAACTGATTGTGTGTCATCTCGCATGTGTTAATTGTGCCGAAACAAAGGTGAGTTTCTCAGAAATCCCCACCATTTTTAATTGATTTAAATGATTTATCAATGTTTTCGGGGAGGAAACACGTTTGTGTCAAAACACATTTTATTATCTTAACAATTGTGATATTGTAAGGGCTTTAGACTTGACCAACGTGGGTTAACGTGGTCAGGCTGACGGGAATAAGTATTCTCTAGAATAAATATTCCGGGAAATTGTGGTTATCGCAGTTGTATAATCATTAACTATAAAAGGCATAGAAATATTGATAGATCTATTAGGTGACGCCCTGCCTACCGACCAGTCGCACTGGTTAAATGTTGGGGGCAAATATTTTGAATTATTGAACGCTTTAATTATAGGTTTAGTAGCATTACATTTGTTATATTCCTTGCTAGTTTATAACTATCACAAATGTTGAAGAATAAAATGTTATTTCGAGAACTATCATTGTAATGCGAAAGGTGTCCATTTGGTTTGTCGTTGCGGCGACTATATTCATTTTAAACAACTTTCGTGTAAGTTGGCCTTGGTCCCGTGGGGTCAAGGTAAAACATAAATTGTGATTCAGTATGGACAAAGAAGTTTTGAGATAAATAAAGTGGAACTTTGTGAAATTATTGGCTTTGTATTAACAAAGAAAAATTGTGTTAAAACGACACTTTCGTTAAGCGAAAGGGGTCAAATGAATTTCATGGGAAAAAGACTGGTTTCGATGTGACTTTTGGTTTCATGTCAATAAGGACGAATCAATACTTTAATAATATTTTAACAAAGGAAATTTTGCTTTTATATATTGTTACGACTAAAAGTCGTTAATGCTATTTTTGCTATTTAAACAATTGTTGACTTCGGGCCGTATGGGTGGAGTGGTATTATGAAACCAAGAAACACTTTGTTTCAAAATATAAGTTTTTAACATTGAGAACTCACCAACCATTGTGTTGACGTGTATTTTAAACGTGTTTTTCAGGTAAATGAAAAGCGGATGCTTCGTGGAGATGATGTGGGAAAACAGGTGTAATACCTGAATGTTGGACTTGTATTTTAAATAAACTGTGTACTCTGACACGTGCGATTTATGATATTTAATAATAAATAAAAGTCCAACTTGTATGTGGATATGTTGTGCTTAAATACTGATGGCTAAACGGCGTCTGTCACCGCCCAAATTAGTTAATTAAGTCTTCCGCTGTTAAGTTTAGATTTTTGGGGTGTGACAGTAGTGATAACGAATTGGAAAACTCCACCGAATCCGACTGATATACGAAGCTTCTTAGGGTTAGCTGGCAACTATAGGAGATTCATCGAAGGCTTCTCCAAGATAGCCGCACCGCTGACCGGTATGACCCGAAAGTCGATAGTATTCAGTTGGGGTAAGTTTCAAGAAGAGGTTTTTGAGGAGTTAAAGAAAAGACTCACGCAAGCTCCAATCCTTGCTTTACCCGACGGTTACGAGGATTTGTGTGTTGATGCAACGAGGAAAAATGATAGCTTACGCGTCTAGACAGCTGATAGTCCATGAGAATACTTATCCGACGCATGATTTAGAGCTTGCAGCAGTAGTGCACGCTCTTAAGATATGGATACACTATCTTTATGGTACTAAGTGTACTATTTACACTGATCATAAAAGTTTAAAGTACTTCTTCGAGTAAAAAGAGCTAAACATGAGGCAGAGAAGATGGCTAGAGTTGATAAAGGATTACGACTGTGACATTAAGTATTACCCTGGTAAAGCTAATGTGGTCGCTGACTCTCTAAGTCGTAAGAATGAGAAAGTCATTGCAACAGTGAAGTCATACCAGTTGATTATGAACTCAAGTATTTTTGAATAAATCATCAAAGTACAGTCATAGGTGCTGGTAAATGAAGGGCTAGTGAAGAAAGAAAGGATTTTCGGTCAACAGAGCGAGTTTATGGAAAACACTCATGGTGTTAAGACTAGGTTTGACCGTATGTGGATCCCACGTCATGGAGATCTTAGAGGTCGAATCTTAGACGAAACTCACAAGTCAAGGTATTCGATCCATCCAGGATCCAATAATATGTACCAAGACTTGAAGAGAGACTATTGGTGGCTGGGTATGACGAATGATGTGGTAGATTATGTTAGTAAGTGTTGAACTTGTTTACAAGTCAAAGCCGAACATCTAAAGCCTTATGAAAAAATGCAACCTTTGGAGGTACCAGAATGGAAATAGGAACAAATCTCCATGGATTTCATAACTAAGCTACCTCGTACAGCTAGGCATCATGATACCATTTGGGTGATAGTGGACCGTTTGACCAAAAGTGCTCACTTTCTGCCAATACGAGAGGCCATCTCGTCGGAAACGTTAGCAAGTTTGTTCATCAAAGAGGTTGTATCCAAGCATGTAGTACCGTTATCGATCATGTCTCATAGAGATACTCGGTTTACTTCGAGGTTTCGGAAGAAGTTCCATGAATCTATGGGAACGAGATTGAACATCAGTACGGCGAACCATCCTCAAACAGATGGATAGTCTGAAAGGATGATCCAACCCTTGAGGATATGCTACGTGCTTGCATTATAGACTTTGGAGGAAGTTGTGATGACCATTTTCATCTGGCAGAGTTCTCCTATAACAACAGCTACCATTCAAGTATTGGTATGCCACCGTTCGAGATGTTATATGGTAGACGATGTAGAACCCCGGTATGTTGGGGAGAGATTGGTCAGAAAGAGATGGGAAGTTTAGAAGTTGTTCGAGAAATCTCTTCAAAGTTCGATCAGATCAAAGCAAGAATGAAAGCTGCCCAAGACAGACAAAAGTCGTATGCTGATAAGCGGCGACGACCGATTGAGTTTAACGTTGGTAACAATGTGATGCTCTAGGCCTCGCCTTGGAAAGGAATCATTCATTTCAAGAAGAGAGGGAAGTTGAGTCCGAGGTACATTGGACCGTTTAAGATTATGAATCGTGTGGGTGAAGTAGCTTACAAGCTGGATCTTCCCGAAGAATTATAAGAAATTCATTCTACTTTTCATGTTTCTCATCTAAGAAAATGTCTAGCCGATGAAACGTCTCATGTGCCATTAATGGACATTGAGGTTGACGAACAGTTGAACTACATTGAGCAACCAATCGAGATAGTTGATCGCAAGGAAAAGCAACTCCGACACAAAGTTATACCCTTAGTGAAACTGATATGGAAACATCGCAAAGGATCAGACGCTACTTGGGAAGCCGAGGAAGAGATGCGCAAGTTTTATCCAGATCTGTTTTAGTAATAGTTAGGTTTCGGGGACGAAACCTCTTTAAGGAGGGAAGACTTGTAACATCCCGTTTTCTAGTTTCGGTTAATAAAATGAAAATATGAGTTATTACGAGTCGGGCTAGTGTTGGGTTAAATGGATATAAGTTATGGACATGGGTCATGAAGGAAAGAAGGAAAGACCATGGGCTTAAGCCCATGATCCATAATTATATAAACCTTAATTACCCATTTAATTCATTCATTCACACATATTCCATACACCACCCAAAACACACATTTAAGCTCTCTCTCTAGTTTCTCTCTTTTCTATAGCCAAACCAAGAAGAAAAAACCGATCCCGATCCAAGGTAATGATAGTATGTTATGGTATGAACTCAAACATGTTAGATTTAGTCGCGAAACTACGAGCCGAAACCTTTAAACCATTAAAGTCACGAGATTCAGGTTGAATCGGGTATGAACCGAGCATGAGATGAGCCTAGGGGTCACCCCAGCTGAGATCTAGATCGAACTGGACGAAAAACGATGAAAATGG
Organism: Bidens hawaiensis; assembly: GCF_021521415.1. Taxonomy (NCBI): domain Eukaryota; kingdom Viridiplantae; phylum Streptophyta; class Magnoliopsida; order Asterales; family Asteraceae; genus Bidens; species Bidens hawaiensis. Next base: position 286,831 of record NW_027492672.1, read on the forward strand.
TGCAAAAACACGTTTTTCCGGCAAACCCGCGGTTTTCCGGCGACGAAGACGCAAGAAAGGCGGCGCCGGAAAGGCGGAGGGTAGGAGGAAGGGAATGTCAGAGAATGTTTCTGACATTCTCTGACCTAACCCTAATTCGTTAACGGAGAGTTAACAAACTAGAGGCAATTCGTCAGATAATTCATTAAAAGAAGCTTAATGAACTAGCCTCAGTTCGTATCCAGATTCGTTAAGGAAAAAGATAACGAATCAACCCCAATTCGTTATAGTCATTCATTAAAAGTAGATAACGAATTAGAAGGTTCAGTTTGTTACAGAGGGGTCATTCGTTTTAAGGTCTGATTCGTCAAGGACCAGTTCGTTATAAGGTCGATTCGTCAAGGACCAGTTCGTCATAATTATAAAGTAACGAATGGGTCATTCGTTATGAACTCAATTCGTTAATAACCAAGTAAAGAACTAGAAGTTTGGTATAATGACAGATTAGTCCCTGGACTTAGAGAAAGAATGATAGAATTACATAATAGTCCTTGGACTTTGATAATTGATGAAAGATACCCTTAAAGGTTAGCAAGTAACGATTAACTAACTGGTAAATGTTCAATGAAGTAAAACCGGCTTAGACGCTTAATATTAATTAAGTAAATGATAAGAAGAGCTAGAACCGTATTTAATATATGAAATGATTATACAGTTAGTCGTGCACAGCTCAAGAAAGGAATAACCTTAAACGGTGAACGTAATCGCGTTCAGGTGAGTTTCTAGCCCCGCTTCCTTGTTATGTTTTGGGGGCTGTGTGCATACTCGATGTGATAGCTAATACACTTACTATAAGTGGTAAGTGTATGCATTGTATGATTCATGTATGATGAATTCTTGACGGTGCGTGAACGATCTTCAGATGTTGCATGTACCGCCAGGGGGTAGTTAAAGATATGATTGATATATATGATGTATGAATGATGTATGTATGTTATATTGATAGTACGTGAATGATCTTCGGATATTGCATGTACTGTCAAGGGATGGTTTAAAGATATGGTTGATATATATATGATGTATAAGTGATGTATGAACGTACGGAAGTTATAATTATGAATGTATAGAAAGGTATGGAAGACATAGTTAGAAAAGGGAACCGACCCTAACAATGTCGGCGCATTTAGGGAACCGACACTAACAATATCGGCGAATGTAGGGAACCGACCCTAGCAATATCGGCGAATGTAGGGAACCGACCCTAACAATATCGGCGAATGTAGGGAACCGACCGTAACAATATCGGTAATTGTAGGGAACCGACCCTAACAATATCGGCGAATATAGGGAACCGACCCTAACAATATCTGCGAATGTAGGGAACCGACTCTAAAAATATCGGCGAAGGTTATAGGGAGGAACGCTCTTTCAAACGTATATGTATGAATGAAATGATGTACGTAAGTATGAAAGAAAGAATGAAAATACATGTTTATGTAAGTATGTAAGTAAATATGAAGGTATGTACCTTCGGGTTCATATGTAAGTACGTGAATGTATCGTATGTCGTCTGATTAACTAGAACTCACTCAGCGTAGCTGACTTTTAGTATGCACGCAGGTTAACAGATTGAGACAACTGGTTTGAGCAGGACACATGGCAAGATTGAAGAGGTTGGCATCTAAAGATTTGTCATGATGTTTTGATACTATGTTTTATTTATGTTTTAAAAAGACAAGTTATGATATTTGTAATGAATGGTTGACTATAATTAGTATTCTGCGAAAGTTTTAATTAACTATGATATTTAGAACTGTGTTTATGAGTAAATCCAACGTTAGATGTGAGGCATCGCTAACAGGGCCTTACATTTGGATCAGTTAAAGCTTGCTAAGGTTATTAAAGAAATGGCACATTTGGATTTGGAAAATGAAGTTAGTGATAAATGTTTTACAATATGGTAATATTTATGGTTTGTAATAAATGATTTAAAATGATGTGCAAATAAACACGGGTACTATTTTAGATTAATAAATATTGCAGTTATTGATGTGTAATTAATGTCTTAGATAGAGTTCATCTTTTGAGTTAAAATTGAGATAAAAGTTTTGTTGAATCGACATTGTAGAATTGTTTTATTGATTTGGACACTAATTTCCTTTGTTTGCTTATTATTGTACTAATGATATAAGTTATAAAATATTTTAACTTTTCATTTATCTTTGTTAGTCTTTGTATGTTTTTGTATTTGATTCAAATAAGTTATGATATATTATAATTCATGTAAAAGTATCATTTATTTATAAGTACAACATTTGCATTTCATTAAATTTATATGATGTTACATATATATTATGTTTTTAGATATGTTCCATCGTGTGTAACACGGGTACTATCTTAAATCAATATTGGAATCCAATGATATGTTTCTTTTAAGAGATTTGGATGACTTGAAGCTTGCTAATGTTATAAAAGAAATGACACATTTGAATTTGGAAAATGAAGTTAGTGAGAAGGTAAAATGGTTGTTAGAGTGTGAGAACTATGAGTCAAATTTTGATGATCTTCCCAACTCTTTGGAATCTAAAGATAAAATTTAAGGTAACACCAATAACTTAGTTATGTAGTTGATTACTCTAAATTTTTTACTTTCATTGTTTACTTTGTGTTTTCTATTTAAGTTATTAGTTTAGTTCATGACTAGAAACTTCCAAAAACATACAACAAACTTCTATAATCGTTTATTTTGTTTTTGGTCTCTCCTTTTTATATGTATATTTAGTTTGTCTTAGTTTAAGCTTGTATTAAGACGATATGAATGATCAGTAGTTTGATTACTAAGTTATGTTTATTATGTGTGTTTGTTCAATATGATAGTGAAAAAATATTATGATTTTGATGACCAGTTTGTTGCATTTTTTAAAAGCATATGAATTTCTAAGATTGTGGTTATAAAGTTATGTTAATTTTAAGATTTTTTAAATGTTTTCTTGTGAAATTTTATGATTGTCTATATTTATATGGTAATTATTACATTCACACATTTTGTTTTTAGTTTTATATAATCTTCTAAATATTAATGTTAACATAAACTCATTATGAAATACATTAACATTTTAGTTTAATATTTAATTAATCAGGTTGCATGGTTTGTTTTGTTTTTCAGGTTATATAGCAAAATGCTTTTGATTTTGGACAAAAATTTTTTAAGTTCATAGTGGGATAATACGATTTAAATATTTTCATAACTTTTGCTAATATAGACAAGCTTGTGTTTGGTAGTATGGTATGGTTACGGTTTGAGCTTGGTTGGCAAAAGCTAAACGTGGACAATTTTGGCGGAAATGGTTGGGATCACCACAATTAAAGCAAGCTCGGGGTTGTTGGGGTTGGTTTGATGGGTATGGTGCATAGCGGTTTTGGGCATTTTGGGGAAAGTTTCTCGGTTGGGTTGGTGGGTTAGGTTGGTTGGGTTGGTTTCGTTGGGTGGATCGGCATGTGTTGGGGAAGTGACCAAATCGGTTACAAATGGTACAATGGCGACACGGCAGTTCGTTGGGTGGTGAAGTTGGCAAGTGTTACATAGTGGGGAGTTACCAATATAAGGTTTTCGGTTTTGGGGAAGAGTTTGGGCTTGTTGTGGTGGTTGAGGTTGGGTGACGGTAAAGTTTCGGTAATTAGTCTTGGGTTTCTTCTTGTTGTTGTCGTTGTGTCGGGAGGAGTTGGAGTAGTTTATAGTTTGTGGTGCGGGTTCAATCTTGGCTTGGGGAGCGGGCTCGGTTTTGGCTTTCTCGATTGTTTTCTTGAGGGTTAGGGTACCCTCCTTCACGTGATTTTCCAATAGCCAACCGGCTAACGTGATGGCTTCCTCAAGGTTCGCGGGTTTGCTACTCATGACTGAGTCCCGGATTTTCATCGATAAACCCCCAATATATTTGTCAATTTTACGTTCGGTTGGGGTGACCAAGTGAGGTACAAGAACGCTTAGCTCGTGGAAACGGAGCGAGTAAGCGGCGTTATCACCACCTTTTTGTTTTAGGTTCCAAAATTCTACCTCAAGCTTTTGGAGCTCGTGTTTAGGACAGAATTTCGTCTTCATCAGCGCCTTGAGCTCGGCCCATGGAAGAGCCATGGCCACATCCGTACCTTGGAGGTGCATGACACTACCCCACCATGTTAGGGCGGTTCCCCTAAACATTCTTGAAGCAAAGTTTGTCTTTTTCGCTTCGGGGCATTTGCTGTGTAAAAACACATTCTCCACATATTCGAACCACTGCAACAACGTAGTCGCACAGTTGGTTCCATAGAATTCGGACGGGTTGGCACTAGTAAATTGTTTAAGCTGGTAGGATGCGGGTTTGGGCTCAATAGGTGCAACAACGGGTGCGGGTTGGTTTGCTTGTATTTGGGTTATTAGATCGGGAATCACAGCGGCCATTTTCTTGGCGATGATGGCGGCCAAACGTTGAGTGGAGTTCTTGCGCGGTTGGCGTCTTAGCGGAGGCATGCTAAAAAATTATAAAGAAAATGGGATAAGTTTTTGGGTAAAAAGGAAATGAATATAAAGGTGTATAAAATAAAATAAGATTTCGATTTTTGATTTGTGAATCCTAGAGTTAGTATAGAGAATTTGTTAGTGTTAGATAAAATATAAAACTTTGTTTATAAATAACAAAACCGAAAACAATAGTAAATGTTTTTTTTTGAGAATTTAAAGCTTAAAAATTTGAGATTTTGAGATTTATAGAGTTGGAAAAAATCGTGCATGAACCACCATGACTTGATATTCCAACACTAAAAAGTTTTATAAAACAACATATTGGAGTCTAAACATGTGTACGAACCACCGAAACTTTTTCATGTTTTCGACTCAAATAACGATAATAACACAATAAATCGAGATACAACGTCATGTCAAAACACTAGTCCACGAAATCACCGTAGTTCTATTGTTTTAACACCGAAAATTAGGATGGCGACCGGAACGCTCGCATTCGACTACTTAAAGTATTGACATTTATAACACGATTTATGGCCTAGAAAACGAGAATTATAACTCAACCATACCAGGTAAGTAAATCACCTTCGATTCTTGGAATCTTTTTGTCAAATGGTCATTTTATAATTTCTCGTTTCCTATGATGGCTACAAACCCTAAATAAACGCAACCTTTAAGGGATTTGAAACAACGGGATCCAAGTTAATCTTGTAATCCATAAAACACAATGAAAATTTACTTTTTGCGTTTTAAGGTAAGGATACCTTGGAAATACTATGAAAGTGTGTGTATGTGATCATTTAGGATATTGGTGAATTTTAAACAAGTTAATAAATAAACATGCGATATGAACAATTAGATAGAGTAAACACGTATGAACACACGTATAGGACCCTAAGCATAACAATTCTAGGTCGTTACGTCTAACCACCTATCTTAATTGTCATGGCTTTGATACCAATCTGTCACACCCCGACCAAAGGCGGCGGAACATGCCGGGGTGCAACGATTGCTCATAAGCGCATGACACTATTTAAAGCGACAATATTTAACAAACTCATTTCATTTCACAACATCGAAAATGTCACATAACCATATATTCATAACTCAAATACAACAAAATATAGAAAATCAAATATTGTTCATTTTTGCTAATATCCTAACGGTATTTGTGACGTTTTCTTCACCGAACTCCATAATTAACCTAGATGCAAACCTGTAACATTTCATAAAATAAAGTTTATCAACACAAAGGTTGGTGAGCAATTCATAAGTTTGAACAATAGATATATAGTATGAAAAGCCACAAAACTAGTATACAAAACCATAAATAATAGCTATAAACTTGGATAAATAGTTATCGCTAACAAGTTAGCGACACCCAATTATAAGGGGTTGCCAAACAGTTTAGGATTTTAGAGTTATCGTTAATTGCATTACGTTAACGACACCTTGCCATGAGGGGTTTCCAAATGGTCTAGGATTTATAGTTCCACCATCCAAAAGCGATAAACACATAGTCAAATAAGCATAGAACACCAAATCGAGCAATTATTCAAGTAAGGTATACAACAACGTTTGTGGTTTAAGACCCAAGTATAAAACATTTAGTTTAGATAAGTTGAAATGTCACCCCCAAAATAAAAGATAGAAAACGGGGTATGAAGTTACTCACGTTCAAGTAATAAACTTGAAAGATTGATTATTTGGAGATTTGCCGGAACGACGAGTTTAACGTATGAAGCCTAAATAAAAGAAAGTCTTGGATTTAGAAAGGTTGTCTTGAAGATCTTTAAATAAAATAATTGTTGCAAAAACTAATCAATTAAAGTTCAAGGTTTAAAATGTAACTATTTAAGAATTTATAATAATAACCCTTTTAAAAAATGTAAGTTTGCTCAAAACCGGGTTAAAGTATCTAACCTTAATATTTACTTAACCAATGTTAAGTAATAAGGTGGGGAAAATGCTAAAATGCAAGTTCCATTAGGCTAAAGATACTAAAATGGGTTTTTAACGAGTGTTCGGGTTGTCGGTTCGGGTCTTGACAAATGGTCAAACCCAGAGTCAACTTTCCAAAATATTAATTGTCATGAGATAACTCATTAAAACATACTAACACTTAACCAAGTATGTAGATCTATTGTTTAGAACTAACAACGCACGTTAAGTGAGTGTTCGGTTTTGTCGGTCCAAACTATGTTATGAGATCAAGTTGGATCCAACTATTCCAAGTACTTAATAAAATAATTAAAATCAGTTTGTAAACTATTTTTTAAAGAAATATACAAGTCTTGATAGCTAAAAACACACTTGTGTGTCTTAAGCGAGTAAAAGTCGGTATAGTTCGGTTTGGTTCGATCTCCATCTCACAAATAGTTCATAGATGGTTTCTACATGCCCAAATATCATAGAACTTGTATATTGGTTTATAAATGAAGAAAACTTAAATTTTACAACAAAAAAAGTTAACTACAAGTCTTTTAAGCAAAAGTTTCGGTTTAGTTCGGTTTCTATCTCCCAACGAGTTCATAGATGGATTCCTTATGCTTAATATCAAAGAACTTGTAAAAATGATTTTTGAAACTCAAATCTAGCAACAAACATGTTTAAAAAACTATTTCAACAAAACTAGTAAACAAAAGTTCGGTTTCCGGTTTGAACTAGTTTCGGTTAAACCGAGGTTAGTCTTATACAAACCCACACCATGGAACTTGTAAAATAAGATGAACAAACTAAAGGGTTAGAAGTTAGTCATAAGTGATATGTATAATAAGTTATGTGTGTGTAAATATATATCAAGAACACGAAGTCCTCCATGAAGCCTTGCCTTATGACATTCGAAACTTAACCAACCAGAGTCGGTGAAGTAACAAATAAAGGAAACAAGGGGTGTGTATTATATATATGTTGTACCACCATATTCAAGAGTTAGTAATGTTAGATGAACAAGTTAGAATGAAAGACTATAGTTAGTTTGACTTGAGAAATCAAAACTTCAAGAATACATAAGAAATAACAACCTTGAATCTATGGAGTTTTGAGAGAGTTTTTGGAGATGTAGCAAGAGTAAAATGAAGAAGATGGGTGTGTATATATAGGGAAGGAGTGAAGGGTTGGGTATAAAGATTCTTTTATGGTTTGCATAAAAATGGGTATGTTTAAATGGTCAAACAATGCATAATATAAAAAAACCAATATTTTATATATTTTAAATGACAAGATCCAATATTTTATATATTTGAAATGTTCGGGTTACAAACGGGTCGGGTTTACATAACAAAAGTGACCCGAAATTAACGAATATCACAAATACTATATCATTTAGCCCTAAAGAAACGGTTGAGCCATGTCCCAAGGGTCTAGTTTTAACCAAGAACTATATATTTCCCTTAAAAGTCTTTAACTTTAATTATACGTCTCCAAAAAAATCATGCTCTCAACCATGAATCCTCTATTCCCAAGTCAATTTAGTCAGCCTCTACCCATCTTTCCCTATATAGTAATGTTTTCTACACATCTAACAGGCGTCATCGTATGTTTTCGCTTCAGTTGTCCAAACCATCTCAGTCTCCCATCTCTAAACTTATCTGATATGCAAGTCACTCCTAATCTCTCCTGGAAAACGTCATTTCTAACTCGATCTAATATGTGCCCACACATCCACTTTGTTATTCTCATCTCTGTTATCTAGGAAACAAGAGATCATTTCGACGGGTGTTATTTTCCAATGGAGCTGGTGGGTCCCAAGAAAGACAAACATCTTTGTTTGACGGGTTGAGAGGGGTAGAACCGTAGAATCACAACGAAGGTTTCATTACTAAAATGAATGGTTTATCTAAATTCTGATTGGTGTCAGCTATGAAATGAGTAGGGCGTCTTCAAGAGTTGCTTAATATTTTGAGGCTCTGGACAAACATAAAAATGGGTCTATGATGACTAAGAAATCACGTTTTTGATTATGTGATAAATAATTTAAAAATTTTACCAATTCGGTTGCACTTCCAAAGCTCAATATGTACCAAAGCAATAATAATAATAATAATAATAATAATAATAATAATAATAATAATAATAATAATAATAATAATAATATGAAAGTTACTAAAATTGCCCATATAATGATATAAAACACAAAGTAAAGCTTTTTCTATAAAAATAAATAAATCACCAATAAGATTTGAATCCATAATAATAATAATAATAATAATAATAATAATGAATGTTACTAAAATTGCCCATAAACCATTCCACCTTGGTGGAGTGGTCAGGCTGATTAAGGATAAGAACCTAACCTCCTTGAGGTCTCAGGTTCGAATCTGGAGGTCGTCCCGAGTTTTCTATTACAACATATGTCAAGTGGCAGGTGGCTGGAAATTTTCTCGGGGAACGCCTAGCCAAACTCGGATGTCAAGTGTGGGCCCGATTAAGACAACATAGGCTTGGCTAGAGTGGGGCAGTTGGGGCTTCCGACTTGAAAGTTGCGGTCAACTTAACTGTGAAATTCGCCGTTCAAAAAAAAACTAAAATTGCCTATATAATGATATAAAACACAAAGTAAAGCTTTTTCTATAAACATAAATAAATCACCAATGAGACTTGAATCCATCACCTTTGATTCCATAGTCTATTCATTCCACTAAAGAACCATTTTGTAGACTCGCATTTTAAAACAAAATTACATAAAAAATTAATATAATTTTTATAACAATTATGAGCCTCTTGAGAGATTGGACCTAGGTCCGTCGCCCTCCTCAACCCCTTTGGGCCGCGTTTGTCAATGAGTTAGAAGAATCGACTAAACACGTTCTAGTTTCGTGTGGGTTCTCAACAAGGGTTTGGTAATACATTTCACAATTGTGTAAAATACCACCAATCTTTGCTTTCTTCACCAAGATCAAAATATGCGGCCTTGGTGTTTTCAAGGTGGAAGCGAATCATACAGTTACGTTATCAGCATGTTGATGGATACGAAAGGCACGGGACGAGACTGTTTCAATCTCACATTAGTACAATACCGTTATTTAGGTGTATGGTGGAGGAAATTAAAAACATAAGCTTTGTTTAGGTCAAACATATATAAAAAAATTAAATATTTTGAATGGCTTAAAAGGTGATGTTTAGATTCTTCGTCTTTAGCTGTATGTATGGTTTTTTTGGGTCGTGATATTGGCACACCCCACATCTATTAACACATCCTTATATGGGTCATATTGCCTAATATGGAGCATATATGACCCTAAATCAGACACAAAAGTGCTAACTTTTTGTCTGTTAGATTGGCTGATATCCCTCATATTGATCAATATGACCCATATAAAGGTGTGTAAATAGAAAAATGAGGTGTCTCAATAGACGGAGCGTTTTTTTTCCTCTTAGTTACTTGCTAAGCTTGTGGTTATGAAAGCCGCCTTCTAAAAAAAGTAAGAGAATTTAGGAAATTAGGCGAACTAGATTCTTCTTCGCAATTCTAGCTCTCGTTAATGATTGTGAGTTAAGGCCCAATTATTAACTTCACTCGTTGTTTCTATGCAAAATGTTTTCTTATTGACGTTGATGGTTTTTTTGTTTAAATAATAGATGTCAAAACAATACATAATTTTTTACCCTTTTAGGTTATTTGTGGCAAGTTTTTTTTTTCATCCAATTAATTGGATTCTTCTTCGTAGTTCTAGCTCTCGTGTGAATGGTTCATAATATTAATAAACTAGGTTTTATTCCCCATATCACGAAGGTTATTTTATTTAAATAGTTTTTTAATTATAAATAATATATTTAAAAAAATGAGAGTATATCTTAATTTTATAAGATTTTCATATCAAATACATGGTAGACTAATCTTAAATATATATAAACGAAACCTTTAAAAGCTCTCTGGTTGCTCCCTGCATTTTCTCAAACCACCAGATAGGTTTATTTGTAGGATTCTTATGCATTTAACCGGAATTCACGGATATAAGTCTCACTAAACCCAAATAATCCTTAAACGAGTTATAACATCCTATTAAATTAAAAATTAATCTCATCAATTATTTGATATAAAAAAGGATACACTAAAAATTAATATTTGATTTCTTTTAAATATTATCTATAATTAAAAAACAATTTTATAGTAAAAAATAAACGAGTCATGAGTCTCACCAAACCCATATAGCTTTTAAACCGAGTTAAAACATCTCATTTCTTTGTGAAACACTTTCATCATTAAATCCTAAGTATATTATTAATTTTCTTACAATAAAAAAAAAATTAAAATCCAAAAAATATATATAAATATTATAAATGAATAATGTAAAACAACCCCGTAATACGGGGGAATCAAAGCTAGTTTTTAATATAATGAGATGTCATAACCCGATTAAGGGTTATCTGTGTTTGGTGACTCATACTCGTGTATTCGGGTCAAATGCATGATAAACCTCCATTTACAAATAAAGAAATCTGGTGACTTGAGAGGGCGTGGGAAATAATCAGAGAGCTTTTAAGGTTTCGTTTATAAATATACTAGCTTTTATCCCCCGTATTATAGGGTACATTTTTTTATATTATTTGTTTCTAATATTTATATATATTTTTTATATTTTAATTTTATTTATTGTAAGGAAGTTAATAAGATACTTGGAATTTGACGAGATTGTTTCTCAAATAAATGAGATGTTATAACCCGATTTAAAAACTATATAGGTTTGGTGAGACTTATTACCCGCTTATTTTTTTACTATAATATTGTTTCTTAATTATAAATAATATTTTTTTAAGTCAGATATTAGATTTTAGTATATCCCTATTTTATAAGATATTCACGTCAAATATTTGGTGAGTTATTTTTTAATTTAATGGGATGTTATAACCCATTTAAGGAATATCTGGGTTTGGTGAGAACCATACTCGTGAATATGAATCAAATGCATGAGAAGCCTCCATTTACAAATAATGCAATCTAATGGTTTGAAAGAATATATGAAGTATCCAGAGAGCTTTTAAAAATTTCGTTTATATATATTATAGATTTAAGATTAAGATGTTATATAAAAATATTTGTTAATTGATGAATCACTTGCTTTCCCCATCGACTCATGACCCTCGGGCACAGTCAATTTTTTTCATTAACACTAGCGTCAAAAAAAAGAGTTTTTTTTTTGTGTTCTCGTTTTTCTTTGGTAACATGGCAGTGAATTCGATGAATGATTTATGTATGCTTCCACACCATTTCATGTCAAAGTTTGGGTGGATGGTTTCGTGAAGTAAACACATTTATATCCAATAAAGGTCCCTAATATGCAACAGGAGAAATTGCGATTCACATCATTGAAATGATTTTTAAATGATCGCCGCAAAAACTAGATGAAGAGAAGAAAAGGAAGTAAAATGGTTAACCTTTTATTTTGAAATAGTTAAATTTAAATTATGTGATATGGCGTGTTCGGTTCAACAAGAAATGAAATTAGAATTTAACTGAATTCCAATGATATTCCACATTGGGTGGATATCATAAATCCTTTCAATTATGGAAGGAAAATTGATAAAAATTGATGGAATGTTTCCCATATTATGATCTTTATACAACTTAATCGATTAAGAATAAACATGAAACAAAATTGAAATCAACAATAACTTTATTATCAATTTGATAATACAATCTTTACAACAATTCTGGATGTTCTTGACTCTGACCACCAACCAATATTTATACAACACGAACAAGTACGTTCATTAAAAGTCACGACTATTCATACTTAACCCTTATTTGACATATGTCATGGAAGTTATATACTTTTCATATTGACAATCTAGACCTTATACTTTCATAGACATTTTAAATACATATTAACATAGTTTGACACAATTACACTGCGACCTTAAACTTTGACTCACATGGATTAATCAATTTACAGACCAACAGGGGTGGGTCGGGTGACTTAAGAGGATAAGAGAAGAATTTCAATTCCATTAACAAATTTACTAATTTAACACACTAAAGATTTCTCAAATATTACATTTTATTTTCAATTCCAATTACTTTAAAAAGAATTCCGTAAATATAACCCCATTAAGACCGCTTAAGTAATTTATTAGAAATAAAAATAGGGAACCCACTTCTATAGATTTACCACTTGTATGACCAGGGGAGAGGGGACACGAAGTGATTTGTGATGAAAAAAATATTATGACTTTACATTGATTTGATTATACTTTTAAAGTTCCTTAATGTTATAAACCAATCATATATGTGTGTATAAAACAAATTCATATAATTTGTTAAAACAGAAACTGAATTCTTTACTTATCACACAAACCTATAAAGCAGTTAACTGTGTTAAGGTAATTGGTCTTACACTACCTTTGGCTTTTGTTGAGGGTATAAAAACGGCTTCAAAAGCTTACATGGTTAGGTTTTAACATATTACCGAGCGATAAGGGAGGGGATTTAACACATGATGGGACTCAAATGCTAAAGGAGTGAGGCTTTAAGTGGTAATAGGACATTAAACACAACACAATATTAAAGGGATGTGTTTAACATGACATAGCGCTTTAACTTAGGCTTCAAAGCCTCTCCACAACAACCAGCCTTAGCGAATGTTTTGTAGCCTTTTTAATAATTGATCAGATGTAAAGTATGTTTAGTTTGCTTAAAAATCATCTATTAATTGTTAATAAAACCTCTTAATAAATAAGTTTTATTAAAAACATATAATACAATAATATAGATACTACCCCTTAGTCACTCGAACATTCTAATAGCTCAACACAAGATTACTAAACCCCCTCTTTAGTATTGATGTACGGAGTGTATTATTATTACTTAAAAAACGCATTAGTAATTGTTTACAAATTTTATTAGAAGCCACTTTTTATTTCAATCTTTCAATACATATAATAATATATGTATATATTTAGCCATTCAGACACTAGTTCAAGTAGGCGGTGTTATTGAGAGGTTGCCTATCATCATCCTCCATCATCATCAGCAACACCTCCATCCCTTATCATTCAAAATCATTAATTTCAAATACCCATTTCATCTTTCAACCTCCAATTTGGCTCTAGGTACTTTATTAATCTCTTCAGTTCAATTCCTTGTGTTTCACCTTACCCTTTGTTATAGATCTCATCTCTTGATTTCACTTAAATTTGGATCTTATGTGGGTGTTCTATTTGAAAAGTGGGTATCTTTGTATTGATTTAAATACCCTTTTGGGTGTTTGTTTTCTCTATTTTTATATCATTTTTTTAATCACCAAAATCTTGTTTTTTTAAAATTAAGTTTCTGTTCTTGATGGGATTGCAAGAACATAAAGTTTTAACCTTTAAGGTTTCAAATTATTGTTTTATTAAATTTACCCCTAATTTGATCATGATTTTTAGGGTTATGTGAAGACATTTGTTCAAAGCTTTGGATTTGATGAATTAATGAATTATCAATTATTAATGGGGTGTGTTGTAATATTAAAAGTTGCAGTGTCTGTTCAAGAAAATTAGTTGAAAGTTATTTTGATGTTTCAAGATTTTTGTATTTTGTTAAAAAGATAACATAAGTTTATAAAGATGTAAACTTTATTAATCTTGATGATATGGATTTAGGTTATATCAACAAAATGGGCCTCTCACCATACCAAAGCCCATCAGATGCTGGTGTCCTGTGTGTCATCCTGGTCAACACGGTCATGTCGATATCGGTCATGAAAGGGATAGTTTGTTCCATTCTTCATGTGATCGGGATCCACGTGGCGTCAGGGGAAGATTACTCGGGCCAAGCGTTGACTGAGTCGGTTGAGTGCCGAGGAACCCCTTCCGAAAGTTACATGGGTGAGTTTAGAAGCCGAACGCCATCGACCCTTTATGATTCCTTGTGTTGTCAAACTAAACAAGAGTGCTCGGTTTGCTTGGTTGAGTTTAAATTGGATGCAGAGATTAACCGGCTTTCGTGTGGGCATGTTTTCCATAAGTGTTGTCTTGAGAAGTGGCTGAAGTTGTGGAATGTAACGTGTCCGCTTTGCAGGAACCATATGATGATGCCGAAAGAGGTTGAAGAGAATACTTGCCCAATGTGAGGTGGTTTTCGTATATTAGTAGTTAGTAGTGTGGTCAGTGTTGCATAGGGGTTTGTGTAGACTCTGTACTCGAGTTTTTTAGATGTTTTTAGTGGCTTTTAGTTAGCGATGGCTTGTTGTGTTGTGCACTTGGTGTAGTTGACTTGAAATTACCCGCTTTGTGTATATAAAAGGAGTTTAGGTTTCCGGTGTTGTATGCACCTGAGAAGCTGTGAACTTTCTTCTTTTTGGTTATGATGGTTAGGGTTTAAATCAGATATAAAGTTGATCTTTCTTCTTGTATTTTTTAGTTTCTGCTATAGATTTAAGCAGAGTGAAACAGGCGGGTTGGTTGGCTAACGGGTCAAAATAAGCTACCTTTAAGAAAGTGAAAATTGGGTTCGGGCCAACTGTACACTAAATAAAAAATGCGTTGAGTTTGAAATGAGTCGTTAAGATTTAGTATTCTCACGCATTTATTAGGTTGTGTGTTGTGGAGTGGTGTAAGGGGCATGGAGCTGCACCATGGCAACAAGATGGGCGTGAAACACCATTACGTAGGGGCCATGGAGGGTCTGATCGTTGAGACTATTTGGGGTACATTTTAAAGGATCATTTAGATTTTAGATCCATTGTATGTGAGCAATGTATAATTTGGGTAATCTAAATCAAGCTATTTAGCATACAAAAATGAATCAAATCAACCCATTTATTTCAGATTGTTTTATGATTAATAGTCTATCAGCTGCCAGATCCTTTCAACACGAGCATAATGCATATGGACATGGCGTAATTGGTTCTTTTATTCCTACGAAAGGGGACTAAAGAAGTGAAGAACACAATGAAACAGAACACGTCGTTTCTTGTACCTGGTCCACTAATAAACCAGCTTCTTATCTTGATTCTGAGTTACAACTCGTGTGACATCGATACTGTCCCAACCCAAAATCCACTCTTGTTCTTGACCCGACTACGACAACAGTGAACACATTTAAAAAAATAGAAAGCATGATTTACTATTAGGAACATGCGAAAAATAAATAAAGCGGGTACCCAGGATTTGTGGTTATAACTGGTCAAAAGAATCACACAACAAAGTTTTTCAAGCCAGGATGGTCTTCCACCAGGTAAGTATAGTCATGTCCAACAAGCATTTCAGCATGATGAGAAAGAAACAAGTGTTTCATTTCGGTCACTCGGTAATACAAAGGTTATGAGATAGTTGTTGGATATTATGGAGCTTTGGCTCGTTTAAAGTTTTTCTCAAAATATATAAAAATAATACACAAATGCATATACGTTAGTTAATATGAGGCGAGTCCAAGCTTGAAAAAAACATATCCCAAGCCGAGTTCAAGGTTTAGAAAAACATGTTGAAATGAGCCGAGCTCGAGTCTGATCGAGATTGAGCTCGGCTTAGCTGGTTTACACCCTTAGTCAATATTCTCATGTTCGCATATTGTTTAGACTTACGCTTAGTTTAGACAGAGAGATTTTAAAGCTTTTTACTGGTGGGTTGGAGATTATCTTATTTGTTACTCAATGTTAGAATTAGTAAATTCTATTTAATAAATGATTTATTGCTTTTACTCTAAAGTTTGGATAACCATAAATTTGATTTTCAGATCATAAATCAAATTGTGACATCACACAGCTTAGAAATTCTGCTTTTATGATTCCTAAGCTAAAAACAATCCATTAGTATTATCTTGTTAATAGAAATGCATGTGTAATGAAATTGTGATATCACATAACTACAATGGTCCATGTTGAAACAGACTGTTTTAGAAGGAAGTAATCAAAGAGATCATCTGTTATATTTTTTTGTATGGTACTGCGACCGTGGTGGTTTGGTTCGCAACCGGTGGGTCGTTGTGAAATGTGACAGTTATTGGTGGTGGATGAAGCTAGACTACTTGGATGACATAAATCAAGACATTTAGCAAACTTAAAGTAGTTAAAACTAGCCATGTATATAAGTAGGATGTTGTTATACACTACTCTGTAAATTAAGTCTATCGAGCCGGGGTTCTCACCGGAAGCAACATCTCTATACCTATGGGGTAGAGGTAAAACTGTCTACATCTTACCCTCCTCAGACCCTACCACAGTTTTCCTATTAGTGGGATATACTGAGTACGATGATGATGAAGTTTATATGGCCAGTATGATATGCCAACATACCCCCTCATGCGCTCTGTATGATGTGCCAATCTAATAACTCATGGCATGTATAACATTACAATGTATGATGCATGATGTGTCAGTCTAATAACTCATGGCATGTATAACAACATGACAACTCGTATGTATAACAACCTACATGTTTTTATGAGTTATACGGCCGGTTAAATTGTTAGCTAGGACGTGTAGCTAAACTTGATGGTCTTGGTGAGTGTTAAAAGATCCTTTGGACATGATCATAATGTAACAAAGTTACAAAACATCATGTTTCTTGTTCCAAGTTCTAGAATGGACTAGCACCTTTTCTGAACCAACTACAAGTCTACAATCACTACAACAATACACAAAATTAATAAAAAAGAGACAAAAACATAACTTACTATTAGTGAACAAACACATTTGGGTAAATATAAAATATAAATAGAACAGTTCTACTTAACCTCAAATTCTCAGTTTTAAAGAACAAATCTAGTGAACATTTTTAACATACAAATACAAGAGAGAACACAAAACCTCAAGAACTGCATGTGTTGATGCCATTCTTACAGTCTCTGGTGAGATCATTGAAAGTCTCTATTTGCTTTTTGCCCCTCAAGAAAACCTCAGTGTCAACCGAAGCCCTCATGTATCCATCAAACTCCACCGCAGCACCATTATTCAGGTTTTTCATCTCACTATACCACTCACTACTCTCATCCCAAAGACTATTGTATTCATCAAGAAAATGAGTGGAATACTTATCTTTCAAAGGATCAAAGAACGAAATATCAGTTTCATCGGTTGCAATATACAAATTCCTTCCGTCGTCAACCTTATCTTGTAACGAAGAAAGAAGCGCTTCAGGTGAAGTATCCGCTGCAAGATTCGGCCACTGTTCTAGATTCCTCACTTTCTCGCCTCTCACAACATGAACCGAGTCAAAATCCCAGTTCATCTTTGCGGCTATTGCTGATACTATGTCCATTAATCTTCTAGACTTCCATATCAGATGCCACGGTCTTTGTATAACCGATTCAGCTTCACCTTCACACACTCTGTACCAGTAATTATCCGGCTCAACACTCCCAAACTTTCGCATTATCAACGTATCCTTCACGCCAGTCATCTTCATCGGGGGTGACCCTGAAATCATCCACTAGCGACATACTCAACCCGTCTTTCTGATGCCATTTGTTCCAGTCCGACCAGAACTGACCCTGATCCAAAACAGACGCAGACTCCTTCAAATGCTCAAAATCAAAGTAGAATCTGAAATCTTTTCCTTCTTCGTCTAAACCCGACTTGGTATAAACAGACGACAAGCAAATACTCAAGTCCATTACAAGCGTTCGGTTCAAGTACTGAGCTTCACCTAATGCACACATGAAACTCCAAAGATAATGATCCATACTCTTGCATCTGTCACCGCCACCTTGGTACAACAGATACCTACCCTGATCAAACGACTTCTTCGACTCAACAACCGGAAGCGTATCATTCACAACCTCACCAACCACTTGAACCGCAACGTTCTTATCATCTTCAGCCATCGGCGTCTTCTCAAACCCCGCCTTCTGATGCGGCCTTCTCTTCCTCGCCTTCCCACCCGAATGATAATCCCCAATACTCACAACGCTAAGCATACAATTCGTCGACCGAGCGATCACAAAGCTCCGATAATCCTTATAAAGCGACGCCCGCTTCCCTTCTTTCGGCCTAAACCGCCACGCCATATGACACGAACTATCATTATACCCACGAACCGGCTTCCCAAACCGATAAAAATGTATATCCTTAAACCGATCAATCGCAGCCGACATCATGAGATGGAAAACCTCCGGATCCGTACAATCCACCGCCTTATCGACCTCACCGCTACAATCCCGCTCCTCCTTCTCCTCAACCTCTCCCTCCGTATTCACGGACAGTGCCGCACCACCAACATCGGTAGCATTTATAACGCTGCCGAACACCGTCTCGTTGGCCACCATAAAATCCTCACCGGTTTTCGCAAGGGTGCTATCAGATACGAATGTCGCGTTGGAAGTGGAAGTTAAAAAGTTTGTCATCTTAGTTGAAGGATGAAACAAGGGGTCTTCGGGTTCGTAAGTGGCGGCAATGATTGTGAAGTCTAAAACGGCGATGACAAAAAACGTGAAAAATAGGTTTCCGATAATGGCTAATGCGTTTTGTCCTAGGTTCTCCGGTCGGAAACTACTACCGGACCGTGTCGGTAAACCTCGGCCTTGCATCATTATCTTAATTTAACAAACACAATTTACAGATCTGGATATATATGTAACCCTAACCTGTAAGAATAATAATTTATAACTTACATTATGGAATTAAGAGTGGAATATGATTAGATATTGATATAGACGATGTGGGTTTTTCAGATCTGCATTTGTTAGTGCAGATGATTGGGGTTGAATTTGAGCTCAGCTGCTGGCTATTGTTTAGTGAGACTAGCAGTATAGTATAGGTGGGCACATGGCGTAAGTTAGCAGTCATGAGGTTATTGTGTTGATCTAGTCGTGTGATTAGATCCACCGACAATCAGGAATTTAGAGGTGGGTCCCACACGGTAATCGTCGTTTCCATTGGCCCTAATTTCAGGTCAAATTTCGTATACTTTTTTATTTTTACTTTTTGTTAATATACTTAAACATTTAATTTTAGTATTTATTTTTATTCCTTAATTCATGTCCTTGGACTCTTGGAGAGCGGGTTTGGATCGTCTATCTACACAGGTCGCGTTGGAGACTTGTAAATATTTGTTGTCTCGCTTGTGTATGGTCTTTGCGGGGATCATAATGAAACGACGGAGCACGTATTTGTATCGTGTGGCTTTGCCCAAGTGGTATGGCAGGCTAGCTCTATATGGTCATGGTTCCTCACGATATATGATTTTCAAGTCCAGATACAAGTTCCTTTGGGTATGGAATAGATCAAAATTAAGTTATGTGACATGGGAGGATTGAAAGAAATTTACTTTTGATTTTCAACAAGGTTAATGTAATTGGGAGGGAAAACTGATGGTGGTCAAATAATTGTAATGCATTTATTTCAGCTAGCTTCATGCTAGTGTTTTGAATGGGAAATTTGTCTTTTAAATAAATGTCGAATGTGTTTTATGTCTTGATATTTAGAAAAGAGCTATAGCTCGTAAGCGAAGAATAAAGACGATGGCTCGATTCGTTAACAACGTCCTTAGCAGTTTGAAACTTTGTCCTAGTTGTTTTCGATTAAAGTTCATGTTTTGTGTATTGATATACGTTGTAGCCTATATTGATTTGTTTATTCTTCTTAGCTTTAATCTGACTTAGATTCGCTACTATGATACAATGCATCTGCAAATTGTGATTGATAGATTTACTAATAAGACCTCAAAGCATCTTCATTAGTTTGTTTTATGGTGTTTTTTAGGAGATACGAGAGTATGATCTATGATGTGGAGGAGGTATTCTTGTTCAAGAACATCCAGAACCGGGTTGGTTCTTGGATTCGTGTTGACTGTAAGAAGGGCAAATCTTCAGCAAGACGGGCATGGGTGAAGTGGGTCGGTTTTTAGCCTCTTACTGTGGGAAGGTTACTTTGGGTGTCACTTTGGTCTATAGATATTTAGACTTTTTTTAAGGATTTATTCTAGCATTTGGGTAATATGGTTGATCCTCTGATTACCAAATTGGGGCACTTTAGTCATTAAAGGGGTCTTGTTTTTTCACTGCTGGAACTTGCCAGTCAAACAAAAAAAAATAATACAGAACCATATGTATAGTACTACAAAAAATGATTATTATTCAACTATTTCTCTACTTTTCTTGTGTTTAAAATTATTTAGTTATTAGATTGTTTGTTTATTTCATGTAAAATTTTCATTTGTTAATTGTTTAGTATCATTCATTGTTTTTACCCGACCCATATTGTGTCCCATCCCCCTAACGGGGAAATCCTAAATCCGTTAGCAAATGGGCGTATAAAATACTTTATCGAAAACTTAAGACTACTGCGTTATTGGAAAGGTTAACATTACCAGTAAATTCTAGTTGTTTTTTAAAAAAGTTGTATTTTTGTTTAAAAAAGGAAGCATTCTGGGTCAAATGAACACAAACAATTTTCACATGCTTGAAAGGGTTGATGCTTTTTAATTTACATGCTTCAGTTCATGGCATGCACCAAGACTGGATTTACAACTCTGGATACGATATATGTCATATTTCTTTTATTCCTCTGATTTTTTTTTTTTTACTAAGTTGATGTTCTTATTTATTTCAGGATTATTATCGATTCAAGATTGTGTTACTTTAGGGTGTGCAAATATTTGTGATGTTGGTGAAGCATATTAAACTTTTAGCACCATAGAGTCAAGTTTTGAGTTGACTAATTAGTGTTTCTTTTGTTGATATGCTTGAGTTGACTAATTAGTGTTTCTTTTGTTGATATGCTTGGATAGTGGTAATTTTATGTTTTCATGCCCTTATGAAAATTAGATGCTCTGATCCTACAACTAAATCTACATCTTTCGTATATTTCTGAAATGATTCGTTTCAACCCAATCTCATTATGGTTAGAACCCGTTTCAATCCAATCGAGATCGGGTCAGAACCTGTTTTTCAAACCAAACCAAATGTTTTTTTTACCGACCCAGTATGACCTGTTAGTTGACCCAACCGTTTGATAACAGGCTTAATCTATACTAAAATTTATCAGAAGATGGTCAACGACCTATTGACCATCAATAATAATATTAGTTACTTATGGATGCCTGGATTGTTAAGACTTAAGACTTTGTTTTTTTATCAAAAACAAATTTTAAAAAGAAGCATCAAAAGTCAAAACAGATTGAAACACCACTAATCTTGTTATGTAAAAACTCCCTTGGTCAAAATGAGTGGGGATGTTTGCATATACCATATTCCCATTACAATATCTCACTTTACAATCCCTATAAGGTTAGTTAAAATCACCTCATTTTCATGCTTCTTTGAACCATGTCCTGCAACAATATCTGTGCGGTCTCCACCGTTGACCCCTCAACCTGTGCTGCAACTTCATGAACCATCTTCTCCACAACCGACGAGCTCATTCTCTTTTCAGCAGTAGACTCTCTAAGCAACTCCAGTAACAACCTAGCCTTGTCCCGGGCCTCGGGGGTCCCATCCACAGTTAACCTCAACAAGCCCGGGATCGCACCCTCGTTAAGAATAAGCTCCCTGTACTTACTTCTCGAGCTCTTACACATTTCAAGCAGAACACTAACCGCATGTTCCGTGCTAACCAAAGATCCATCTTCAATAGTTTCAACCAACGTTAATATCCCGTCTTCTGCTTTTGTGATGGCGAGTCTTCCTTCATCAGATTTGGATAATATTCTAATCAAACCCGTGACTTTGTCCGCGAACTTGGAGTATTTTTTACATTCTTTAAGGAGGTTTATTAGCGGTGACGCGGCGGCAGAATCAAGAATTATGGCTAGTTCTTCTTCGGTGGCGGTTAGGTTATGCAGTGCAGTTACCGCATCCACCCTTCCTTGAATCGTCCCACAGCTGAGGATCTGAATCAAAAGCGGGACGGCCCCGGAACTGGCTATTGCTTGTTTGTTATTTGGTGATGCAGATAATGTTAATATTGCAGCAGTGGCTAATTCTCTCAGATTACCAGTGGTTTGAAATTTAAGTAGCTTCACTAATGGAGGTATAGCTCCACATGTCACTATTAGTTCTTTATTTCTGTAAATTGAATTAACAAATTGTCAAATTGTGATCAAAATAACATAAACCCTAACTTGAAAAAACAAAAACCCGTCTCATATTTAATGATTTAAACATAAACCCTAACTTGAAAAAACAAAAACCCAACTCAATTTTGATGATTTAAACATAAACCCTAACTTGAAATAACAATAACCCAACTCAAATTTGATTATTAAAACATAAACCCTAACTAGAAAAAACAAAAACCCATCTCAAATTTGATGATTTAAACATAGACCCAACTCAAATTTGATGATTTAAACGCAACCCCTAACTCAATTTGGTGTATTCCCAAAACCCTAAGTTCACCGGAATTTGAATCAAGCACTAACCTGTCGTTTCTGGAAGCAAGATTTAGTAGAGCAAGCAGCGAGACTTCACGAGCGTCATGGTGCTGTGAACAGAGCATCAGAACCAGCGGCTGAATAACGCCGGAGCCGGCGAATTTAACGCGAACCTTTCCGGCGGAATTGCGATTACGAATCATGCTTCTGATCTCTCTAGCCGCTTGGATTTTAGTCACCATGTCTCCGTTGATCAATCGATCGGATATTTCATCGATTAACGTTTGTTTCCGGTTGCATTCTTCTTCGCCGGTTGATTTTCCGATCATTTTCCGGTGGGTTAAGTTTTTAACAATTGACACTCGTCGGCGTTATGTTTGGGTTAAGTTTGTTTGAATGATGTATAAATGGGCTTTGTTTTATTGGACACGTGAGTTAAAATAATTGGTTGTTGAAGACACGTTTTGACATTTTAAAGGGCCACTGGATGTATAAAGTGAATAAAACGTTAAAACATCTAGTCATTGAGTGTGTTTGTTTTGTTTGTGTTGTCCTTAAACTTGTTTAATTGTTTGGTCAAATTTAGGATAAAATGTATGTCTACTAAGAAGTTTCCAAAGAACACTAACCATTATAAAATCTATTGCCATTGGATTTAATCATATATCGATTTTGTATGTTGCCGTAATATAGCGGATGGATGATTTAATTGGTAAATTATATGGCATGAATTAGAACTTTTCAGAAGTAAGCCGGAGTGGCAAGCATGGCTGTTGTTGGTGGTCTTTTACTTCTTGCCTGGGGATGATTGGATGTCATGAATTCCTCATCATTGTGTTTCCCCGATTCTTTCGCTAGAACTCCAGTTTTTACAAGTTTGCCATTAAGAGTACCGGTTAGTTGTATTGTGGCTTGAAGTGATGTGCGGTTGCAAGTAGGATCATACTCCTTGATGGCCTTAATATACCGGTTGAGATACTGAAATTGTGAAAATCTTATATTAAAAGAACACTAAAGGTAGAAGGCTAATAAAGCATTAAAACATCTACTCAACTAGTGTGTGTGTTTTTATTTGCAATGGTGCTTATCCTTAAACTTGTTAGTTGTTTGGTCAAATTAAGGATAAACCATGTCTGCTAAGAAGTTTCGAATGAACACTTATCATTATAAAATCTGTCTCCATGGAAGAATCTGTTTTGGGTCATGGAAGAATCCATTCCAAATTTTGACTAAAGTCAAACTTCCTTTGTACTTTTATAGTATGATATATACAGTTGGTTCTTATTTGACTAAAATGTCATTCCTGCCCTATCTTAAAATCTGTGGGTATCACATATGTAGGAAACTTTACATGGTCGTGTTCTTCAAGTGCCAACCTTCTTAAATGATAGTAGTAAATCACATCGGTATGCATTAAAATTGTAAATACAATCTTAACCATTGCATCAGTCTTCTTTTTGTTATGTGGGTTAATAATTCCAACCTATTTTAGGGTTTATTCCATTTTCTTAATATACTCTACTAAAAATATAAAATTCAATGGTTCATGTGAATACGTTCCGTTTAATATGGCTTCACCCATGTTTATACATGTGCCCTCTAATTCACAAATTTCAAATTCCCGGTTACAACGGGTGACTAGGATAAGTAGACGAGTAGCACAACTATATATATTCCTGTTGCAAGAACAAGACTATGTACTAAACATCACATAGCCGTGTTTTCTTTAATCCTTATGTGACGAGATAATTACTTTTGGTTGAACCGTTATAAATCATTTACATTCACATTTGTTGAAACATCCTGTCATCATAATACACTCTATTTTATGACATAAAAATATCATAGAAAGCTTATAATTTTATTTTCTCCACAGCTACATGAGAAACTTATGAAATGGAAAATGTTTGGTAAATGGAAAATGTTTGGTAAAGATTTTTTATTATACAAGCTTATTTATATTTTTTTAACGACATACATACATATATATATATATATATATATATATATATATATATAAACACAAAAACTAGCAAGGACCTAGAAACCAGACAAACAAGAATAATGGAAAACCATGAAAAAAAATTACATTGGGAAATAGTTTAAGGAGAGGTGTGCATAATGCTATAATATTACTTTAAGAGTCTTTGGCCTAATGGTATCTGACTATCTGAATAAAAATAGTATGAATACTACGATAATGATGATGATGATGATGATGATAGCACCATATATATAAACAAATCTCCCAAACTCGTCCACAGCCGACATGGATCGACCGTAGACCGGATGTAATCTCTCTACTCTAGCTATGAAAAGGAATCTACACAAATGAGAAAAGGATTATTGTTGGTGTGACGATTTTACAGTACATCAACTATTCAAGATCAAATCAAAACTACAAGATCTCCTAGTTGATGCTACGTCAGTTTGACCATGGACCAATCGTCTAATGAACTTCAACTACAAAACAAGTCAAAACCGATACGAAGAATAGCTCTAAAAATGTTGTAGTAAGTAATCAAATAAAATAACCACTTACAAAAACCCAATAAAGGTTTCATTAATAGCAATATTTTTATTTCCTGTTGTTATAAAACAACGCTTTTAATAAATGTAGTCATAATTCCATAAGGAATCTTTCTCCGGAGAAAGTCTTTCATATTAAAAGCTTAGTCAAAAAGATAATCTAAACAAATAAGATGGTGTAGTGGATTGGAAAAGATGGTGTTTATTTGATGTAACGTGATTGTTGTTTTTGGTTTTTGGTTTTTGGCTTTCGGCGTCTTTCTCCGTCTTGGTGATAGTCGTTGGTTGTGTTTGTTTTTAATGAAAGTCAATTTTCAAAAAAAATCTAAACAAATAAGAAAGTGACCAACCCATTTAAAAAACAAAAACAAAGACTCTTTCCGTGCTGCAACAAAACATGTTTTGCATTGTAAACAATGGTATGGTCTCTTTCCCTGTTTGTTTAGTCAAATCTCACTCTCACTACATAAGTTTCACAAAAGATATAAATCAAATATTGGCTTATTGTAGCACATAAATATAGACAAATATTTGAATTTCATGATGTAACAAGGAATTTGGACATGTGATAACAAGATCATCTAAACAACAATAGTCATACCTAGTAAAAATCTCAAGAATAGCAAGACCATTAATCTATTAATAAGGTCTGCGAAGGGTCTGAGATATGTTGACCGGGTGGGTATATGTTGATCGTACCCCTATTCCAAATTAGAGAGGTTGTTTCCGAAGAAACCCTAAGCTCTAAAGAACAAGAACAAGTAGCTATTTCAAATTTAGTTTTTTGCTTCATACCTAGAAGCAAACCACTAAGTTAAAACAATTTTTAATTTTGAAAGCCCAAATAATTTTCTAACAAAAACAATCATGAATGCTGCTTTTGCTTATACCAAATACCCAAGTACCAATTACTACAGTTCAAGTACATCATCCTCTCTTGCTATCAAAAATCACTTTACAGTTAACACCAAAATAACAAAACCCTCTAAAAGCCCAACACTTATACCACCTATAAAATCTCAATTTTCAAACCCAAAAAAAAAAAGTCAAAAGAGACAAGAATCAAGACAGTCAACTCTCATGGCGGTTCTAACACGAATAGGCAGGCTTACACAAACTCTCGAGGGGAGAAAACGAGCTCAACTAACTTGAAAACGGGCTCCTATGAAACGCTTTACACTCAACTCCAACATTTTGTATCTTTATCATGATTTCTCTACCATTTTCCAAATCTGGTTTTAAAAACTAAGCGACTGGATTGATTTTCAGTAGTTGTTAGGCCAGTTGATTTGAGGGGGCTGAGGCGGCTGCTGATAGACTGTAGATGTGGGTCCCACCATGTCAACACCGCTCGCCATTGTCTGAGGTTGTTGGAGAAGTGGGTGAACAGGTGTGGTGGTGACTGGTTGATACATACCAGCAAAAGTTGTGTGCGGGGCTTGTGTCGGTGCGTATGCAACTTGACCCCCTTGAGGAAGATTATAAAAAGAACTTGCCTGCAAATGAATATAGTCACGTAAGCAATATATGAATACGATATTACAATGTATTAGATATTTAAATGAATAGTTAAATTACCTGTTGTCCTGTTACGTAAACATTACTTTCCTTCAACTGAGACGCACCAATGTCATCATTAGAAGTTGAATTGCCAGCTGTCACAGGCTTGTATTGCTGAAGTGGATATTTGGCAGCCGGATGCATACTGCCAGGTGGCGGTTGTTGGGGGAACGCACCGTTACTCAAAAACTGAGGAATGCCATGTGGAGGAATGTAAAACGGAGGGTAATACGGGGCGTATGGGATATAATTTGGAGGATAATGCGGTAAATGTAATCCAGTCGGCTGCCTGAACATCGGCAGTGGTTGCTGAGGCAGCATTACCCCGCCTGCTTGTGACGCTAACGGTGTGGGACCCACACCAACCTGTTGTTGTAACGCATTAAATAAATATTATTAAACCACAATTGTAAAAGTACATGTATATTAAGAAAAAAAGAATGCAAACCTCCTGTGAGGACTGAGAAGTCAGTTGAGAATGAGATAAAACCGAGACGTTTCCGTTGTACTTGGGTGTGTGAAAATATCCCACTGGGTCAAACGGTTGTGGAACCTACATTTAACAATAATATACAAAAAGAATCACATAAATAGTTCAAATGATTCTTGAAAATAAAAAGATCAAATACTTACAACAAAGGTTGGGACGCTAGAAGCATCACGAGGTTGAGACTCGTTGCTTTCAAAAGGTGCCAGCTGGCTGCCAATGATCGGTGGGATGAAGTTATGAGCCACTGGATATTGATTACCTGGCACTGGGAGTGAAGTCTCTTGCTTGGATTCGGTGTGATCAGAAACCACGTTAGACGACACTTCATCAGCTGTTGGCAACACATCTTGATTCCTATTGGCATGTTCCTCTATATGTTCAGTGATCTCCTCAGAAGCCTCGGAAACAGATGGGCTCTTGTCACTCATGGGCCCAGGCCCAATCAAGGTGTTTAAAATAAGCCCAAAAGAAGCATCAAAGCTTCCAAAGCAGAACCCTAGTTTATCAGCTTCAGGAACATGAAGGTGGTTTGGAATAATAACCTGTTGACCATCTGGAATCTGTGATTTCTTTGACTCGAGAATAACAGCTTCAATCTTTGATGAAGAATGAGTTTCAACTTCAACTGGAACGGAAATGGGAACAAGATTTGTTGGTTTTGGCTTCCATTCCTTACCAGAACCGACTGTAATAAAAAAAACATAAAATATCATACATATTTCACTTTAAATTCATTAAACAAGAGTTATGAGTCAAATGATTTAATACCCTTGTGAGACGTGATCGCTTGTTGTGACCTGTTATTGTAATTTGAAGGTGGCCTTTTATTCTCAACCAAGGTCTCGTTGACTTTTTCAAGAGAAGTTTGTTGACTTTCGGGAAGAACAGGGTCAGCAGACAAATCTCCCAAAGCAGCAGTCAAAATTTTGACTTCAGATTCCTTATTATCAGCAACAATGGAAGAACTGAAAATAATCAAAGAAAAATTGTAACTTGTGAGGATTTAAGCCTTATACATTAAAATTAAAAGATTATTATACTGTAAATAAATAAACACCTTGCAACCGCTTTATTCTTCTTATCACGAGGTGCAGGCAGAATTACACCATCAACTGCACCTTGATTTATTTCATTTTCTTTTCCAGATAAAGCCTTCCTGCTACTGCCTGCATCTAGGTTTTCAAAAATTATATTGTTAGCTCATTACAACACTAGTCCTTGATTTACATGTAATAACCGTCTTAAAGACAAAAACCAATCTTAACTGATATTCTAAAACTCTAAAATTCTAAATCTAATTCTCGAAGTTGCAAAAGTAATCACTTTCAAAACACACATCCAAACACTCATTTATTGGCTTTAGAGTTCAACGAAGAATAATAAGCGTCATCAATACAACAAATAAAGCATGTAATTACATTCAACTCGTAAATTACCATGAACAATGTGGCGAGACGGGTAGTTACTGTTACCCCTACCGCCCCAGTTTCCCCGACCCTGCATCCCCGGTTTCCACTTAGCATCCGTAGACTCCTTAACAAGATTCTGCTGAAACAAACAAACAATAACTTAATCACCTTAATAAAAAAAGCTTAAAACTTTTTACACTAACCGAATTCAGGGACTCATTCGTCTTACCTCTTTCTTTCGGTTTCCCTTCCTCCTCACCTCATGAAAAGGATCTGCATAAAACCAAAGTAAAGACCTTTAATTTCCTTAACATTTTAAATCCATATAAATAAACCCAAAAATATATATAAAAATAATAATAAAAAAACCTAACCCTAAAAGAAACAAAATGAGAGGTGAAAACCCAGATCAAAAACAAGGATCTTGAAAGAAGAACAATGGGTTACCTTGAGAAAGAAGCTTCTGGGCAGTCTCATTTGGATCCATGTTACAATCTTTGAGCGTTGTGTATATCTCATCTTCACTGTGATGATTACCCGTGATCTCTTTCAGGCTTAGAATCGTCTTTCTAAGGGTATGTGGGATTGAAAGCTTAACTCCTCCACTATTGTTATTATTATTCATCGTCTTTGATACAAACAGTGGAGATTATTATTGTTGAATTGATGTGGGTTTGAATCAAGAACTTGTGTTATGTATAGATTGATAATAAAAGATTGAATGATTAAATGGGTAAATGAAGAATAAGATGAATATGAAGATGAAGAAGAGAAAGACTTTGGTTGGTTTGGTTAAGGGTTTTTGAATTGAATTAAATTGATCTGATTTTGTGTTTGTAGAGAGAGAGAGAGAGATGTGTGTTTCTTTAGGTTGTATGTTTTGGTCCTTTTGATTTTAGTTACTACACTATAATAGTCCTTTGAATATTGTCTAACACGTTGCGATATTGTTCCGTTCTGTCCTAAACAGCACGGTGTCGTCATATTTTGTATTGGTTTTCACCGTTTTAATTTAACTTTAGAATACAAAAAAATAATTAAATTAGTGTGAAAAAATACGTAAAAACAAAAATAAATGATCAATAAATGTAAAAACTAAATGACGATCAAATTACAATAATAATGTAACTAATTATTTATTGGTTCAAGTACCGAGTTAAAAATAATTAATAAGTTAAACGTGTTGAATGTAATTAATTTAAAAAAGTTAAAGCATTAAATATAGTAATGAATCGAATCTGTTACGTGAAAGTATATTTTAAAGCTATTTTTTTTATTTGGATGGGTGAAGAGTTAAGAGAACATAAATATGTGAAAATATATAAGATTGATGAACTACTTAAGAAAAAATATAGCAGGCCACCCACACAATTCCATCCGTGAGAAACCAGTGATTAATTACCGATTCATGTGGGAAAAACCCTAAATCGAGGGGGTCCCATTTTATCACAATTGGCACGGCTTTTCCCCGACTTCGCTCAATGTGACCTAATGTATATGGTGCAATTATTTTATGTAAGTGTCATTGTTTTTGTTTACTTAATCATATCATGTTAAATCTTTACAATATATATATATATATATATATAGACAGAATTACAGAAATTGTCCTTTATGTTTGTACTGAATTTCAGTGGTTGCCCTTTATCTTTAAAAGTAAAATATTTTATACTTTACGTTTCCAAATGTTACACCATTTGTCCTTTAGCCCTAACCCAGTTAGTTTTTATCGTTAAGTATGGTCATGTGCCTTGCACGTGAGGGTAACTTAGTCATTTTACCCACTTATTAAAAAAACATTTTAAAAATAAAAGAATACATACATACAATATTCTCTCTCTCTCTCACTCTCTCTCTCTTCCTTCCCTTCAATCGTTCATACACCATCACCACCACTGTTTCTCCGGCGAGCCTCCACGGCCACTGAAACCCCTACCCCACCAACCTCTCTCCTTCCCTTTTAAACAATGGCCGGAAACCACTACCACCGCTCTCTCTCTCTCTCGTCCTTTCGTTCATACACCATCACCACCACCACCGTTTCTCCGGCGAGCCTCCACGGCCACCGGAACCCCTACCCCACCCACCTCTCTCCTTCCCTTTTAAACATTTGCCGGAAACCACCACCATCAGAAACCGCCGCCACACCGTCGTCGTTTCAGATCTGTATAAAGAGGTCTTTTTTTCCGGTGATAACCCATAACCTTGCAACCAACTCAAACCTTCGTCAGCCACTACGACAGCCTCCTTAAGTCGTTTCTGATCTATTCTTTGAGAAATGAGTTTCAGATCTGCAAAATCCATTTACAAGTAACAAAGCAGTCGCCACCAGGAGTTCACCGCAAAGGCACGACGGTGTTTATGGCCATAGGTTTTCAGATGGTGTTGTCGATGGGAGACAGAAAGGTTGCTGTGGTAGATTTAATGAAAGTAAGTCATGGCGGAGGTGGGTACGACGACGGTGCGGCGGTGGTTTCCGGTGGTAGTGATTTCTGGCCATTGTTTAAAAGGGAAGGAGAGAGGTTGGTGGGGTAGGGGTTTCGGTGGCCGTGGAGGCTCACCGGAGAAACGGTGGTGGTGATGGTGTATGAACGGAAGAGAGAGAGAGAGAGAGAGAATACATACATATATATATATATACATATATGTATGTATTCTTTTATTTTTAAAATGTTTTTTTTAATAAGTGGGTAAAATGACTAAGTTACCCTCACGTGCAAGGCACATGACTATACTTAACGGTAAAAACTAACTGGGTTAGGGCTAAAGGACCAACGGTGTAACATTTGGAAACGTAAAGTATAAAATATGTTACTTTTAAAGATAAATGACAACCACTGAAATTTAGTGCAAACATAAAGGACAATTTCTGTAATTCTGTCTATATATATACTTTTATTTCCTTAAAATACAAAATAACCCTTATAGATTTGCTTGAATCTTGATAACTCTTTACTTTATAAATTTATTTAACCAAAACCTATACTTAACAAACTGATATTTGATTGTTATTATTACCCATATATAGAGGTAGGGTACCAAAAAGACCTAAATACCCTTAAGTACCACATGCGGGTCAACAGAAAGTTCCCTACAGGACACCCGCGGGACATATGGATCACCGCTTGACACATCAAAGGAAGAACAATGATACGTCCTAAAGAGAATACTAGCGGAAGAATCTAGACGTCCTCAAGAGTTATCCGCGTGATAGCATAATTATCAGCGAGAAGAATCAATAGGTGACATCATGGGACAGCTGTTATTAACTAATTACTTTCTAGAAGATTTACCAAGATGCTTTATTGGGCAATACGTGATCTCTCGGCCAGTGAAAAAAGGACAGCTGTCCAGGTTGTTATAACCATGCACATGGCCAGGATCGTACGTCACCTTATCATACACAGACGCGTGTCCATGTTGTTATACTCACACATATGCGACGTATAGCTCAACCTATCATTCGGGGACACGTGTCCAGGCGGTTACGAGAGCATCTTCAAAGAGGACAGTTGGCCCAATCATATTCCCACACTCTTCGGCTATAATACCCTTCCAATCCCCATGAGGAATTAATTCACACTCACTGTACTCTCTCAATACTTAAATACTTTTATCTTCATCGGAATTGTACTTATTCTCACGCCGGAGGGTGGTTACGTGAAGACCCCCCTCTTGTCCTTCCCGTAACGAGCTCAGGGTGTTTGTTTTGCAGGTTTCGGTCATTGGACTTTGGGGAATTGCGCTCGTATCGTATCGGTTGTTATCCATATCCTACCATGTGGACTCATTGGATCCAGGACCCGTTAAGGGGAGTGAATTCGTGTTTCTTAACTTTAGGTTCACAAGGCTCAAAGAATTAACAAACGGTCGAAGATACTTGATAAGTGGAAATGGGAGGATATTGTAGAGATTGGTAGTTCTAAAGATGCGGCAGAAGAGGGCTAGTTGCCTATTAAAAGGACTAAGTTTGCTCGTGTTGTCAATTGAGTTGATCTTGTGTGAATATGGTGTCGCTTAATGTTTTCTGTTGTTTTTTTAGTAATATCATGATGTACCTACGCTTGCGTTCACGTGCCAGTTGTTTCAGTTTTCATGTATGCTTTGGTTTTTCATTGACGTTTAAACTATGTAACCTTTTCATTTTAATGTTGAATTATATGTCTCTTGCATTTTAAATTTAGGTAAATTGAATTACAATAATCTCACCTATTATGTATTGACCAATAATAATCTCATATGAGTTATTTTCCTCTGATAATCCCACATTTTCCATGTTTTTTTTGGTTTATGATCCCCTGTTAAAAATAGTTAACGGGGTTAATTTTTGGCTGACGTGGCTTAATGTGTTAGTAATTAAAAATCCTACCTGACTGTGACTTGACTTTTTATTATGATTTCTTGTTTATTTTTATGATTTTATGCATTAATAAGAGAATCCTGTTATCCAACAACTCCGTCTTAGCCGCCGGCTTTCTCCGATCACTAACCTCCGGTAAACACTTCATTTTCTCCGTATACTACTGCAACCTCACCAAACCCACAACCACAATTTGCTCAGTCAACGCTGACTCACCTGTCAACGCGTCATTATCTTGTAGAATAACCAATTCCGGCAAACTCCAACTCGTCGGATTCCCACTTCCCGGTTCTCCGGCAACACTGTAATCAAACCCAAACCCTTATTCTTTCTATGACGGAGCCTGAAGTATGGAAAATGGAGCAGCTTCAGTCGGACACAATCGCCTTGAATCAAAACATCACTAAAACAACACTCACCATGAAAAATAAAACTTTCTGGTTTGCCGGAAAAGATTTAATATTCAACGGAAGCTTTGATTCGGAAACATTATTTCTTGGTTAATAAAATCAGAAGTAGAAACAAGAAATAAAATAAAAGCCAAGTCACGGGCATGTAGGATTTATAATTGCCAACACATCAAGCCACGTTAAAAAAAAATAAACCAAAAAACATGGGGGGGTCATAAATCAAAAAACATGAAAAATGTGGAACTACCAAAGGGAAATAACTCAAATGAGATTATTATTGTCTAATACACAAAATGTGAGATTATTTTAATCCAATTTGCCTTATTTCTATTACCAATTTGAGTGAAATTATTGCATTTTTATTTTGTTAGAAAGATTGAAATGGGTTGTTTATTAATTATTTGTACGTGTTAAGCCCAACTATATTCGATCCAATTTTTAAAAAACTAAAATGTGCTAATTATTTTTCTAAAAACTTTATTGTTATTTGCAGGGTCATCTCCGATGATTTAACTTACTCGACTGAGCCAAAATAAAAAGGCTCATAGCCTTAACGAGTAACAAAATATATAAGCTGTTTTTTTTAAACGGCGCTTAATTAATGTCATAATAGTAGACATAGAAATTATATTATTAAAATCAAATACCATAATAACTAACGGAGTTAACAGACCGCTTTGTCTAATACCTTTAGACCATTGGAATTCAAAGGTAAGAGACCCGTTGACGAGAACCGAAGATCTCGCGGAAGAAAGAATTCCTAAAACACAATGTTGGTTCCACAAATATAATTGTTGCTTGTTTTATTTGACTTTTTTCTTTGGTTGTTGAAATATGTTAATTTGTCGAATTCATTAGTTGGGTTTGGTACTAGTATTGTAGCGTAACTAACCTAACCGACTAAATTTGTTTCGATTCACCGTCGCAACACCCCGTTTTTACGAACGCCTATGTTTTATCGACCGATCAATGTTGTTTTAAACATATTGTTTTTTCTCTAACACAAGTTATACGAGTATCACTACTATTATGGGGATTTACTATGCGCCTGGTTCTAAATATTTAAAATTATTAGTGATTTCGTTACGTTGTTATATGGTAGTATTGGCTGCTAAATGTGAAAAGATATTTGTCCTTAGAGTGGTTCATACATGTAGGGAGTGTCATCGGGTGAAAAAACCCGGTTTTGGACCTGACTCGGAACCAGACCTGGTCCTACCCGACCCACGGGCCCGTTCCAGGTTTAGGTTCCTCATAAAAAACGTACCCGGACCTGTCAGCATAATATACAAGACATCATTATCTATACCGGTACATGCATTTTTTTTATACAAGACTTGGTAATTATTTTTAGTATTTTACATTGTCAACGTACCAGTATTACTAACTCTATGGTTAAGGTTGCTGGTTAGACCATGTCCGGAATTATAAAAAATTAGGTTATTTTTTGTTATTTACTACTATTATTATTATAATATATTGTTGTTAATAATTATCATAGTAATATCACATACATGTACGTATGTAAGGTAGTATGACACACACATACACATGGAGACACATGTGTGTATGTATTTTAAGGGACAAAAGTGATACAATCATTGTAGAAGAAAACTAAGGGGTTGTTTGGCAAGTGCTGAATCAATAAGAGGTCTGAATGATTAAGAGAATCTGAACCAGTAAGTGCTGAACCAGTAAAGTGTTGTTTGTTTGGACCTCTGAATGATTGTGCAGAATGACTATTTTACCCCTTTAAACTATTTCGTGGTTAATAAAATATATCTATTTAGGGTATGCTTGGCAATGAGCTTTTAAGAGCTTCTAGCTACAATCTTTTAAGAAAAACTCATATTCAATAAAAAGTTTTGTTTGGTTAAGATAGCTTCAATCTTTTAGGTTGGTAGAAAAAGCTAGCTACAAGCTTTTACATTTAAATTTACAAGTTCGGTACTTGAACTTCTATCAACTTTTGTTAATTTATATAATAGTTACACATTTAACCCTTATTCAAAACTAACCACCCCCACAACTTTTTTAGGGGCCGTAACTTTTTCACACGTTAATAATTTGTTTAAAAAAAATACATCATAAAAACGAGCATTTTATTCTCTTTAATTTGAGTATGATATTCTTATATTTTTTTAACTTTAAAAAATTAACATACTACGTGATTATCGGTTACGATCGGTAACAAGTCGAGTCATGTGAGCTCAAGTCATGTGAAAGACCAAATTAGGGTTAGAATGAGTCGATACAAAAAGGGTGAAATTAGTTCGGTTCATGTCGGTACACTTTTGAGTCGAAAGGGGTCAGGTCAGAACATAACATATTTCATATTAGAACAATGTCTGTTTAGAAAAGGATTCAGATCATCAAAATAGGTTGGTTTAAAAAATTATCTATTTGAAATTATTGTATATTTCAGCTTTGTTTCTTGATTTTCGACATCAGTTACACGCTTACGGCCTTTCCATGAATTACACGTCTACATTCGGATTATGTATGCACTGTCATCAGGTGAATCATGTACCGACACTGATTATGCGGTTAATGTTAGGTTGTGCGCCCATTCCGTCGCACCACGCGGGCAACCAACTAGTTTTATTAAAAGCTTCTGCTACTCTTCCAAACACTTAAAAATATTTAAAAAGCTACAGCTACCAGCTTCAGGCCAAGCTTCCAGCTTTCAGCTAACAGCTACTAGATAGTTTTGCCAAACATACCCTTAGTCATAACTCCTAATAATTGTACTGAATGATAAAAACATTCATTATAACCAACCAAAATACATCTTTAAACAAACTTTCATTATAATTAACCAATGTTAATTAGATAATACAAACTCATATGTTAATTATCTCAGAAACCTCCAACACATAATTGTGTACTATATTTAAGTGCAGCAAAAACATTAATAAATACAAAAACAAGATTTTGTTCCCATTAACGTACGCAAAATATTCTTCTTGATCTAATCCGAGATTTCATACCCGAGCTGCAATATGACGAAGCCTTGTCTACATATATAATTATATCGTATAAGTGTTTCTATAATCATGTACAAGTGTACACCATAAAAATTTAATCAAAGGTTAAAAAAAAGATGTATCTGTAAATTTTCGACTTCATTAGTTCAACTCATAGAACATCGTTTATTTATAATCCCAAAATCGTCTATTTGTATATCCTTAATAAACCTTATCAGATGTCATTCTGTAAGTTCGTACAAAACATTCGTTTCGGTATTCCCATACATGTTTTAATTACCCCGTTCATAAAACCTTACAAACTTGAACGATCTAGTAAATGCCATTTTATAATAAGTTTGTATGGAAACACTTACGTGGGTTCTTGTGGTCCTTAGCGTCTTAATTACTCGTCCGACCCGTTGTCCACCTATGTCACCAAACCATATAAGTTTACCATATACTAATTTCATACATAACCACTTTTGACCCATTTGCAATTTGTTAAAGAAACACTTACAACATATTTAAGCATTGTTTTTACTAAAACTTTCATCATAGTTTCACAAAATATACAGCACCATTTTACAGCAATTTACCGCACCAAATTACAGCAATTTCAGCACTAATTAACAACATATAATAGTACTATTCACAACACCATATTTCAGCAATTCGACACTAATTAACAACATATCACAAAACTATTTACAACACTTAACAACACCATTTTCAAAGCTTACTACAGCACCAATTAACAGCATATCATAGCACTATTTACAGCACTTAACAACACTATCTTTTAGCAATTACAACACCATTTTTACAACTTATTACAGCACCAATAAATTATTAAATATCGATTGTTAAAGATCCATTATACAAACAAATTGATAAAAAAACATCCATCAATTTGCAAAAAATTTGACAAAAATTACCATGAATCTATCCTTTTGGTAAATATTTATACACACTCGTACAAACTAAACAAATTGCAAGCCCAGACGATAAAACAAGAAAATCAAACCCGTCATCCAAACCTCATAAATTCACATAAAAATCTAACTTTATCAAGAATAACATTTATAAAAAACCAATCTTTAATCAATTTCTTCAAAATTGAAACAACCCCATATGATTAAACAAAATATTAAACCCAACCCCATGGAATCAAAATCGATTAAACCGAATCAGTTGAATTAAAACAATAAAAAAGTGGATTAAATAGAAATCAGAAATTGATTAAATCTGAATCGATT
Organism: Bidens hawaiensis; assembly: GCF_021521415.1. NCBI lineage: Eukaryota > Viridiplantae > Streptophyta > Magnoliopsida > Asterales > Asteraceae > Bidens > Bidens hawaiensis. The sequence goes on from NW_027492672.1 coordinate 324,525, forward strand.
ATTGAATCGATTGAGGATGGAATAGAAATTGATTAAATCAGAAATAGAAATTGGACCTGGTTAGAAACGAATGGAATCAATGGAGCAGAAAAAATGTCTTGTTCGAGGTCTGGCGGCGAGAGGGGGGTTCCGATGGTAGTGGGTGGTCGATGATGCAGAGGTGAAGATTGGTGACGAAGATCAGTGGTGAAGAATGGGAGGGGAGATGGTGTGGAGGTGAAGGGCATATCGGTCTGCTGAATGGTTCAGCGACTTGTGAAAGCTGAATGATTCATAGATTGGTCGAACCATTAAGATGTTTAATTTTAAGCAACCAAACACATCCATATCTGAGCAATTCAGACTTTATCCTCTGAATGGCTTCATTCAGACCCAACCAAACACACCCTAAAAAGCCCAAGGGTATTATGATAATTTAGATAATAAACTAGGGTTTTGCAATGTGGCTATAAATAACATTCATCCATCAGACCCAACCAAACACACCCTAAAAGGCCCAAGGGTATTATGGTAATTTAGATAATAAACTAGGGTTTTGCAATGTGGCTATAAATAACATTCATCCATCCGCCGTTTGCTTCTCAAACCCTTTTTGTTTTCTTTCTATTTCTTTCTACAAATGAGGAAAAGAAAAAGGATCTCCGATGTTATTTCTTTCACTTCTTGTTTTTAGGGCAAACCGCAAACCAAATATATTTTCGTAAACTGAAACCAAACCATTGAATTCTTAAACCAAACCGTTAGTAAGGGTTTGGTTTCACGGTTTGAACATGCTGTCGAATTTTATACAAAATGTTCAAATAATATTTGATATATCATAGTAATACTCTCATTAACTAACTGATTTTTACAAACTTAATCTCCAACTTTAGGTTACAATTTAAAAAGTCGGACATGCTAATTAAAGATTTGAGTATTTTGAGTTTGGGCTGAGCCCATTTTTTATTTATAGTGAGTATATACTATATAGTAATATATATAAGAACTAATAGTTTTTATTTAAACATGCCTAGTAATAAATTTGAATACAATATATATAATATATATATATAACATATAATATTTAAAAATTCAATTTATTTAAACATGCGGTTGGCTTGGGTTTTATACAGTTGGTTTTTGGTACAAACGGTAAACCTCTGTTCGGCGCCGTTTAAAAATTTTCAAACCAACCGTAAAACCAGACATGTGATCGGTTTGGGCGGTTTAGTTAATCTATTTCCCTCATTTGTTAATCACTTATATTTTCGCTATTAAAATGTGTTTATACGTTAAATATATTTGTATTTCTGCATGTGTCTAAATGAGATGACTCGCTGACTTATAAATTGGCTAAATTGAAAAAAATGAGGGAAAGAAAACCAACATGATGAATCCGTACGAGTACTCTCAAATTGATATGAATTTTGAACATATGCCAATCAATGAAGATCAATCTGAAATCAACTTGATTCCAGTTGATACTCGAGTAAGCTTCTTCATTCTACTCTCTTTGCGATTAGCGATTTGATTATACGATTTGATTTTTTAGTTAATCACTTAGGTTTTCAATGTTTTAGCCTGAGAATAGTTTTGAGCAATTATCAATCAATGAAGATCGTTCTGAAATAAACTTGAATCCAGTTGATACTCAAGTAAGCTTCTTCACTTTACTCTCTTTGCGATTTGATTAAACGATTTGAAATCAACTCATTGATTTTTTTAGTTAATCTCTTAGGTTTTATTGTTTTATGTTGAGAATTATTGATGTTTTGTCTGTTGGTTAACTTATTGATTTTTAACTAATTAACTTATTGATATTTAGCTAATCTCTTAGGTATTGACTGTGCTATGTTGAGAATTATTGATGTCTTATATTTAGTTTAACTTATTGATTTATAGTTAATCTATTAGATGCTGATTGTTTTAGGTTAAGAGTTATTGATGTTTTGTATATACTTTAACTTATTGATTTTAGTTAATCTATTAGGTATTGATTGTTTTAGGCTGAGAGTTATTGATGTTTTGTATATACTTTAACTTATTGATTTTAGTTAATCTATTAGGTATTGATTGTTATAGGTTAGGATTTACTGAAGTTTTGTATATAGTTTAACTTATTGATTGTTAGTTAATATCTTAGGTATTGGTTGTTTTAGGTTAAGAGTTATTGATGTTTTGTATATACTTTAACTTACTGATTTTAGGTTAACTTATTAATTTATAGTTAATCTATTAGATGTTGATTTTTTAAGGTTGAGAGTTATTGATGTTTTGTATATACTTTAACTTATTGATTTTTTAGTTAATCTATTAGGTATTGATTGTTTTAGGTTGAGAATTATTGGTGTTTTGTATATAGTTTTAACTTATTGATTGTTAGTTAATCTCTTAGGTATTGATTGTTATAGGTTGATAATTACTGAAGTTTTGTATATAATTTAACTTATTAATTGTTAGTTAATCTTAGGTATTGATTGTTTTAGGTTAAGAGTTATTGATGTTTTGTCTATAACTTAGCATATTGATGTTTTGAGTGAAGTCTATTTACAATGTTTTTTGTTTAATGTATGCTTGTTTCTTAAGCAATGTAATTGGTAATCTGATCATTGTTTTTAAAATCTTTATTTCAGGCTGATAATATATGGTTAAACAAAATTGTTGAGTTTGGTATTACCTTTTTGGCAGCCTCTATTGCTGCCCTTGCTGGAACAAATTATCAACTCATTTATAACAAAACAGTGTGAGTTCATGCCGGTGATGACATTATTAGGGTTTCTAATGTTTTTCACGTCAAAATATCTGTTTGGGCCATTATTGAACACATTTTTTGTCGGTCTTGGATTCTACTTTATGAGTGTGCTGGTGTTGATAACCACCTTGTCCCACAATTTTAATATCAAATGTTGTTTAGTGCGGATTGTGTTTGGTGCGGCGATATTTCCAATGTGCCTGTTTGTGAAGGTTTATATAGATGGAGGTTTGTTTTAGGAGAAGGCTACAAATAAAGAATTTGAAGATGGTTTGAAGTTGTTGTGGAGGCTTCTTGGTTGATGTGCTAAAAGTAGTCAAATAATTATTAACTAAATTACGTTAATCTAGACACTAAGTAATACTCTAGACTCTTTAAACTCGACTAAACTGCTGACCGGAAAGTGAACCGATCGACTCTAGTATAGCAAAGTAAGTCCGGATATCGAACCCACGAGACTCTTTAAATTACGTATATTAACTAATTAATTAGACTCGACTAACTGACACGGATATTTATTTATTATTATTGGGGGGGGAGGGTTTACTTAAAAACTAAATTAAACTAATTAAGAAAAAACAAGTGATGAAACACAAGACAAACAAGTTTGACTGATTCAGATGATGATTAAAAACCACCTATGCTAGAATCCCCAAAGTTTCAGTGATCAAATTGTTGAAAAATAATAGTTATGGAACTGGGATCATAAAATAGACACTTAAAAGAAAACCCGAACAGGACCCCTGACCATTCAAGAAGACACCTATGAGTTTCTAACAAGTTTTAAGACACGCCATTTATATGTATTAAATTTCCTTACGGTTATCTAATTAATTTATGAAAGAGTACCTTTATAGTGAAATCCTACCTTACAGCGCGGAAATCAAAAGTAATTTAATAAACTCAATTGACTCGCTAGACAAGGTTAATTAATCAAATCTAGACGGACTCCTTACGAAGAACTAAATCTAGCAATCATAATCAACAAAGATCTAACAATAACCTTACAGCTTTCTAGGTTAGCAGCACACTTTTATTCGTTTGACTAATAATATTTTCCCTATGGTTTTATTGCAAATCAACCACAAACTAGTCAAGAACACACAGTAAATAACCTAACAAAATCCTATTATATGACAAACAACCATCAAGGATAATGTGGAATAATAATACTCATCAATCAAAACCAAGCACACATACGCATCAATCAAGTAAAATCAAATAATATATTGAATCATAAAACCATAACGAAAAGAAACAATCCAACTAATTCAAAACATCAACGGTGGTTCATCATAAGCCTAGGTAGTCTATAAAGTTTATCCTAGAATCTTAAAATCAAAGAAACAAAAATAATGAAGTTCAACAACCCTCATGATTAAAATAATAAATTCAAACCGAATTATAATAATGCTTGGAGGAGTAGGTGTTAAACCCAAACGATCTCGGCTCGAACCAATGTCTTTCTTTCTCTTATTTTCTTTTCTTGTGTAGGGCTGTCTCTTTTTTGTTCAACTCCCTCCCCCCTCTCTGTCCGATCCAACCCCTTTTATAACATAAAGTTACAGGTTTCTTTCTTTTTCCACCGTCATAGTTCCATATTTGATTTAGTGGGCCTCCACCTTGTTTTATCCATGAGTCATGATAGGGCTGACAATTTATACACGAGACACGAATACACGATACGTACCTACAAGATTTTAACATGTAACAGGTAAGGCCTTAACAGGTTCAGGTTTCGTGTACTAAACAGGTAGACACGAAATTTACCTATTAATTTTCGTGTCTAAACACGCAAAATACATATTAACTTGTTAAGTACATGGTTAGATTTTTATAATTAAATATATATAGTTATAGGTTATTCTAAACCCTTAATTCCTAAAACATTCACACTCTCTGTTTCGCAACCGTCACCACTCACCACTCACGAACATTCCCTCTCCGGCTTTTGTTTCACTAAACAGGTTGTCAAATATGTGTTTTTAAATAGCTCTTATAATGTATTATCTTGTTTTATCGTGTATGCCAGGTAGTAACAGGTTCGTGTTCGTGTTTGGGATACAGGTACACGATAAGTTTTCGTGACGTGTACATGTATACATTTTCCGTGTTCGTGTCTTTTCGTGTTCGTGTCTTATCTTGTACGGGTATACACGATATGTCAGCCCTAAGTTATGACATGACGGGCCTAAGCTCATCTGATTTCTTTTAATTTCTTTTTGAAGTCCAGCACAATAAAATTACTTTACTCCAACCACGTACACACCTGTTGATGACCATTTGAAAGATAACATCATAAATGAATTAATCCTTTTAATACAATTTATTTAAGTGTACGTAATACATTAACACATTATATTTAATTTATTTAAAATCCATACTAGTATATATCATGTGATTAGAATATAAGTTAAACTTTCATTATAATGTACCGATAAAAAAATGAGTAAACAAAATAAATTGATAAACACTATTTATGTTGATTTGAATTACTCGTTTTAGCTCGTTTAATCATGAAACTATTAAATTTAAGTATGAGCCAATTAGAAGTAACATTTTAATAAAACCCTAGCTCAAAGTACTTAAAAGTGTAGTAAATATTTATATAATTAATGTATAATTTAGACCACATCATTGGTGTTTGCTACTTTGCGGTTATTGGAGGAGCCAAAGTGAAGATTGTTGTTACTTCTATAACTACATATGCATTAGTTGCATATTGTAGGTGTAGGGTACGTCAAACCCGGTACGACCTTTTATTTATTACATAAATATATTATGTTTATTACATCATATTTATTGTCTACTAATTAGGCCCATTGGGCTGGGGGTTTGTGGAGGTAACCCCTAACCAGGCCTGGCCCAATAAAGGTTAGGGTTCATGATGGTAGCCATGGAGTCCCTATATAAGGAGCCTTCATCATTATTGAAAGGACCTTCTCTTGGACCCTTGGCTCCCACATATTTTTGTGTCTGTAAACAAGAGTTCATTCTCTTAGCAGTCACCTCCACTCCCCCATTTTTCTATGGCAGATCTGAGCAACCGGAGAAGAAGACGAAGTCGTTGGTTCGTTCATATCGAAGACCGGGGAACTTGAACATGGATCCGACCCGGATCCATTCCGTGTTTCTTCATTGGCGCCATCCATGGATCCGGGTCGGATCCGACAACGACAACGAATCACTCTTTGTTTTTCATCTCGGTCCTCCGATCTGTTCATCAAATACTCTAGATCTACGATTTCTTCTTGCAGATCTGTTCTATGGAAGTCCAAAAATCCATAGATCTGAAAAATACTTCCAGATCTGGAAGTATACAAGAAGAAATACTACCAAACTTTAGGGGAAACCCCTAGATCTGTGTTTTTTCGGAGTGACATATGCGAGATCTGGTTCTGATTTATTCAGATCTGAGTTTGATTATGGTCGGATTTGTTTCTATGAGTGGCAGTTTTTGATATACGTATTTGAGTTTTGGGAAAGTGGATTATGCACACAAGGTGTTTGATGAAATACCTGAACCGTATATGGTTTCGGGAAAAAATCATTCCAGATATGTGGTTACCAGCTATTATCTCCTTAAGCGTATCCTTCAGATCTGCAATAATGGGTTATGATTTGCATTCATTGTTGAAGGAACCTTTTGTCCTTTTCCCCAAAACAAAAATTGGGAATGAAGAAACATGAAATGGATCCGGGTCGGATCCATGTTCAAGTTCCCCGGTCTTCGATATGAACGAACCAACGACTTCGTCTTCTTCTCCGGTTGCTCAGATCTGCCATAGAAAAGTGGGGGAGTGGAGGTGACTGCTAAGAGAATGAACTCTTGTTTACAGACACAAAAATATGTGGGAGCCAAGGGTCTCAGAGAAGGTCCTTTCAATAATGATGAAGGCTCCTTATATAGGGACTCCATGGCTACCATCATGAACCCTAACCTTTATTGGGCCAGGCCCGGTTAGGGGTTACCTCCACAAACCCCCAGCCCAATGGGCCTAATTAGTAGACAATAATAATAATGCAATAAACATAATACATAATGTAAAAAATAAAGGATCGTACCGGGTTTGACGTACCCTACACCTACCGGATCCATTTCATGGTTCTTCACATATGTAGTTCTGCGTCAAACAACATTTAGGCCAACCATCTAGATGTTAAATCTTTCTCGAGGTTCTATATTTTTAGTTTTGTTTGCTGCATTTTTTGGAGATACTTTTCCACAATTTACATCTGCTGCTTTAGATGTGGTTGTTGTTTTAGCTTGTCTTTGTTGTGTGTGGTTGATATTGAAGTGTTATTTGTGGTTATTTGGGAATAACAGTAGCTGCTCTTCATATCTAAAGAGGTTCAAGTTGGTTGAAAGGCTCGGTCGTCTGTTAACAGGTAATTCCATCCCCGTTCAGCATGTATCTGTTATATAGAGTTGTCGATGCAGGATTGCAGGTTTATTTTTGGGATTGTAGTCATTGTTTTTACATGATTAGAAAATATACTTAGTGAATGACTTTGTTTTGAGAGGCGATATTGACGGTTTAGATTGGTTTCTGCCAATGTTGAAATATTGATTGATTTGAAATGCATTTGATTTGTTGCTGTATTTCTGATGTGTTTCATAAGTTTGTTAATCAGTCTTGTGATTATATATCTTTTGTTTCGTTACCAAGTAAATAAAATACGGTTTGGATTGGTTTCTGCCAATGTTGAGATATTGACTGATTTGAAATGCATTTGATTTGTTGCTGTATTTCTGATGTGTTTTATAAGTTGGTTAGTTAATCTTGAGATTATATATCGTTTGTTTTGTTACCAAGTTAATAAAATAAAATGCAGTGTTTTGAGATTTACTTGTTAACCCAAATGTTAAGTTTCCCACTAGATTGACAAAAGAAATTGGTATTTTCTTTATTTATCACCCAAAACTAAAACAAATTTGTTTACATTTCATTTGAGTATACAGAATAAAGCAACACTAATTTATACAATTACTTTAAATCACGCATTGTCTGGTTACAAAATATTTCTTTCCAAAAAAGTATTTCAAGGTATCTTAATTCATCTAAGCTTTTTTAGTTTTTCCATCTTCTGCGGACACTTATTCCTGCGGTACTCATACTAGCTTAGATTAAAATACATTAGTACATCGTTGGTAATTCATGTTAATTTAAAGCGGATTGGCATAAAAGTTGAAGTTAAGAGACATAATTGCACATATTTTTTCAACAATTTGTTAGGACTTCGTTGACCCTATTTTGTACTAACAACAGACACACATGTACATATTTGGTTTGAAGTATGCCTACTGCAATTTATGTTTGCCACAAGTATTTTTGTATCAAAATGTTTTAAGGATCTAATATCTCAATCCTTAAGCTTTAAAGGAGTAAAAGGTTAAGCGTATTTGCTAAAAAGATTGAACATATCTTTCTTAGTAATCACTCTTTTTCACGACACAGATTACGATCTTGAACTGAGCTCAGGCATGGTTGAACAGCTTCTAGCACTTCTAAAAACGTTTGCCGAAGACCTCTTTCGACTAGAACTAGTTTTTTAACCCGCCCGCGCATTGACATGCATTGCAAGATAATTTGTTGCGTGACAAAAAGATAGCAAGTTCAAGTGCGGATGATAAGGTATAAGAAAAGACCCTCCCTCACGTCGGCAGCTGGATCGATATCGTTAAACCGTAAGAAGAACAAGAGCAAGAACGTTATACATCGAGTTTTTTACCATACGCGTAGTAACGGACGCACACGTGGTAGCCATAGATAGGGCTGCCCAAACTGCTCGCCGCTCGTTCGTTGTTCGCTCAAAAATTGCTCGAAAAATGCTCGTTCGATTTCAGCTCGGTTTGGAAGTGAGTCGTTCGGCTCGGTTCGGTTTAAAAACAATCTAAGTACGAGCAAAGCCTCGCTCGGTTTGGTTCGGTTCGTTTTGCTCGAATTATTTTTTAATTATTAGTTTTATATATAGACTTTATGTATATACATAAAAGTATACTATTTTTTAAGTTTTTAAAATTTCTCTCTCTTGTGTTGAATTCTAAGTTCAAGTTTAGACCATAACCGCTTGTTTTATATATGTTTTTGTTGTTAACATTGAGTTTTATACATTTTAAATGTGGGAATTTAGACAATTTAGAGTTGAAAGTCTTGAATTAATGATATTTTGAAGTTTTAGAAATTTAACATTGGAAACTTTGTACGAAATCAAGCAAAAACCAAGCCGAACCAAGCCGCTCGGTTTCGAATCAAACCAAGTTCAAGCATAAAGATATCGCTCGTTTCTTTAAATTCAATCCGCTCGGTTCGGCTCGCTTTCAAACCAAACCAAGTATGAGCATGTTCGCGTTCAGTTCGGCTCGTGAACAGCCCTAGCCATAGACGCTTCTACATGATGTTTTAATTTATTATAGTTTTCTTATTATAACATCTCATTTTAGTTTCAAAATATAACACGACCCATATTCATAAAAGACAAAAGTAGATTTGATCTTCAAAGTTTATATATTTATTTTAAACATTATCAAGAACTTATTAAGAAACAAAAAACATGTATTGTTTGAATTCAAAGCTTAGATGTGAAGTGTTATCAAAGATTACTATGTGTAAACAAACTTCAAACAAAACATATTCTATCTACTTTAATATAATAAAAACTAGGTTTTATAACCCGCGCAACATTAAAAACTAGGTTTTATAACCCGCGCGTTGCGCGGGTTTATGTATAGATAAATCATTAAAAATCAACCTAAACCGTGAACGTACACGCATGTTGCAGTAGGCACATGTTCGACAAAATGATCAAAAGATGAAAGGAAACATATATCAAGGTTTCTTACAAAAGCAATCACATAAGAACTAATTTAAAATTGATCTAAGTTGTTTATAACATTTTATTGCATGAAATCAAAAGCCACTTGAGCTAGACACTGATGCAAAAGCGACCAATTTTAATGCTTCTTATCCTGCATTAATAAGTCAGCAATCCGTGTAACTCCAGAACTGATTGAGCAATTGCTGCAACTTATATCTATGAATACAGTAGATTAGTCGATAAAAGTGAGCCACTAAGCAATTAGAACTAATACAACAATTGCTAACATAAAAGTGTACCAGTAAGTTTGAATGACCTGCAGTGAAACAGATACTATCGTCTCATAGAGAGACAGGAGTACCTATCAAAGAATTAAAAACAAATTAATCATAAGCCCAACTAAAAACATCTTTTCACATATAAACAAAAAAATAGACAAAACTCCATGAATCAGTTGCAATTTCAGCTGAATTACAAAGCCACTGTTATCTCTAAGTAATCACTATTTTATTACTTTTAAAAGGTTATACATATTGTTAAAGTTCTAAAATAAAACACAACACTTTAGTGATCAAGAATTGAACTAAAGCAAATTTGCACAGCAGCGAGAACCTATCAATCTATCATTAGTGTAACAATCATTTTCAACCTGAAATTAACATCATGTAACCCAAGCTATCGTGTTCCAGAAATTCATTACCTGTCACAATTTGAAGATGTATTCATGTATCTTATCTGAATCGAATGGATTCGCAATTCTACTTGAAAAGCATCTTCTAATCAAGCAAGCATCTACTAAAACAGCAAAATTCCAATCAGACCTTGAAAACCAAGAGAACGAAAACCTATTAATGGACCCATATGAAGTCAATGAATTTCATTAGCTGACTATGTCATCAAACTTAATGAGCATATCAAGTGCACTATGATATTTCAAGTGGTTAATAAAACTTCTTTACACAAAAGAATTTAATACAGCAGAAAAATCCCAATGAAACTATGAAAGACAATGAAAAGAAAAACTATTAATGTATCAAAAATATACTTTTAAGAGTCATTTGATTACGTGCCAAGTAAATGATTCACTATAATATTTTGCTAATGAAAAGTGATGTTTGTCTTCCGCCACTATAGTCACCACCACAAAACTACTTTGGCCATTGGCGAAGCTTAGTGAGGGCCCGACCCCTGTTTTTTTCGCAATAGTGTAAATTTATCTGTTTTTTTTTGTCTGAAAATTTGTATACATATGGCAAATTTACCCGTTTTCAATCGAATATTTGAGACCAGCCCCTCGTTTATGAACTTTTTAGTACATTTTGAACCCCCCCAACAAACGAACTCGCCCAAGCTTCGCCACTAACTATGGCACCACCACCACCAAACTATCAAATAATTATTTGTCCAGAGGTAAAATCACAAATAACCTCAGATCCAACTTCATCATCATAGCCTTATTATCCAAAAAAAAATAATAAGAGTTTACATAAACATTGAAAATATAACAGATATATCACCCTCCAATTCTCAAATGAGAATAATCTCATCAACAATCATTGAGTGAGAAAATTATAGGTTTGTGATCACCGTCTCCGCCGCTGCCAAAGACAACCGGAAAGCCACGACAACACCGGTGTTCTCTCTTTCTTTCTTCTCTACAACACGTGATGGCAAAACCAAATAAGTTAGCCAAAAAGGCATCTGAAAAAAAATATACATATATATATATATATGGGGGGTTAACCAATCCATACAAACCACCAACTCAAAGACGTCCACATATAGAAAGAGAAACCAAACATGCAAGGCCAACAACTAACAATCAGAAATCTACCATCGTCATATATTAATCACCGTGTTGCGCCGTCACCTGGGTTCTAAAATAGAACCCCCGACAGCAGCAACACACAAATCCGCCAACGCCATAAACAATCACAATCGTCGTCGCCTAGGGTTTCTAAATGAACCCGGCAACAACACAATCGCCAACCATCGTGAAACATTGATATACAGACTACAGAGAGAGGGAGAGTGCAAAGGCCATAGGAGAAGTACACGTTTCTTTCATTCTTTAACCAAAAGACACGTAACGTGGTGTAGATTTACAGCAAGCAAAAGATACAATTCACGCATCAAACAGTACAATATACTAAAGCTTATGTACAATCAATAGAGCAGAAAGTACAGCCATTAAAGCACGAATAAGTTCAAAATTAATATATATATATCTATAAATACACAGAAACACCATTTCTCTACATAATGCAACTAAACAAATCATTACAAAGTTTGACATACGTACAAAACGTAACTGTCATAGTTCCATCGCTGCCACATACAACCACAGGCCATCAAATCTCTCAAGTGAGGTGATCTCTTTAAGCGGAAGAGACGGATGATTAATATTGAGAAGGGTAATTAATGTAATGAAATCTGAAATGGACGCATGCTTGATAAAAAGCAAAGAGAAGAAAGTAAGGAGAAAACACGTGTAATACACCTTAGCACGGGTGCCACAACCAATGTAATGAATATTGTACAGCAAACAAGCCATATGTACAACAAAATGAAGCACAATATCAATGTATAGTAAATAAGAGAGTGAACATAAAGTTGTAAAATATAATATATCTCAAGTGGTTTGGAGTGAACCCAAAGTTGTAAAATATGTACAGTAATGTGGCTTGGAACTTCCTTGCTTGTGGTGAAGTAGGCTAAGAAAGCGAGAACAACTATGTTGACTTCAAATGGTTTGGGGTTGATATCTGAGTGTTTGGGGATGATTTGAATGTTTATGGACGCGCTTGTAACTCCTATTTATAGCTCAAGTCGTTTGGAAAGGCTTTAATACATGTTTACCACGTTCTAGCCTAGGTGTCAATCTTATTGTTGAGTGATGCATTAGATGGACCGTTAAAGATTAGACGGTCCGTCTAACCCGAGATTTGCTTTTTTACGCTTTAAACCTTAAACTATAACTTTGACATTTTTACTAGTTGATCCTTCATCTTCTAAAGTTGCCTAATTTGGCTCAAAATTTTCAGGAAGGTACCCCTTTGAGTTAAAAATTCTTTAATAGGTGAACCATTGATTAAGATTGAACCCTAACTGAACTTAGGCAATAAAAAATCACTTTCCGAAATACTTATAATGCCCATGATCATCATGAGCAATCTCCAATTTAGAAGGTCATATAATGCCCATGATCATCATGTTATCTTCTGAATCCACTTTAAACTCTTTTTTAAGCTGGGGTGTGTAAGTCACGAACGCCCAACTTGGCAAGGAGGCATTGCAAGTGTTGTGAACCCAAAACCTTGGTGAAGACGTTGACGGACCAGGATGAGATGAGCGTTGACGGACCAGGATGAGATGAGCGTTGCTGTGATTCATCAGGAGGTGCATTTTGCGCCTCATACATCATTTGAATAGCAACATCATTCAGATTGAATGACTTGACCCATTTGTCAAAGTCAAACAACCAGTCTTCACCTGTCCCTTTGGCTGGTTCTGTGTAGCGTTGAACATCGACGTGGTACCATTCTTCAACCAATTTTGTTGATCGGTTGTAGACCCTTTTGAGAGGAACGCTATAACCCAGAAAGTAACCCTTAATAATCTTCTCCTCGAACTTGTTATCAACTTGCCTTTTGAGTAACGTGCAAAGAGCCCCAAATGGTTCCAGGTGCTCTAAGTTAGGCCTTCGACGTTGAAGAAGCTCGAAACTAGTCTTGCCGTGGCGCTTGACAATGCCAACCCGATTCAGTGTGAAACAGGCGTTGGCAATTGCCTCATTCCAAAACGTGACTGGCAACACTGAGTCAGCTAACATGGTTCTTGCTGTCTCGATTAACGTACGGTTTTTCCTTTCAGCAACCCCGTTCATTTGTGGAACATACGGAGCACTGAATTCTTGAACGATGCCTTTTTCTTTGCAGTAAGTATCAACGTTTGCGTTCTTAAACTCTGTACCGTTATCTGACCGAATTCTTCGAACCTTCAGCTTGTATTGCGACTCAAGAGTCGTGACTAGCAGACTAATACACCCAAAAGTTTCAGACTTCGCTTTTAGGAAAAACACCCATGAGAATCTTGAATATTCATCAGTGACCACTAGACAGTATGAGTGCCCAGCAATACTTTTGACGCTGATTGGGCCAAAAAGATCCATATGTAGAAGTTCCAACGGCATATCAATGGAGTGGAAACTCTTAGACTTGTGGGACCTTTTTCGTTGTTTTCCGGCTTTACACTGAACGCATGAATCAGGGAGATGAAAACTTCTTAGATTGACTCCCTCAACCATTCTATTGTGCACCAGCTTGTTCATGTTCCTGACGTTTATGTGTCCCATCCGTTTATGCCAAATGACAGTATCACGTTCGGATGCCTTGGACACAAAACATGTTGCAGTTGGAGATGATGACCCTGCCTTAGCCATATCCAGAATGTAGAGATCACTCTGGCGTGCGGCTGACATTAGAACTTTGTCTTCAGGAAAGTTGACGTCCTTAGACAAGATGTGGCAGTCTCGTTCATCAAACATTACTTTGAAACCTTTGTCGCAGATTTGACTTATGGACAACAGGTTGTTCTCCAACTCTTTGATGAAATTAACTTTCTCAAACGAAACTCGCCCATTAGACACAATTCCTTGGGCCGTGATAAAACCTCCTTGATTTCCTGCAAAGGAAACTGCACCTCCTTTTATTTGTCTGACATTTGAAAGAAGATTCATGTTTCCAGTCATGTGCCTGGAAGCTCCTGAGTCTATGATCCACATGTTGAATCTTGGATCATATAGAGCAACCTGCACACAAAGACAAAAGGTTTAAATATCATTGGAAACCCAAGCCCTTAAGGTCTTGGGTTTTCCATCTTCATCACGAATGAACAATTCAATCCATTTACCCTCATTAACACTGTTTTCAGATTTGACGTTGTTATCAACAGTGTTAGTTTTCTTTGGTTTCCAAAAGTCAGTCTTCTTCTCAGCATGTTTGAGATAGCTGGTTGAAGACTGAGTTTCACTTGTCGAAGTGGAAACACTTGGATCTGAGGGGTTTGGGGATTGGTGTGGTGAGGTTGGCTGAGGTTTCCGAGGAGAAACCGACCTCGGTGTGTGAAACCGTTCTTGACCTTGAATGTCAATGGTCGGTCTCCTCCTAGGAGGTGACTTGACATACCTCGGATCCGGAGTCGATATGTACTGCTTAGGATCCGTGTACTTATAGCAAAATCTTGCTATATGCCCTACCTCTCCACACGAAAAACAGTAGTTTCTCCCCCTTTGACTTGGTGGAGAGAAATAACTCTGGTTTTGTCTGTTATCATAGTACCCCCTGGATTTGACATTTTGGGGTGGAGTTTGTCTAGGAGGGTGTTTTGGGAAATTATGTTTTTCATTAACGTTACCCTCCTTTACAAACTGGGTACTATGTTCCACATAGACTTTCTCAGATTTAGGATTAAACTTTTTCTTCTGAGAACTTCTTGTTGTTGTTGCCTTTGACTTAGATGGTGGTGGGCCCGACTTAGTTGTGGAACCTAAGTCTGTGGCAACAGCATTTTGTTTGGACACAGGAGCCGGGTCAATGACTTCTTTACCCTTAGACACAGAAGTTTGGTTTGTGTCCTTGGGTATGTAATCATTTGATTCATCATCCGGCACAGCTCCTGGTGTGCTTGCAAATTGATTCAGGATCGGGGGTGGGACATTGTTGTATCCCACTCCTTTTTCCTTTTTGCCTCGGAACTCGGGAATAATGTGTTCTAATAAATAAGATGAATTTGAATAACTTTTTAATTTGAAATTTAATGATTCAAAATCAGCTTTCAAGTTTTCCAATTCTTTTTTCAAAACATTATTCTTATTTATGTGAAAATTGATAGAATCTTGTTGATTAAGAACACATATTTCAAGTTCCTTGTTCTGACGCTTAAGGCCATCAATCTTTTCTTTAAAAGCAGACTCTTTCTGCTTCCAAGCCTTATTCTGTGCAAGCGCGTCAGTCAGTTCCATTAAAGATCTTGAGGCTGCTTGTTTGTAAGCCTCGAGATCTTCAATTCTCTCTTTTAGAGATTGAATTTCTTGTTCATACAACTCACATTTTAAACATTTAACATTTACAGATTTAGGAGTTGAAGGGTTAGAACTTACCTTGGCATTACTTGAAGTGTCTGCCATGAACGCGGAGCATAGTTTCCCCGCTCTACCCAAAAACGATGGAGAAGTTACTTTAATTTCTGCTTCTTTGACTTCTTCATCCTTAGCAGTCTCCTTGTGAATTGTTGAACTTTGAGATGTTTGAGGAGTGTTTGACTCGTTCTCATGATCCTCTTTCATCTCCGTAACTACCACTTCAGCCTCTGCATCTACTACTTGAACTTCAGTAGCTGGTTCCTCGACTATATATGCTTCGTTTTTCGAGGAAACCACAGACCCAGAATCTGAGTCTCCATCTAGATCAGCCATATTTATGTTGAAGTTCCAAGTTTCACCCTCATCTCCTTGAACTGCAAGAGCAGTTTCATTGTTGATGTTGTTTGTTGCTGTTGGGTTTTGAGGGACCTGTTGTCTCTCAAGATTGACATTTGCAGCAGCAGCAGTAGGAGTGGATGTTGAAGAAGTGGTTCGGAAAGGGTATTGATGACCTTCCCGTCTGGGCTTCGAACACTCCTTGGCGAAGTGACCAAGTTCACCACAGTTGTAACATTTGACTTTGTTTTTGTCAAAGCCGAACTTGGATTTGTTGTTGATAGTGAGGGCCTGACCGGTTTTCTTTGTCCATTTCTTGGCCCTTCGGAACGCACTGCCAAGTGCCCACATAATATCTATGCGTTCCATGTCGTCTTCATCCAATTGTTCGTAGTCATCGCTGTCCAGATGACTATTTCCCAACTTTCCAGCTACCATCAAACTGTATGACTCTATAATCGTACCCAGAGTTGCCATGTGTTCTTTGGCAACCTCAACAGTTACAGCTCCCAAGCCCTCTGTATTTAACGTTGCTTTTTCCATGGGCTTGGTTCCGGAGTTTGTACTTGCATTACCGGGAGTTGACGGTGGTGGAACAGACGATCTTGTTTCAGTCCCCTTTGAATTCGACACTGAGGAGACGAAAGCAGTCTTGATCGGTGCATGATCATTTACATCTGACAACGGAGATTTTGACATGTATAACGATTTGTCAGGTGTTGATCTTGGCTTTCTTGAGGAGGCTCTCAGTTCAGCATCCTCTTGTCTGATCTCTTTAATGAAATCAGAGAGAAGAATTGTTTCGAGTTGGTGACTTCTTCTCATCACCGTTAGAAAGGTGCTCCAACTGGGTGGGAGACCTTGTGCTAGACATCTCACTTTCTCAGTGCCAGTAGTTCTAACGTTGTAGGCCTTGAGCTCAGACATGAGATGATAAAATCTCGACAGCAGTGACTCGATATCTTCTCCTGATTCCGGACCAAACAAATCGAATTCACGCTTTAGTTCCCTAGCGTGAATATCTCTCAGTGAATCCGACCCTTCACATCTTTCAACCAAGGCGTTCCATAGTGTTGACGCTGTAGTGAATTGGTTGAACTGGTGAAACAAATCGCTGGAAAGGGCTTGTGATAGTAGTGAGAAAGCCTTCTTTTCAGCTTCAAATGCTGTCTTCTGTTCATCAGACAGCCTGAAATAGCTTAAAGCTTCACCATCGTCGTTGGTCGGATGAACCCAAGCTGTTTGAACAGCTTCCCATAATCCAGGATTCACACCGGTTATGTGAATCTGGAATCTAGTCTTCCAAGTGTTGAACTCGTTTAACGCCATTAGCTTAGGAGGCTTGTTATAGCTTCCCGATTCCGAGTCACTTTCGAGGATTGACTGGATCCTCTTGGTTGTGCTTGTACTTGAAGACATGTTTGCTTAACTCCGAGAAGACTGAAAAACACTTAAAATTTGCTAAGTGTTGAAAAAACAGTCTGCTGATCGAATGTGTTGTATTCGATCGGATGAGTGGTCTATTCGATCGGGTGTGAGCTGACTCGATCGAATGTCTGTTTGGGTTAAGGTTCTGGTGTTATGAGGCTGATTCGATCGAATGGGAACTTTTTCGATCGAATAGGGTGTTAGGTTCGGTCGGATAAGTATCTGGTTCGAACGAAACGGGTTGTGTATCTTGTTCGATCGATTGGGAACTAGTTCGATCGAATGGGGTTTTGGTTCGGTTCTGATGTTGACTTAGTCGATCGGATGGGTTATGACAATCGAATTTGACACTGATCGAATGGGTTGATCAAATGGGTGACTAAGTCGATCGGTTGGGTACTGGTTCGATCGAATGATTGGGACTTATTCGATCGAACGAAGGGAGCGTATGTTGAGGCGGGAAAAGCTGGTTCGGTCAACGTTTAAACTTGTTCGATCGAATAGGAGGGCTATTCGATCGAATGGGTTCCAAAAATAGACTGATTCGATCGGGAAATCTGGATTTTCCAAAATTAGAAGATTTTGACGAAAATTCGGATTTTGAAACAAAAACAAGAAATCTTGACGATCGAGGACCACTTTATGACTATTTTTAAACTTATAACATAAACACAACTTAATTCCAACCCAAAAACGGATCAAAACAACCAAAAACTCGAAGAACACGAAGAACGCGAAGAACGTTCTTGACGAAAACCCGAATTTTAACACGAAATCCTTTGATCAAAAACCAAAATATGACAATATTAACTGTTTTTGACACAAAACCGATGAACACAAGACCAAAAACCAAGATTTTACCGGAAATTTTACGTAAAAATAACGAATTTGACTCTAAAAACGCGATTTTTACCACGAATCTACCGAGAATCAAGAACCAAAGGCTCTGATACCAATTGTAGGACCGGTGACGATCCGAGCAGGTTCGGGACGGAAGGTTTCAACCACAGATCAAAGATAAAAACAAACACTTTATTGATAAACGCGAACGGTTACATGCTTGTTTAAACAGAGAAATCACGATCTATGGCAGGGGGAGGTCGAGCATGGCCTCCCCCCTCATCCGGACAGCACCTGGGCCCCGGGCACGCAAAACCTCGAAAACCTTACCTGTTCACGCCTGAAAGCTGGTATTTATACCCGCTGCCATTCGGTCAGGACTCATTCGATCGAATGAGTCCTATTCGATCGAATGGCAGACTCATTCGATCGAATCAGAAACTCATTCGATCGAATGAGTATCCATTTGAAAATGCTCTTTCAAATGGATCACTTTCAGCGTGAACCACTACCTAGGTGTACAGCATACAACATAAATATTCTAAACTATTCGCCAAGCGACGGCCACAAAACATGCACCAACATATTCCCCCTTGGACGTTGCTTGCGAATTGCTGTAGACACCTCTTGCAATCTTCAGTCAAATCTTCTGCTATATCTTGATAATCACGTTGAAGAATACCATCATTGCAGCAGGATTCCCCCTTAGACTGAACTCTCGGTTAATGATGCAAAGTGTTCTCCATTGCTGACATCTTCAGACAAAACAATCTGTTTAAAAACAACCAACTATAGAAATTCCCCCTCAGACGTTGGCGTGTATCCCAATATATAGACGTGTAAGCTCATATCGTCTTCCGCTGACTTAATAATGTATTGGGCAATCTTTGATGAGGCTTCCGATCCACAGCTACTCCCCTTAAACAGATTAGTTTGTATGCAGATTCATCATCGGAGACAAAGACACATCATTAACTTCGTGATTGCGAATCACCATTCTTCAACAGGATGCAGAAGTTGCTTTTGACAGTACTTCGTTGACTTCTTCAACAGTAGCAGCTTCTGCAGGAATTGTTGAACTTGGAGATGATTGAGGAACATTTGACTCTTTTGCTTGATCCTCCTTAATCTCCACTGATGACATCTTCAGAATGCGGAAAATAAATTAAACTTGGTTGGCCCATAAATAGTCAGATGCTCCTGACTACCCCACAATAACTCATCAGTAATCACTTTTCTCTGTTCTTCTGTGTTCTTATAACAATCACCACTGTAGAAGCTCAATGAACAAGGGGTTATCCATTAAACTTGTAAACGATAATTCCTTCAGGTGATTGTGCTTTGTTCATTGCCCCAATTTGCCGCTTTAACCATTAAACATTTAAACGCTCTGACTTTGCCGGCAAATATCAGTGAAAATTTCACTGTCACCAAACTTTTTCTGGATAGTAATCAACTTGTATAGGATGTCCAGAAAAATCTTCGTCACTGACCCGAAAATTAACCGAAAATTTCCCGGAAATTTTGTCGAAAAAATTTTATTTTTGCCAAACTTTTTCAGAAGACTTCCCGACTGATAAAAATGGCTTGGGCAAGTTTTCGTGTAAGCGGGCGTTCCAGACTCCTTTTTTTTTTTTTTTTTTTTTTTTTTTTTTTTTTTTTTTTTTTTTTTTTTTGGTCTGGAACATGTTCGATCGAATGAAGCACAGATTCGATCGGATGAAGAACAGATTCGATCGGATGAAGAACTGGTTCGATCAGCCATTTGAATTTGACACTTTGAGCGGGAAAAACAGTTCGATCGAATACAATCTGATTCGATCGAATGAAGAACTGGTTCGATCAACTATTTGAATTTGACACTTTGAGCGGGAAAACCAGTTCGATCGAATACAATCTGATTCGATCGAATGAAGACAATCGAATGGGCGGGAAAACTGGCGTTTGAATTTGACACTTTTGAGCGGGAAGACTGATTCGATCGAATCAGTCAATCGAATAGGCCTATTCGATCGAATGGACTGATTCGACTCCTTCAACGCCAGCCCAGAAAACGCGAAGAACACGAAGAACACACCAACTTTTTAACGTCCAGAACGCATAAAATCAAGAGCTCGGCTTGCTAGATCGGTTGTTAGACCTTTCTAGCGGTAACCGTGGCTCTGATACCAATTGTTGGTTCAGCCGGGACCGAGACGATCCGAGCGCGTTCGAGACGGAAGGTTTGAAGACCAAAGACGGACAGAAACAAACACGAAACAAACGATTTCATTGATAAAAACGAAAGATTACATGCTTGTTTAAACACTGAAATCACGATCTATGGCAGGGGGAGGTCGAGCATGGCCTCCCCCCTCATCCGGACAGCACCTGGGCCCCGGGCACGCAAAACCTCGAAAACCTTACCTGTTCACGCCTGAAAGCTGGTATTTATACCCGCTGCCATTCGGTCAGGACTCATTCGATCGAATGAGTCCTATTCGATCGAATGGCAGACTCATTCGATCGAATCAGAAACTCATTCGATCGAATGAGTATCCATTTGAAAATGCTCTTTCAAATGGATCACTTTCAGCGTGAACCACTACCTAGGTGTACAGCATACAACATAAATATTCTAAACTATTCGCCAAGCGACGGCCACAAAACATGCACCAACAAATATATAAGCTATTTGACTTTTTGTGTCAACGGCTCTTGGTTAAATGTCTTTTGATTCAACCTGTTCACGAACAAAACACCAAACCATTTGAGACATGTTTAATTGGCCTAAATCCCACTTAGGTCATGTTGCTTGTAGATAAAGTAACCTTCCTAAGAGACGCCTGTATTGACTTGCATCCACTATTGCTCCCTCGTCGTCTTTTCCCAATTTCAGAATTTGTTCCATGGGAAACGCACTAGATCGAGACCCTAGAATGCCACAATCTTTTAGAATGTCAACAGTGTATTTTCGCTGATGAGAACTAAACACTTGTTTGTTCGAGCAACCTCAATCCATAGGAAATATTTTAAGTTCCCTAGGTCTTTAATCCTAACTTATCGTTGAGATAACCCTTTGTAGCATGAAATTTGGATTGGTTGTCACCAAACGATGATAACATCATCAACTTATATTAAGGCGGTTACAAAAGAATTTCTTTCCTTACAAGTGCATTGGGAATGATCCACCTTTTATTGTTTAAAATTAAGTTTCAAGAGAGTTGAAGTAAACTTTTGATAGCAATTTTGAGAGGCTTGTTTTAAGCTGTATGAAGGCTTCCTTAGCCAACAAACTTTGTTGTCTCTTCCTTTATCAAACCCTTAACGGCCATTACCTCAAATAGTGAGCCAAAATGTTTTGCTCAATCAGTTCATAACCAAAAATGGGTGGAAGCCATGAAGACCGAAATCCAAGCTCTTGAAAAAAACGGGACTTGGACACTCGAAGAATTGCCAAAGGGTAAGCGCGCCTTTTTACTAGTTGATCCTTCATCTTCTAAAGTTGCCAAATTTGGCTCAAAATTTTTTCAGAAAAGTACCCCTTTGAGTTAAAATTCTTTAATAGGTGAACCATTGATTAAGATTGAACCTTAATCGAATTTAGCAAGAAAAAATCCATCTCCGAAAAACTTATTTTCTTTTTGGCCAAAGAAACACACCACGTTCCCTATTAATGGACCATCTAAAATAATGCTACCCACACACAATAAAGGCGAATCGAACAGGAGGAATTAGAGGCCAAATAACCCCTTTCACCCTTTTTAGCAAGGAGTTTATCAATAACTTTTTTAATCGTAACGATCAACGAAATCGGCCTAAAATAAGTAATCTGTTGAGGATATTTTGTTTTAGGAATGAGTGTAAGGAATGAGGAGTTGCACCCGCTACTTATGAAGCCTTTCTCAAAAAAATGTCACCATCTTGTAAACAAGCTGTTTAAAAATGTTCCAATATGTGCTGATAAAACCAAACGTGAAGCCGATATTAGTTGTTACATGATGAGGGGAGGACCAATAGCGAAGCTTGGGCTAGGTCATAAGGGTAACCAAAGTCCCTCAGAGGTGACCAAGCTCAATACATATAAAATTTTTTGGGCGAAATCACAAAACTATACCCTACGAAGCGAAAAAACGGCGATGAACGGGAACACACCCATCCCTATAAAGCTACGCCCCTATGGAGGATTCAAATAAAAACAACTAAAATCTTTTAGAAATCATGAAAATCACTTTTAAACATTAATTTTTTAATTTTTAATTATTAATTGTTTGTTATGTTATTAATGTTAACTAACTATAAAAAGAAATTGAAAAAAATTATGTAATTCGTGAAAATAAATATATTACTTCGTATGCTCGAAAGATACACATGTACTTTCTCAATCTACATATGTTTTTTATTTTTTTTAGTTTGGGTAAAGATTAATAACATATAAAATGATGAATAAATAATTATTAAAAAAATAATGTTTAAAAGTGATTCCCACGAATTTTCAACTTAAAGTTGGTTTTCGTTGGAGCTTGATGTTGGGTGTGCATGAGTGGTTTAAAAATAAAATAGTATGAAGATTTAGCTTTCACACAAGATCATGTTTTAAATTTATAAAAGTTATTTCTACTAAGACTAAACACACACAAAATAGGCAGCTGTACCTATCGTATATATAGAATAATATTGGTAAGAACCAAGTATCGATCCGTTGACACAAATATTTCTAATAATAAATCTTCGTTTTAATTCAATCGGAGAGTTTAGTCATTTTGAGGTGATTATTAAACTTTAATAGAATAATTTATATACAAAATATATAGGTGAACAGGAAGAGAAATTCTGAATGAATAATTCAATTATATAAAGGTTACCATCTAAGATCAAGAATCCACTACATTCTTCCTTGATGATTATAACGCAAATATGTGATAAACTTGTCTTAATTATGTATGATAGAATAGTCTCTCATTTTTAAGTGAACATATTCTATAACATAAAAGAAAGTATCATGCATATTTTCAAGTCGACCCTTGCTTAATTCCATGTCTACCACGAGAATGTCAAAAGTAGGCAAGTAGTTTAGTAAAGTAGAAAGATTAGGATTGACTTTGATTTCTCAAATACAAATTCTAACAACATCGGGTGGTTATAGTTCATCACACAACCTCCCCTTGTTTGATTTAAGTAGGTTATATTTACACATTCCTTTAACATATGACTTCTTTAACTAGCATGATAACCTAAGCAATCGTGTTAACAATGTTATTTCAGAATTATTAATACTAGAGAAATAGATTATAGCATATATCTCATCATTTCTAAGTATAACATAAGGATCCATGTTTTATCTTGGATAAGTTATCAAAGTATTCATTTTACCATTTCTAGTCTCCAAAAACATGAGTGAATCATGAATGATTGTTAATCATCAACCTTGATTTGTTGAGTTTAAGTGATAAAATATTTTTCATCAAAGGATAATTGCAAAATAACCATGTACTTTACTAAAGTAAATCACATATTTAGTATAATCATCAAGTAAAACAAAGCTTCTTTATAGAAATTAGATGATAAAAGGAGTTTAGCTCATAATGAGCATGGTTATTAACATCAATAGAGATGAAGATAACAAACACATGATCAAACCAGAACAGTATAACCAAATGTGGATGAATCTTCCTTCTTCACAAGACCTTCAGTATGAGTGTAAAGTGGATGTTTTTATAAGAGAAACTCGTATAGAACTCTATTCAAGCACACCAGATGAATGCAACATGCTCCACTATTTATAGACGGTCTGGGAGATCAGGCACGACCCTGTGCCTCAGGCGGCACACCCCCGTGTCCAGCTATCCACTCGCATTTAATGCTATGTCAGATCGTACATGTTGACTCACCACGGGGGCGCGCTTCATGAGGCACGGCCTCGTGTTTTGGATGTATGTTATATTTTCTTTTGTCTTTTCTGAAAGGTAACCACGGCCCCATGTTCTCTGAAGCACGACCCTGTATCCAGTATTTTGTCTTCTCTTGTAGTTTTTTGTTTTTTCTTGCATAGGAAAGCATGGGGGCGTGTTTTCCTGTTTTCTTTGGTTTTCTTTGATTCTTCTTTGGCTTTTCATTCATTTCTTCGTTTGAGGCTTGGATTCACCTGAAAATACATTTTAACGTGATATGAGTATAGCTCAAAGTAAATTATTAATATAACTATTTTTCAAGTCTTGTATCACCAAATTTACGTTTTGTTTAAAGATATTTTTAAAGCAAGATAAATGAATTAAAAGGGATTGGTGGACCGACCCACGAGTTTTAATCAACAAATTAGCCCACGTTTAATTAACCAATCAAAGTAATATAACAACAAACCCTATGAAGATAAACAAAATATCATCTTTTGGACAGCAGGTTGGAGTGGGACGGAAGAAAGGCAGGGGGAATTGGAAACAAAGAAAAAAAAAGAAAACAAGAAGCTTAGGCTCCTGGTTGAACAAAAGAAAAGGAAGCAAGCTGCCAAGCTCGTCAACAAAGTCTCACGGCAGGAATTAAAAAGCAAGCAAGCTAACACGTGAATTAATTTAAGCTACCAGACACACAGCTCAATAATTTAAGCTCACAGGCTGGTAGTTCAATTATATTTATTTCTTTTTGATATGGTTAAAAATATACATGTTATTATATAAATATTTCCTACAGTTTCAGATATTTTGAGCCAGTTTTTTTATTGAATATATTTTTATTTGGCTCGTAATTAGATTTTAAAGATTAAATTTTTAAACGAGCTAAATTAAATGCCATCAAAATAATAATTGGTGGAATAAATGACCACATATTTTGTGGAGTTTCATGTTCACATGCCTATTAAAATATAAAATTCGACGTTAACCATGCTTCAGTTACTTATGAGTTTTATTTTTTTTACAAAGTGCAGGAGAGCTCGTTTAAATATGTCAAATGGGCTGATGGTTGGTGGGCCCACATGTAAACAAAAAGAGAAAGAGAATTGGGCCTATAAAATTAAACTTGTTGATGGAGTTTGAAGTGGAGCTCAAGTTTTGTTAATTATAGAGAATTAGTAAAACCCTACATTATTATAAATATAAATAGACAACCGAGACAAATGGAGATATTGTGAAGATAGACAGAAGTGGCGGCGTGGAGGAAGTTGAAGAATATATTATTCTTTGGCTGCTACTTTGCAAGAAAGGAGTTAATAATATATTGGGGAGGTTTGTTTGGTTTGGAGGTTACGTGAAGCCAGGAAAAGAATACACCATAATTTTGTGGTGTATATTTTGTTGTGGAAAAAAATCAACGTGAAGCAGACAAGAGTTCCGGAGCTAGATTTGTGGTCAAGAGTTACTTTACTCCTTTCAGGAGCACTTCATACAGCAATACACAACAACAAAAAGGCACTTAATTATTTCTTTTACCTTATTTTATGAACCATAAAGACATATTTTATTTTTGTCTTGTGATGTGTCTTATTAGTATGAGTCACTAAACTTTTATACTGCCTAGGTTTTGGTTGATTACTAGTTTAGATTGATGGTTTGATGAACTATTATTTGACGTTGGTTGATTTGATGCTATGATAAAAGTTTTTAATTGGTTTGGTCATATATTGTTGAGTAATTTAATCTAGTTTCTTATTTTAATATATATTCCACCTGTGTTTAATAATTTTTTGTGATTGTTAGACGCTTGATTAGGTTGTCTACTTTGTGTTTTCAACTTGTTTGCGGTTTATGGTCGAAACAACCGTAGGAGTAATTTATAAAAGTTTATTAGATTTTATTGTTCTTTCACTAGAGAGACTGAGAGGTGATTTAGTGTTGTGTCATCTTTGTCTTTTGCGGGTTTGGGTACTAATTGCACGGGAGTGAGTTATCATAGGTCCCTTAGATTATTGTGATACAAGTTGTGTTCAAGTTAATTAAAAATACCCTCTTTATATTAATACATATTGTATCCGAATAGACTGGGAGGTGATTTAGGTAGTGGTGTACCATAGTATTATTAGGTAAGGTGAGACTGGGAGGTGATCTAAACCTTTAACAATTGAGCTTCATATGTCATTAGAGTTCTAGGGTGTCTTCGGTGAGGCCGGGAGGCGATCTAGCGTACTTTAGTGTCATATTTTTTTTAAGATATTGTTTTTCAACCAAGTCAAGTTCGTTAGCTATTATGTTTAACTAGTAGGATTCCATTACCTAGGTAGTCGTTTCTCGCATATTAGTAAAACCCAATTTTTATAAAGTTTTATTTTTAGTTTAAATTTTAATTAGTTAAGTTTTATTAGTTTAATTAATATAAAAAAAATTCTAAAAAATCAAAAGAAAGTCTAGGTTAGTAATCTTTTAGGTTTAATAATTAGAGTTTACCCATAGTGTCCTAGATTCGATATCCGTTCTTACTTGCTAACTACATTGCGACCGGTACACTTGCCGATTGTGTGTTTTTTTTGGTGAATTCGGTAAAACTTGGTATTTAATATTATATACGTTTTTCACACATCACTTTTTCGATGAATCGTATTATTTGTTATATCTTTGTTTCATCGATTATTATGATTGGCTAAACTGGGTTTGGATGATTACTTTGTAGACTCTTTTTATTTTTGGTTTTGGATTTCTTATTGATTGGTGATGTTTTGGTAAAGTTTTTATTTTATTTGGTTATGATGCTTATGTGTATTTGGTGTTAATTTATGATCAATTTTTGTTCCATATGCGTCTTTGTGAACGTCTTTCATGTATGGATTCATATTAGGTTACTTACTGTGTGTTTACAACTAGTTTATGGTTTATTGTTAACGTATTCCATAGGAACGGTAATTGAGAGTTTAGAGATACCTTATATTCTGTCACATGAGAGACCGGGAGCTAATTAAGTGTCATCAGTTTTGGTCTTTTTCGGGTTTGGGTAGCGATTGCACGGGAGTGAGTTACCCTAGACTTTTTTAGATTCTTACAGGTCCGAATTATAACCGAATTCAATAAGAATACCCCTTTACGCCTTAGAGTGTTTTGTGATTAGAAAGACCGGGAGGTAATTTAGTCGTTGGGTACCTTAGCATAGTTAGATAAGGTGAGACCGGGAGGTGATCCGAACCATTAAACCGTTGAGCTTACATGACATTTAGGGTTCTTAGGTATTGTTAGTGAGATCGGGAGGTGAACTGGTATACTTTAGTTATTCCTTAAGTTTCATATTTTTAGAATACGGTACCATTCATAAATCCAAATCCGAGAGTTTACGAGTTAACTAGTAGGATTCCTTGCCTAGGTAGTTGTTTCACCCTATTTGAGTTCCAGTCCGATCTGTTTGTGTCTAGTTTTCGTGTCAGTTTTAGTTTAAGTATTATTTAGTTTATAGTTAATAAATAAAAAAGGGGTATTGGTTTTTAATACTTCTAGCTTTCACTTATTGGTAGATAACACTCACAACTAACAATTTGTCACTCACCACTCACAACTTGTAACATGTTTTATTCTGTCACTCCCGAATCTAACGGACACTAACCCCGTTAGTTTTTTTGTTGATTTGGCATTCATACGTGAAAATTATACACATGTCATGAGAATATTAATTAATAATATAAATATATATATTTTATTATATAAATAGTATATATATTATCCACTCACCACCTAATCCGGCCACCACCACCACCTAAATCGGCCACCACCACCAAACAACACCAGTGCCACCACTATTCCATCCCTAATCCACCACGGTTCTCAACCCCCTAAAAAAAGCAGTTGTTCACAAACAAGAAAAACCCTAGAACCAAATTGGAAGAACACGCCAACGAATTTCAGAGATACTGAGATACTGATTGTCGATTGAAACGGAAAATCAGTTTTTCGGCGACTTTGGTGGGTTTCTTGGTTGAAATTGGTGGTGGGTTTGCCATTTAAATGAAATCAGGGCATGTAACTACCACCCCAAATCCGAGTCGTACACTGCCGGACTGGTACGATTAAAGGGAGGTGGAGATTCGCTAGGGTTTGGTTGAGTTGGTTGGAGGATGAAGCGATTTAGTAGTAATGGATGCCGTTGAAGGTTTTTGGTTAAAGAGAAAGATTAGGTGTAGACTATGGTGCTCGCTGAGGTGAAATCCGGTGAGGATTGGAGATTTTCGGTGACCTATTTGATGAGGATAACCCCATTTTGTTTGATGAGGTTTGGGGGATTTGGGTTTTGAAGTATTAAAATATAAATTACTTTTTTATTTTTTTAAAATAAAATGCCACCTAACATGCCACATCAATAAAAACATACCACATCAGCAAAAAAAACTAATGGGGTTAGGGCCGTTAAGTTCGGGAGTGACAGAAGAAAACAAGTTACAAGTTGGGAGTGGTGGGAGACAAATCGTTAGTTGGGAGTGTTATCATCCAATGAGTGAAAGTTGGAAGTATTAAAAACCAATACCCCAAAAATCAATTAAATCCATTTATTTAAGTTATTAGTCAGAGTCTAGTTTAGGTGTCGCTAGTGTCCTTTGGGTTCGATATCCAGACTTAATAGGCTTTACTACAGTCGATAGGTACACTTGCCTGTCTAGTGGTCTAGCATTAGGATATTCTAGATTTATAAATTTAAAACTAGAGTGTCTAGATTAGGTTAGGTTTTATTAGACCCCGTTTTGCACATCAAGTTTTTGGCGCCGTTGCCGGGGATACTTAGGCGATAGCGAAACTAGCTTTGATTGAACTTAATTGATTAATTGGTCTTTTGTGTCTTGAGTTGTGGTGTGTCTTGTGAGTTTGTGTCTTAGATTAAGGCATGTAGTCGTCTTTAGGATAATTTAGTTTTTGTTTTATTTTGTCGAGTCTAGTTAACATGTTTAATAGATCGAGTCAGTTTAGGAGTATTTTATATCGAAGATGTTGGAAAGAGATGATGTTGGAAAGAGCCGAACAAGAGGAATGTGAAAGACTCCAAAAGATTAAGGAAATAGAAGCCAGGCTTGATAAGTTGATCAAAAGAGAAAGAATCTCTAAAATAGAGGAACTCGAAGCCAGGCTTGATAAGTTGATCGAATTAGAAAAACTCCGTAAGATAGAGGAACTCGAAGCTAGGTTAGACGAGATAATTGCTAAATATCAAATTGAGAGTTTTTCTTACAAGGAGCAGGAAGCCGTCTATGAAATGGATGACGACTTTTGGAATGATGATGATGAGGGCGTGATTGAAGAGATGGAGTTGGAGCTACCTGATTACACGAATGCGAGTGAAGATGTCGTTGTGGAGCCACTTGACCAAATGGAATATGGCGAAGAGGATGAGCATGCACCATCTTGGGAAGATGAGTTTGGTGATGAGTTGGTGGGTTTATCACTTTTTGAAGTTAATGAAGAATTTGACCCTGCTGGCGATCTTATCTACTTGGAGACACTAATCATGGGAAAGCCAACAATGGAGATCAAAACGTCACCAGAAGAAGAAAAAGAAGAGGTAGTGGCAACAGAGAAGGATTTGAATATGGTGGTAGTTGAGTCGCCACATCATATGAATGTTAGCAGGTCTGTGGAAGAACTATATAGTGGATCGCCACCGAAATCGACAAAGCCACAAAAAAGGAAGCAAAAATGCTTGGATCAACACGTATTGAGGGTTCAAAAATGGTTCATTAAGAATTATAGGACAAGACTAAAATATAAGAATAACCATTTTCCTCATTATATGTCACGTATTAGGTTTGGTCCAGGTAAGTTTAAGTATTGATGGTCCGACCCGTTTAAATGTTTTAAAATGCTTTTTTTTGTTTCACTATGTGCTATTTTTTTTTTTCTATTTCAGGTTGCTCCAGGATTGCTTGTGGAAGGTTGATGATACATGGTTTGATTCAAGTGTGGGGAGGCTATTTGCTGATTGATTGCCGCTTTCGTTCGTAAGTGACAGCTTTGTAGAGAGCATTGGAATGTGAGGCTTTTGTTCGAATTGAAGGGCACTAGACACGACTCGCAAGGCAATATCGTCATATTTACCAGGGGAGTCTGTTCCACTTTACTTATATTAGAATGCGATTTAATTTTTGTCCTTTTCCTGTCTCATTGAGAACAATGTGACATTTAAGTGTGGGGATGGGAAACTGACGTTTTTATCTTAAAAAAATCCGGAAAATAAATAAATAAATAATAATGGTAAAATAATAATAAAAAAATTGTCCCAAATATTTACTGTATATTTTTGCAAATAATGGAAAATGAAAGAAAAAATTTGTGATTGGTTTTTAAAACTACTATAATTTGAGATTGGAAAATGATCGTTCTGTGAAATACCCCCGAGGGGTGGTCGAGAACATGCTTGTTCGTGTCGACAAGTTCATCTTCCCGGTGTACTTTGTCATCTTGGACATGAATGATGATGATAGTGTCCCACTTATATTAGGCCGAAAATTCATTGCCACTACATAGGCGTTGGTCGACATCTGCGAGGGTAAGTTGATTTTGAGAGTTGGGGATGAGAACGTCACCTTTGACATTCGACAGTCACTAAAACACCCCAAGTCTGCTGATGACTCCTTATACTTCATCGATACCATCATGGAACATGTTGGGGAGTTTTTCAGCGAGATTTGTGGAGGATCTGCCTCCGACACCCAGATTCTTGATAGGGAGATTCCAGAGATTGAGATGGTTGCCATGGCCGATAAGTCCTTGGATGACGACACCGAGTCACATAGCCCTGAATCTGGCGTGTCTACTAAGATCGTAAGAGACGATCCGATGGACCGACCTTCCGTCGAGAGTCCTCCTTCATCCTTAGAGCTTAAGGATTTGCCTGCCCATATGGAGTATGCGTTTTTAGATGAAGAGAGGAAGCTGCCGGTTATCATTGCATCTGCTTTGACGGAGGTCGAGAAGGAGAAGTTGTTGAGGGTGATACGAGAGCACAAAGAGGCGATTGCATGGAAGATTATCGACATTAAGGGTATCAACCCTTCATTTGCACTCATAAAATCCTCATGTAGGATAATTTCAAAACTGACGTTCAGCCGCAACAACGACTTAATCCGAAAATGCAAGAGGTTGTGAAGAATGAGATCATTAAACTCCTTGATCCGAGGATCATTTTTCCCATTTCTGATAGTGCTTGGGTAAGTCCAGTTCAAGTGGTTCCTAAAAAGGGTGGCATGACTGTCGTCACCAGTGAGAAGAACGAGCTCATTCCCACTAGGACTGTGACTGGATGGAGAGTCTACATCGACTACCGCAGACTGAATGATGCCACTAGGAAAGACCACTTTTCTTTACCCTTCATTGATCATATGTTGGAGCGTCTAGCAGGTCAACAATACTACTGCTTCTTAGATGGTTTCTTAGGGTATTTTCAGGTTCCAATAGCCCCCAATGACAAGGAGAAAACCACTTTTACTTGCCCTTACGGAACGTTTGCGTATAAACGTATGCCGTTCGGACTTTGTACGCTCCGGCCACATTCAAGAGGTGTATGGTGGCCATTTTTCATGATATGATCGAGGACTCCATGGAGGTGTTCATGGACGATTTTTCCGTATTTGGGAGTTTCTTCGATCATTGTTTGTCTAACCTTGAGAGGATGATGTCCCGCTGTGTCGACACCAACCTAGTCTTTAACTGGGAGAAGTGTCATTTCATGGTTCGCGAAGGCATTGTTCCGGGGAGTCGGATTTCGAGTGCGGGGATAAAGGTTGATAGAGTAAAGGTCGAGACCATTTCTAATCTTCCATCGCCCACTTCTGTGAGATCCATCCGGAGTTTTCTAGGTCATGCCAGGTTCTACCGCCGGTTCATCAAAGATTATTCTAAGATCGCGAGACCCATGACCAAACTTCTGGAGAAGGATGCTCCATTCATCTTTTCTGAGCAGTGCATCGAGGCGTTTGATATTTTAAAAGACAAAGTTGTTACACCCCGATCATGGTTGCTCCCGACTGGTCGTTACCATTCAAGTTGATGTGTGACGCGAGCGACTTCACAGTCAGAGCGGTTCTTGGACAGTCGAAGGATAAACACTTCCATCCGATTTACTACACTAACCGGACCTTAAATGGCGCACAGGAGAGCTATACCACCACCGAGAAAAAGCTTTTAGCTGTGGTGTTTGCATTCAATAAATTTAGGTCCTATCTAGTTCTGTCTAAGACGATTGTGTACACGAACCATGCTGCTATTCGATATCTTTTGAGGAAGTAGGATGCTAAGACTCGTCTTATCCGTTGGATCCTGTTGCTTCAAGAGTTTGATATTGAGATCCGTGATAAAAAGGGGGCCGAGAATGTGGCGGCCGATCATCTTTCGCGTCTCATGGGAGCTGAGTTAGGAGATTCGGGGGTCAGGATCGACGATCGTTTTCTGACAGAGAGTCTCATGTTTGTTACGACACAGGAGGAGGGTTTTCCATGGTTCACTGACTTCACGAACTATCTTGATGACGGGTACCTCCTGAAGATGCCTTACCAGCAAAAGAAGAAATTCTTTGCTGATGTTAAGTTTTACCTATGGGACGACCCGTTTCTTTTCCGTATCGGTGCTGCTCAGCTGATTAGGAGGTATGTAGATGCTAAGGAAGGATGGCAGATTCTGAGCCATTGTCATGTGGGACTGACAGGAGGTAACCACGGTGCGAGTTCAACGGCGAAGAAGGTGTTTGATTCTGGATTTTATTAGCCTCCGATCTTTAAGGACGCGCACACGTTTGTTTGGAGTTGTGATCGTTGCCAGCGTGTCAGCAACATTTCGTCGCGAATGAAATGCCCCAAAATGCTATTCAGGTTTGTGAGGTTTTCGATGTGTGGGGCATTGATTCATGGGACCGTTTACATCTTCGCGTGGGAACACGTACATACTAATGGCCGTCGATTATGTCTCAAAGTGGGTTGAGGCCATGGATCTACCAGCGAATGATGCACGAGTGTTAGTCCGTTTCTTAAGAGTCTCTTTGCTTGTTTTGGTGTCCGGAAAGCCTTGATCAGTGATCGAGTTACTCACTTCTGCAGTGCGCAGATGGATAAGGCGTTGCAACGCTATGGGGTCACCCATCGGCTTGTGACCGCCTACCACCCACAGACTAGTGGACAGGTGGAAGTGAGTAATCGGGGAATCAAACGTATTCTTGAGAAAACGGTTGGTTTGAATCTTCGGGATTGGTCCGGCAAATTAGATGACGCTCTATGGGCCTTCCATACATCCTACAAGACTCCGACTGGTTCCACACCATTTCGGATGATTTATGGGTTAACCTTGATTTATCCGCCGCAGAGGGCACTCGTTTCCATCAGCTGCATGAGTTAGAGGAGCTCCGGGATAACGCGTATGCACAATCGTTTAGGTATAAGGAGCAGACGAAAGAATTGCATGATAGAAAGTTGAAGGGTAATAAGCAGTTCAAGTGTGGGGATAAGGTCTTATTGTAGAACTCCTGGGTGAGGTTATTCACGGGAAAGTTGAAATCCCGATGGTAGGGACCATTCACGGTCATTGAGGTATTCCCGCATGACACTCTTGAGATACAAGATCAGAGCGGGAAGTTTAAGGTGAACGGTCATAGGTTGAAGCACTACATAGTCGAGCAAGTTGCAGATCAGACAGTCGAGGTGTTCTACCTTGACTCATTCACCGAGGCGTAGATGTGTTGGATGCATCACTCAGGAAATAGCCCGAGTTGTATAGTGTGTATTATGATTTTCTTTATTAACTGTTTTATTTATTTTATTTTTGTTATTTATAAAAATAGTAAAATTTAAAAAAATAAAAATAAAAAAAAACACAAAAATTTGTTTATTTTTTATGTTTTTGCTTTCTGTTTTGTACGCCGCTACATGCGAGCGAGTTTGAGTTATTGCAGGTATTATTATACGCATGGTAGCTCTGATGGCGTTTTGGAACTAGTTCTCCCGAGGTTGCGGCCGCGAATGAAATTCTATACGGTCGCTCGATTAATATACAACTGATGAAGATTCTGCATATAAACCAGGGGAGTAACCGGTTCTCTGTTTTACTTTTGATTACTTTAAGTCTTTATTTCTATTTTATTTTATTTCTTTTCCTTATTCTCATCGAGGACGATTTCGTTCTAAGTGTGGGGATGAGAATTTATTTTACTTAGTTGTAGAAAAACAAAATTTGTTTTGTTATTTCGCTGAAAATTATGTCGGCTACTTAAGTTCGATGGACATATACTTGTATATGTTTGGTCCTATTATCTACCTGTAGACATACGGGATAGCCATTGACCCGAAAACTGAAAGTGGCTGGGGCGACTGAATGTTGAAAAAAGAAAAAAAAATAATAAATATCTGATTTGGGACGTGTCGGTAGACCCAACTAGCTTTGATAGTCCCCTTTAGCAGATTATATATATATAATAATTTGAAATACGGTGAAACCGAATTTCGATGCTTAGGGCGGATTACCATAATCTGAAAACTTTGAGATGGTAAGACTTAGATGCACTCATACCAGCACACCATCACATGTCCATCTTTTTACGAGCTTAGAAATAGTTTTATATTTTAGGGTGATATAAAAAAAAGAGAAAAGAAAAGTATGTTATGAAAGTTATGTGCACTCTGAAAAGTTGTTCTGAAAAGAAAATGATTGCGAGGAAGTTATGTATTGTAAAATGTCAAAGAAGCATTCTCAAAGTTAGTAAAAGAGGCCAAAGATGCACATACTAGACGGGACTTAGAGTTACGTGTTACCAAGGGGATAGTGACTCTGAGAATACACTATTGGGGCTCGAAGATTCTTAGTCAATAAATATCAAATTAGGAATTTATAGGACAAAGTCCAATAATATTTAGAAATAGCTCGTACGACCTTTACATGACCATTCATCAATTGAATTTCATCGAGTGCATCTAATTAGTACCATCAACGAGTCATTGGCTTATGGTGATTTGTCGAACCAGTTTGCTTCGACTCTAGTTCTTCTAGCTCTCTTTGTCAGAGATGGGGTAGGTGTAGACTTGATTTTTGGACTTAAAACGCTAAATGCAATTGGGGGCTTGATTGGTTATTGACTGGGTTTAAGTGGACAACAATATCGGCAATCGCGGTCAATATGTCGAGCTGTTTCTTATGCTTTAGTAATGTTAAATAAGCTTGGAGTTTGTTGTTTTCACTTGGTTATGATCCAGTGTAGATTTCTTTTTCAGGGACGAAAAAATCTTAAGTGTGGGGATGTTTGATGTGTTGTAAAACACACTTATTTTCCGTATCTTTTTATCACATTTTTTTGCTTAATTATATAATAAATAATGTTTTTAACTCGCTTTAACTTGATCTTACAAAGTTTATTATTTTGTGTAGGTTACGAGTTTTAAAGGATAAAAGGATCGAGTTTTTGAAGACATTTGAGGCCTTTATGATCAAGTTAACAAGACCAAACTCAAGGCCCGACCCAGGCCCGGTAGAGGAAAGCCTTTCATGCATATTATAATATAACACAAAAGAAAAGAAAAAAAACCGTAGCACAATAACCTTAGCTGCGATCGGAATTAGCAAAGAAAAAAAGAAAAGAGTTTTGTTGATTGAGTTGGTCGGCTAGTTTGTTGGTTAATTGATTTGTTGGTTTTAAGGAAACAAGTGAAGTTTGGTCTTGTGGGTGGGATTAAATCTCACGGAAGCAACTAGGGTGGATTAGACACAAATAAAAAAAATATAACCTAACTATGTTGGAGCAAATTTCCGATCGGCAGTTTTTAGTATCAAGAGAAAAAAAATACTTTTTGCATTTGTTGAGCCAAGGGAAGAAGAAGAGTAGCAAAAGGTGATTGGGACAACAGCTAGGGTTAATTCTCATCACTAATCTCAGCCCCAATCGGTAGTAAACAATCTATAAACTTTATGTTCTTGTTAAAGATTCATAACTTATTGATTTGATCTTTAAACTTGATTTCTTTTGCAATTGAATCGAAGATAGGATTGTGTATGATCTTAATAGATTGTTGAAATGATTAATATGATGTTTATGATGATTAATATGGAGTTTATAATAAGATATACCTGCTGTCCAGAAATCATGTTAGGCTAAACTTGTTAGTTCTATATAGGTTAGATGAATATTGTTAGGTTTTAGTAAGTTTTATGGATTGTTTGATCATCATGACTTGATTTGTTAATGAAAGTTTGGTTTAATATTGAATTAGGTTGTGCTTAGTGGCTGTGATTTTATTAATTATACTCATAAACCCCTTGCTTTGATTGATTGTTGCTTGTTTGACTATTTACTTTGTGTTTAGAGATTGTTTGCGGGGTGTACAACCGTAGAGTTTAGTTGGGTGTGTTAATTGATTGAATTCAACGGGTAGGCACCTTCTTAGAGACCGAGAGGTGATAGGAAGTAAGGTCGTCTCATAGCTTTTACTTGTTAGGATTAGGATCGCGCGAGAGTGGGTTCGGTTCTTTTCGGGTTTGGGTTTGTGAGCGATTAGTTGATCTAGTTTAAGTTAAACCAAATTGTTCCTCTATCCTTGGTTGCGTAGTATTCGTTTCCATTAAGGTCATGTGTCAGTGAGTCCGAGAGGAGAGTCGACATTAGAACACTTTAGCAATTCGTTTCCCGGTTTGTTCTTAAAATCAATTAAGTGTAAGTTAGGGTTTGTTAGTGAGACCGAGAGGTGATCTAGCTTTCTTGAGCGAGCCTTAGTTATGTCATCCTTAGATACCGGTGTCGTGAGATTATTCAATCCATTAGCTCGTTAGACCTTCAATATGATTCTTACCTAGGTAGACGTTTTTTCTCCATTGTTAGTCTCATTCGTAAAGTTTCGTTAAGTCTTGTTAAGTTAAGTCTTTTAATTTAGTTAAAGTAAGTTAGGTCAAGTAGTTAATTAAAAATCATTTAAAAAATATTATTCTTGGGAAGGTCTTGTCTAGGGTTAGTGATCATAGACGTTTTCACGTGTCCTCGTGTTCGATACTCGGACTTCCTTAGCTCTATATTACTTAAGATCGGTACACTTGCCGGTTGTGTGTAGTTTTGTTAGGAAAATCCGTTTTATAAATTTAAAGCTTAGTTGTGAGTTCCGTAGAAACAAACACCTTTAGACACACATCAGGGAGTGTTCAAGAAATTTAGACCATAATCCAGCATTTGATTCTGAATCCATTGAACTTGTGCACAGTAGGCAGATGCAACAATGTACTCAGCTTCAGCAGTTGAGATGGACACTGTAGTTTGTTTTTTGCACTTCCAAGACACTAGCCTGTCTCCCAGAAATTGACATCCACCAGAAGTTGACTTTCTGCTATGTTGTATCCATCATAATCATTGTCAGTATAAGCAATTAGATCAAAGGAATGGTTCTTTGGATACCATATCCCCAAATATGGTTTTCCTTTCAGGTGTATCTGAAGATCCTCTTGACAGTAGTCATGTGAGAAACCTTAGGAGATGAGTGGAATCTTGCACATACACATACAACAAACATAATATCTGGTCTGGAAGCAGTTAAGCACATCAAGGATCCAATTTTGGCTCTATATTCATGTTCATCAGTAGGCTCCCCATTTTCATCTGCTATCATTTTCTCATAAGTGTCCATTGGAGTTGAAGCAGTTTTGAAATCTTGACACTTGAACTTGTTCAATATGTCCTGCATATACTTTGACGGACATAAGAAAATACCATCAACCTTTTGATGAACTTGCAATCCAAGAAAGAAGTTAATTTCGCCCATTGAGTACTTGGATTTCATCACTTCTTCAAATTCCAGACACATTTGTTCATTTTTGGAACCAAAAATAATATCATCAACATAGACTTGAAGTAAGAGTAAATCTCTTCCTCTCTTCTT
The DNA here is from genome assembly GCF_021521415.1 of Bidens hawaiensis. Taxonomy (NCBI): domain Eukaryota; kingdom Viridiplantae; phylum Streptophyta; class Magnoliopsida; order Asterales; family Asteraceae; genus Bidens; species Bidens hawaiensis. The sequence continues at coordinate 362,586 of NW_027492672.1, forward strand.
GTAAAAGAGGGTCTTCTCAATGGCTCCCCTTTGGAATCCATTAGCAAGCAGGTGGTTTGATAACACATCATACCAAGCTCTTAGAGCTTGATGTAGTCCATACAAAGCTTTGTTCAACTTATATACTCTGTTAGGATAATCAAGGTCCTCAAATCCTGGTGGTTGAGTCATATACAACTCCTCTTCTATTTTTCCAATCAGGAATGCAGACTTGACATCCAATTGGAATACCCTTATGTTCTTTGAGGTAGCATAAGAAAGGAATATTCTTACTGACTCAAGTCTTGCTACTGGAGCAAAAACTTCTTCAAAGTCAATCCCTTTTTCTTGTAGGCATCCCAGTGCAACCAATCTTGCTTTGTTCTTAATCACATTTCCTCTCTCATCCCTTTTGTTTCTAAAAACCCATTTTGTTCCAATTGCATATCTGTTTCTTGGCTTATCTACGAGTTCCCAAACTTGCAGATCCCTGAATTGTGCCAACTCCTCTTACATTGCTTCTACCCAAAAATTGTCTTTCAAAGCTTGAACAATGTTCTTGGGTTCAATTTGGGATAAAAAGCAGGAGTACAAACAAATATTTGCAGATTCAGATGCACTTATTGTAACTCTTTCATTTATATCACCAATGATGTTCTTAGGAGGATGATTTTTCTCAACATAAGAGGATTGTACTATCACATTAGTAGACAAATTAGAATCTAGATTTGTGTCATTGAGATCAGGTTCATCAATCACCAAGGTATTTGTTGCATCATGAAATTCAGGTGCTTCGTCATCATTTTGATTTGAAGTGGATGCTCCATTGTTTCCAAGATTTAGGCTTTGAAACAAATCTTCAAATCTTTCCCTTGTTTCAGCATGATCTTGACTGTTTTGGTTGCTTGGATCCTCCTCATCCAAGACATGGTCTTGATTAGCATGTTCTAGATCTTGTCTTTGATCATAACCTTATTCATGATTTTGAACTTGATCTTGAACTTGGTCATCTTCAATATTTGAGAGATCTCTTATAAAGTTGTATTCACTTCTTTTTCCAGCAACCTTGGACCATAACTTATCCTAGTCCATTTTCTTCTTAGAATTTTCTTCTTGAATACTTGTCTTGTACTATGTTTCATCAAAATCTTCAGGATAAATCTTGAAAGATTTGATTAACTTTTCAAGGTCAAATAACCATGAAGCTCCATCTACAGTATTGAACTGATTCTCATTAAAAATCACATCAGAGGATTCAACTATACTCAGATGATCTTTCACATAGACTCTATAGGATTTTGATTGTGTTGAATATCCAACAAAGAAGCAATCCAAGGATTTTGATTGAAACTTGTTAAGGTAGTCCTTGGTGTTCAAAAGTGAACATTTGCATCCAAATGGCTTGAGAAACTTGATGTAGGGCTTCCTTTTGAACAACATCTCATATGAAGTCTTGTTATGACTTTTGTTGAGAAGAACCTTGTTCTGAACATAGCAAGCAGTGTTCATAGCTTCTTCCCAAAAGGTAACACGCAAGAAAGCATCTGCAAGCATGGTTCTTGCAGCTTCAATGAGTGTTCTATTTCTTTTTTCTGCAACTCCATTCTGTTCAGGAGTTCTAGGAGCACTAAAAAAAATAGAATTCCTTTTGCATTGCAAAACTCATCCATTGCTCCATTTTTGAACTCAGTTCCATTGTCACTTCTCATAACCTTTACCTTGCATCCAACTGATTCTCAACCCTTGTCACACAGCTTTTAATCAATTCAGCAGTTTCATCTTTGGAGTTTAGGAAATACACCCATGTATATCTTGAGTAGTCATCAATAATCACCAAGCAATACCTCTTCTTCCCTATACTTGGAACACTCACAGGATCAAAAATATCCATATGAAGAATTTCTAGTACACTTTCAATTGAATTTACAATCTTTGCTTTGTGTGATGACTTGTATTGTTTTCCTTTCTGACATGAGATGCAATTGTCTTCAAGTTTGAACTCCCTTGTAGACAAACCAATTACATGCTCACCTTTCACAAGTTTGTTCATGTTCTTTAAGTTCACATGACAAAGTTTTTTGTGCCACAATTTGCTTTCATTTTCAGTGCCTTTGATACAAAACAAGTACCTCCTCTTGAAATGGCATCCTTCATATTCAGTTCATACAAATTACCATTTCTTGGAGCCATCATCATGATCATGCCTGGAGGAATTACAAAGTCAGGTTTGAGAATAAAGAAATGAGAGTCAACAAACCCAACTTTATAACACATTTGTGAGATGCTCAAAAGGTGGTATTGTAATCCTTCCACATGAAATACGTTATCAAATGTAACTTTTCCATTAGTCAAGATTCCTTTGCCCACTATCTTTCCACATTTCTCATCACTTCCAAAAGCAACTGATCCCTCAAACTTCTCTTCATAATTAACAAGTAACTTCTTGTCACAAGTCATGTAGCTGGAATGACACATGCTCTCTTCTCATTCTTTCATGGTTTCTTATCATTTTGGGAGTCATCTTTGGCAAATAAGGAAGTTTTTCAATTGATTCAGGCCTCTTTTGCCTCCTTTTACTTTTGGCAACTGAGATCTCTTCACTTGATATTTGATTACTTGAGTCACTTAAGTCATCCTTGTTCAGACAGTCTTCATCAAATTCATCTTATAAAACTTGCACACCAATAGATTTCTCATTTTCCATTTCTTCTTTCAATATAAACTCTCCATCTTCATCAACTGTGACCATATCATAATGCTCAATGAAGTCCTCTTTGTCTTTGAACACATCTCTAAATTGATTCACGTAAGCTTCTCTCTTCTCCTTATTAACTTTCAGTGAGTAGTTGTTGCTGAAAGGTGGAGAAACAACCTTATACTTATCTTCTTCCTTATCTTGTTCAAAATCCCACATATATTTCCAGTAGACACTAGAATTTTCAAAAAATCATTTTCAACTTGTAGAGTGGTATTCTTCACCTTCACTTCAACTACCATTTTCTTCAAGCATTCAATTTCTGTCACATACCTTGACTGAATTCTGTAACTATCCATACAATCTTCTTCAAGGCTTTTGATTCTGTCTTCATAAGTTGAATCACTTGCTTGATACACATTAATCATGCTTTTCTTTTTGAAGCATTCACTTTCTAACTTTCCAACCTTCACATTTAATGCATCAATTGTTTCAAGTAATTCAAGTGTGGAGTTTGAATGTACCTAGCTTGAAGAGGATTCAGCTTCATTTTCTATATTGTCCATGAAAGCCAAATTAGCCTTTTCCATCTCACTTGCATGATCACTCCAGTCAAATTCTCCTTCTTGTTGACATGTCAATGCAACAGTTCCCTGATTTCTTGGTTGATTGGTATTGTTGTTTCTTTGGATGTTGTTGTTTTGAGCTGGTGGATTTGGATTTCTCTATAAATTTTGATTTTGGTTATGAGGAATAACTTGCTGGTTGAGATGTTGCTGTTGGTTGAAGTTGTTGTTATAGTTTCTCTGCTGCCCTTGCTGAAATGGATAATTGTTTCTTGGCTGATTGAACTGATTATTCTGGAAGTTTCTTGGTCAGTTGCATTATCTTGCAAAGTGTCCAGGTTGTTGAAAATTATAGCATATTGCTTTTGATTTGTCAAAACTTGTCCTCTCATTTGGTCCAGACACCAATGATCTTCCTGTCCTGTTGAATAATCTTTTGCTTCTCAAGGCCAACATGGTTGCCTGCCATTTAAGATCCATATCTTCAAGATCATCCACTCAAGATCATCTTGAACAATGTTGATATGGATCATATTTTTGGCGACAAAGGCATTATATGAATCTGTGAACATAGAAAATAATGCTTGGTATTCATTCCCTTGACCACCCTTGTTACCACCAAATGAGGTATGCCCGCTTGCCATTGACACAGAATCTTGATCATCAATTAGTTGGAAATTGAACCTTGAAGGTCCACTTTGATGGCTTGGCTTCCAGCAACAAAGCTTCTTGGAGATTCAGTAGCTCGCTCAATTGGTTCTTCAATGATTGGGACTTGCTGTTGATTCTTGGTGGTCAAGTTGCCCATTGGTTCAATGAGTGCATTTGACACTTGGAAGGAAGGCTTGTCTTCTTTAATCATCTCATTCTCAATCATCTCTATCTCAGCAGCTTTTAAGAAGCAAATCACATCATCCAATTTGAGTGCATCATAATTTGATTTCTGTCTGATAAACTTGCTGGTAGTGTACCATTCTTTGGACAAAGAAGATAACAACTTTGTATCCAAATCGACATCAGTCACCACATAGTCTGTTGTCCTGATTTCATTCACAATGGTCAGGAACCTTTCAAGCACCAACTTCAACCTCTCACCATCCTTGTATTTGAACCTATCAAGCTGTTGCTTCAACCTCTCCTTCTTTATGTTCTTAAATTTAGTGTTCCCTTCAAACATTTCCAGAATAGCATCATACATTGCTTTGGCAGTCTGATGATGAGCAACTTTTGTGAGGATCTCCCATGACAATGCCGGTTTCAACATAGCCAATGCTCAGTCATCGACTTTCTTCATTCTGACTTCAATAGTTTGATTGTTGTTGGTCCCATCAGGCACATATGGTCCATTTTTTATGGAGTTCCACATTTCTACATCCTTTTAGCATACTGCAACCTCAAACAACATTTTCCATTTAATGAAATTCTCCTGTCCATACAACCTTGGATTTTTGTTAGTTGAGACTTCTTGCTCCTCGTATCCAGACATATTTTTGGTATTTTTGTAAAATATTTTTCAAAATGAAAACAGAAACTTGAAAAAAGGATTTAAACTAAAACTCAAATAAACTTTTGAAAATATATCAGATCTGATGAATCTGGACCGATTAAAGCAAGATTATGAGTGAAAATAAAGAAGATCGGAAGGAAAAGAAACTTTTAAACCATAAAAGAGAGTAGATCTGAGTAAAGAAGAGCAGAGTTGCTGACGTCACTCTCCAATGGAATAGTGTTCAGCTGACATCACCCTTCGTCCTCAAATCAACCATATTCAGACAATATTCAGCAACTATTCTTCTCCAAACTAGCCAAACAAGCTCTGATACCACTTGTCAGTCCCGTATAATCACTAATCACTCAATCCATAGATGTCGCAATCCACACTATAAGTGTTGACAAGAAGGTTAACGACGGACTAAATTGGGAAAGAATAATAGTGTATTAAAGGCGGAATCAATAATACACTAATTGTTGCGTAAATGACACAATAAAGACAGACACACTCTTTAACTCAAAAGATTTCCATTAATAGAAAGATCGATTACAAAATAGAAATCATTTAGGGTTTCAAGAATGGAATGAATTGATTCTAGGCAGAATATCCGTACGAGAATATGTCATCCGTCAAATCGTTTTCAGTGAACAATGCAGGCGTCGTCTGTCGTAGGGGTGCCCTAAAATATTCCTTTTATAGGCGTGCCCTGACATCTGACATTCCTTCTAGAAACTATAATCATTAATACATAATAATAAACATATTACAAAAAGATTCTAAGTGTAAAGAAGGTCTTCGAGTAAGCTTTGCAACTTTTGTCATTTTCGATCAGACCTGGTAACCTTGAAGTGTGCTGGTGAACAGTTCTCCGGGTATACTTTACTTAGACTATTTTCCTTAGAAAATATTCTCCTTGCAGACTTCAATCCTCTTGACCATAGCAAACTTTGGTCGATATGATCCTACGAGCAAACTTGTTCTTCGGAATCCCTTCAACTCTTTGTCAAAGAATAACTTATTGAAAAAACTTCAAGTGTGCTGGAGCACTATAGAGTTTGCTAGGAGCACTGTAGCTTGATCGAAGTTGAACCTTGCCAGAGAAAGTCCTTAGAATATTTCTTGATCAACTTTCTTCAAGCGTGTTGGGACCACTGTTAATTAATCATAAACCTTGCTAGAACATCCAAATAACTTGGTATCAGCATGGTTTTGCCAAGAGTTTGCTAAAAAACAAACATTGCTTGACATGAAGAACAACCTTTCTAGACAAAGTGAACCCTGCTCGGAGTAACACTTAAGAGGACTTCTAGAAGATAACCTTGCTCGGAGAGCATAATACGTTTCTAAGATAAGTAAAACCTTGCTGGGAGGTCCAAATGTGCTCGGTATCCGTACTTAACCATATTTGGAGAGTGTTGAGAAGATTCCAATCTCCCTTAAGTATTTTCTCATAAAATCTTCGACCCAACAAATTTAGAGTCCAAGAAAAATATTTTGGTGATTGTAATCATTAGTTTGGTGTTTGTGATTCATATAAGAAAAATATTTTGGTGATTGTAATCATTAGTTTGGTGTTTGTGATTCATATGCATACTTTAATTGATGTGATGATGAATCAAACTATGTGTGTCTAATTCTCGTTGTGTTCTCTCCCGAATTTTAAGGTTTTCAATTGAATACTTGTTATTCGTTTATGTTATATGTGGGATAGTATTTTGATCTTATGATTATATGCTATGGTGATTATGAGTTTGATTAGTAATTGTTAGTATACTGTGATTTCTGTTCTTGACCATCATTTCTTGGTGCCATAGTCAATCGGGATTTATTGGAAGGGAATTAGGGTTGGCTCTTTAAAACTAATTATCGAGTGACAACCTTGTGTTTTTACAATCCAAGTACTTAGTCCTCTTTTATCACAATCAAGAGCATTCTCATGAACTCTGTCTATGTAGTTCATCCCAAAAGTAAACGTTAACATTATCAACCTTGGAAACCTGAAACCAGGATAGAGCATTCTTTTTATTAATTCAGTTAAACTTGTTAAATTGTTTTTACATATTTTCGTGAATCAAATCAACCAACCAGATACTTGAGTTTATTTTCTGCATTTAGTTTAATATAGATTAATTACAATGCTACTTAGTAACACATTTTCCACAAACTCTCTGTGTTAGACACCCTCTTACCGCTATATAATTAGTTGTAATCGGTTTATTTTTTTTGAGTGAGTCTTCGACATCACGTCAAATTTTGGCGCCGTTGCCGGGGAGTAGTGCGCAACGTGTGTTAGCTTTAGCAGTTTTTGTTTGTTATTTTTGGGTTTACGCTGGTTATGTTAGTGTGCAGGTACTTACAGGTGTATGCATACTAGAGGCTCTAACAGGTCATCAGCACTAGTTATCTATCCTGAGATTGTACGAACACTTCGAAGAAACCGAGTCCTACTTAGGAGAACAAGCTTCTTGGTTCTCCAACTGCATCAAACTGCACCATGGAATCACCAATTCCCACTTCAGGTCATACATTGCCATCTACACCTCCACCAATCACTACTACCATACCCAGTACATCAAGTGAATTGAAACCAACTCACACAACCGAACCCATAGCTGCTCATTTCACCTACTCAACATCATCAACATTGCCACCTATTACCAACCCTTTCCCTACCTTTGATGCATCATCATAATCTCAACAAAACCAATAGCCAACCTTTCAAAAACCACTATCAAGTTACCAATATCAACCACCACCCTTCATGCAATATTCAAGAATACAAGGTGAGGGTTATGGGTATGGGTTTGACAGTGAATTTGAGGGGTATGAAGTGGAAGGTTACTACACTGGAGGTGATGGAAGTCAAAGGGTAAATTCGGGAAATTTTGCTTATGGTCAAGGGTAACAAAAGGAACCGGTGCAAGAACTTAAGAGACAACCACTGCCGGTTGTCCAACAACAAGTTCAACCGCCACCAGTTATTCAACAACAACAAGCTCCATAACAAGTGCATACACAAGGGAAACAACAAGATCAACAATTTCAACAAAAAATGGACCAACCACAGTTTCAACAACTTGCACCTCCAAGGCCCGTTTATAGGCAAATGGGTCAACCATGAGTACCAATGGGGGTACCAAGAAGGCATGCAAGAGAAATGGTAAGGGGGATTGAAGTCCATTTCCGACCGATAATTACTAATAATCCGTCTCCGGAGGTTATTCCTCAAAATCAACAAGGGAGGACATTTGAGGTGAGAACAAATTCCCTCCAAAGTCTACCAAAGTATAAGGGTCTAGCAACGGAGGAACCTTACTTTCACTTGGAGGCATACGACTCCATTTGCAACACGATTGGTGGTCAAAGTTTTACATCGTAAGAGGTTCAGTTGGTCTTATTTCAATTTTTGTTAGAAGATAAGGCAAATAGACGGTTTTACACTTTGCCTTCAGCATCCATTTATACTTGGGCCGAAATGCAACAAAGATTTTTTAAGAATTTTACACGGCTCAAAAGACCAATGATGCAAGAAGGAGTTTGAGAACTTTCCAACAACAATCGGGTGAAATGTTTCAAGAAGCATTTGAGAGGTTTAACATGATGATTAAAAATTGTCCTAATCTTGGTATTGCTTTATAGGAATTGTTGAATGCGTTTAATGAGGGGTTGAGTATGGAAGATGAACAGGATTTGAGGTCAATCACAAACGGTACATTTGGTACTAACTATGAACAAGATGATTGGGCATATTTGGAATAAATGGCGGTCACTTCAAAAAGGAAGGCTCAAACTGGAAGAAGAGCAAGACCAACAACTTGAAGACCACAAGTACAAGTCATGGAAGAAGGAGGGGTACAAACCACTAATCAAGTAATTGATGTTTTTTCGAATTGTAACGAGTTGGATCATGCTTCGGAGGTATGTGCGGTAGGTCAAGTACAAGTGGAGGAGGTGAAAGCACTTCAAGGGGGGGGGTTGGTAGGAATTACAATACGAACTCCAACACCTGTCACCCCGGGTTGAGAAATCATCCGAATTTTCGTTTTGAAAATCCGGCTACTCAATCCAACCCGAACTTTCAGGGAAATTATGTTCCTCGCCAACAATATAATAACCAAGGTACTTTTCATGGCAGGAATAATCAAGGGTTTCAAGGCCAAGGAGGTTGCGGTTAAAGTGGGCCTGCGGTTCAAAGCTCATCAAGTGAAAATCAGGTTATGGACATGTTGAAGTTGATGCAACAAGACATGCAACGGAGAAATCAACTTGAAGCTAGAATGCAAAAGGATGAAGTTCAAGATAAAGCCATTCAATCGTTGACCACACAAATGGGTCAAATCACAACCGAAGTGTTAGAATTAAAGAAAAATAAAGGCCAATTACCTAGCTACACTAAAGTGTATCTAGAGGCCTTATTTTGAAAAAATAAACACAAAAGTGGCCCAAAAGTGTATCTAGAGGCCTTATTTTGAAAAAATAAACAGGCTACCACAATGTGGCCCACGTTCCAATGATTGTTTTGACAGGTAGCACGTCTGAAATGGAGGCCAGTAGCCCAAGTTAAGCCCATTTTCGTGAAACCCCTTTTGAAGCACGATCTTGGGCCTCCAGAAACATAATGGCCTGGTCTTCTACACTTGGGCCCATATCAGGTCCTCAAAAGGAGGAGATGTGGGAGGTGTTCAAACAGGTAAAAGTGAATTTACCTCTACTCGAGGCAATTAAGCAAGTACCCGCCTATGTTAAATTTTTGAAAGAATTGTGCACCAAAAAAAGGCAACAAAAAGTGCCTAAACGGGTGGATTTAACTGAGCGGGTAAGTCCGGTTTTAAAAGGAGATCTTCCTCCTAAGATCCAAGATCTAGGAACGCCCTTCATTAATATTCAAGTTGGCTATTTTCAAATGTCTAGGGCGTTACTAGATCTTGGGGCCGGAGTAAGCATTCTCCCGGGGGGTTGATATGACCAATATGACTTTGGTCCCTTGAAACGTTTTGAGTACATGGTTGTATTGGAGAATTTGTCTCATAAACTCCCCCATGGAATCGTGCGGGATTTAATTGTGAAAGTGGAGGATTTTTATTATCCTGTGGATTTTTTGGTGTTAGATTATTCATCGGGTGACCAAAGTCAACAACAAAATGTTATCTTGGGTCGACCATTTTTGAACACTGCTCATGCAATCATTGATTGCAGATTTGGTAGCGTTAATATGGCGTTTGGTAATCAAAAAATGCGTCTTAATGTTTTTAAAAACATTGCTAATTCTTTGAGTGGTGAAGAATGTTTTATGACAGTTGTGGTGGCTCATTGTATTCCTCATGAATATGATGAAGATTGTGTGGAAGCTTGTATTTGTGATGATTCTGAACAGGTACACGTGTGCGCATTACGGATGGAAGAACAAAAGCAAGATGTTTTAGCTATGCAAGAGGGAAAGCCACCGTGGACACACCAATTTGAGAGCTTACCAACAGAGATTAACTCAGATACAAAACCATATTTGGAGTGCCCCCCCCAGCGGTTGAATTGAAAGAACTTCCAAGCCCTTCCGGTTATCATTGCTTCTAACTTGGAGGAAGATCAAGAGAGGGCGTTGGTAAAGGTTTTGGGAGTATATAAGGCTGCCACTGGATGGACACTTGCAGATTTAAAGTGTATTAGTCCTTCGATTGTTATGCATAAAATAATTACTGATGAGGAGGCTAAACCAACAAGGGAGACTCAAAGAAAATTGAACCCGAATTTGCGAGAAGTGGTGAAAAAGGAGGTGGTTAAGTGGTTGGATGCGGGGATCATTTATCCATTTCAGACAGTGCATGGGTGAGCCCGACACAGGTAGTACCCACGAAAGTAGGCATCCAGGTAAAAAAAGGTGATAATGGTGAACAATTCGCCACCCGACCGTTAACCGGGTGGCGAGTGTGCATTGATTATAGAAAATTGAATAATGCCACCTCAAAAGACCTTTTTCCATTACCATTCATTGATCAAATAGTTGAAAAACTTTCTGGTCAAAAATATTATTGTTTTTTGGATGGATATTCGGTTTACAATCAAATTGCAATTCATCCCGATGACCAACATAAGACCACCTTCACTTCTCCATATGGTACTTTTGCCTTTAGGAGAATGCCATTTGGACCGTGTAATGCCCTGGCTACTTTTCAAAGATGTATGATAAACATTTTTTCTGATATGGTCGGGGATTCACTTGAAGTTTTTATGGACGATTTTTCCATTTTTGGCTCAACTTTCGAGTCGTGTCTCAATGATTTAGAAAAGGTTTTAAAACGATGTGTTGAGACAAACTTGCTGTTGAGTTGGGAAAAAAGTAACTTCATGGTGCAAGAGGGCATTGTGTTGGGTCATGTGGTTTCAAGTAGGGGATTGGAAGTTGACCAAGCTAAAATAAAAGTAATTTCATCTTTACCACCCCCGAAAAATGTCAAAGGGTGAGATCATTTTTGGGACATGCTGGATTCTATAGGAGATTCATTAAAGGTTTTAGTGCAATTTTAAAACCTTTATGTAACCTCTTATTGAAGGATGTCCCCTTTGAGTTTACTGATGAATGTTTGCAAGCGTTTGACAGTTTGAAGGAAAAGTTAGTGCAAGCACCCATTTTGCAATTGTTGGGTCCATATTTGGTGGTTTGTGCTTAGTTATGTGTTTATTGGGTTTAGTGTTGGGCTATGTATGTAAACCGAGACCACTAAGGGATCTCGGTGGGCTTTGGGCTTTACTTTGGGCCTGAATATTAGCTTCCCTATATATAGAGAATACATGTATAGGGTTTAAGAGTTGTTAACGAGAGCAGAAAGTGAGAAGAACTAGAGGGTTGTTCATTCTCATTATTATCAAGTATTGTAAGTTCTTAAGCACCCGACGTATTCAATAATATACGTGTGTTTTGAAGCAATCGTGTGTTACTTTACTTGTTATTTTCGTGTTCTTGAATCACCGAGTGTTGGTATTCCGCACCAATACTCGTCTGGTTGATATCATATTGTAGTGATCCAGATTCGGGACTTACAACAATCACCAGATTGCTCAAGCCCGTTTGAAATCATGTGTGATGCTAGTGATAGCACGGTGGGAGAAGTATTGGGTCAAAGAGTGGAGAAAAATCCGGTGGTGATATATTATGCGAGCAAAACTTTATCCGAGGCACAATTGAATTACACCACTACAGAAAAAGAGTTACTTGCGGTGGTGTATGCCTTGGACAAATTTCAGTCGTATATTTTGGGAAGTAAAGTTGTGGTGTATTCGGATCATAGCGCGGTCCGATATTTAATGGAGAAGAAAGATGCAAAACCACGTTTGATTCGATGGGTGTTATTGTTACAAGAATTTGATCTTGAAATCTGGGACAAGAAAGGTTGTGAGAGTGTAGTGGCGGATCACTTGTCTTGGATTCCACTTGAAGGTGTTGACGATCCGATGGACATAAATGAAAAGTTTCCGGATGAACAGTTGCTCACCGTCTCAACCGCACCATGGTATACCCACTATGTTAATTATTTAGCCACGGGTGCGATTCTGGAACATTGGTCAAATAAACGGAGGCAACAGTTCATGTCCCAAGTCAAGCAATACATATGGGATGAACCGGACCTTTTCAAGGTTGGAGTGGATCGAGTTCTTAGAAGATGTATACCCAATAATGAAGTGCAAGAGATTTTGACACATGCTCATTTGTCAGCATGTGGAGGCCATTTTAGTGGCTCTAAAACGGTGTATAAATTACTTACACGCGGGTTCTATTGGCCAACACTTTTCAAAGATGCTAATGAATATGCCCGACAGTGCTTGAATTGTCAACGAAGGGGGGTATATCAAAAAGGAATGAAATGCCTTTACAACCCATTTTGGTGGTTGACATTTTTGATGTTTGGGGCATAGATTTTGTGAGCCCGTTTTGCGAACGCGTGTGGGTACTTATACATTCTTTTGGAGGGTGATTATGCTTTGAAATGGGTTGACGCGATTGCAACAAGAACTAATGATCACTCCATGGTGTGCAAGTTTGTACAAGCTAACATTTTCTCAAGATTTGGTATCCCAAGAGTAATTATAAGTGATGGTGGATCACACTTCAAGAACCTCACGTTTGGTAAACTGTTAAAACATTATTGTGTTAATCATCGAATTGCAACACCTTACCACCCTCAAACGAGTGGCCAAGTTGAAGTTTCCACTCGCAATATTAAGGAAATTTTGATGAAAACGGTTCGAGTGGATAGGAAAGATTGGCCGATTAAGTTGGATGATGCGTTATTGGCATATCGAACCGCTTACAAGACACCTATTGGTACCACTTCTTATCGGTTGGTGTATGGGAAGTTTTGCCACTTGCCAATGGAGTTGTCTCACCGGGCATTATGGGCAATTAAGAGTGTTAATATGGATTATCATGAAGCCGGCAGGTTGACGAAGTTAAAGTTGATTGAACTAGAGGAAATCCGGGATGAAACGTACGAATGTGCCTTGGCTTATAAAGAAAAGTTAAAAAGGGTGCATGATGCTAAGATAAGGAAGAGAACATTTGAGGTTAGGCAAAAAGTGTGGTTGTACAATTCGAGACTCAAATTGTTTCTTGGGAAGCTAAAAAGAAAGTGGATGGGTCCGTATGTCATCACAAGAGTAGGGAGGTTTGGTGATGTTGAAATTGAAGATATGCAAAATCAAGTTAAACAATTTGTCAATGGACATCACCTCAAACCATACCTAGAAGGTAAAGATCTTAATATGCTTGAAGATGATAAGGTGAGTTTCCTCCTAAGCTCACCGGATGTTTCCACTTCGTAAAGGTCCAGGTATGTTATATAAGTTAGTTTAGCTTTTTGTTCAAATTTGGTTTTAAAAATTACCTTCCTCGCTTTGTAGTATGTCCAAATCAAGTGTGGGGAAATTCCTTACCGATGTTGGGGACAACTCGCGCTTTCATGGGGGGTAGGGTAATTATTATTTTATTTCTAGTTTATAATTTTTATAAGTAAGTTTATGGTCACGTGTTATTTTTGTGTATTGATCTTAAAAAAACAAAAATATATATATATATATAAAGAGAGTAAACCGTGGACCACGGTGTAGACCGTGGGCCACGGTGAAGTAACCGTGAAGCACGGTGGCAGGCCACACCATGGTACGGTGTGGTCTGCCCGATTTGACACAAGTGAACCGTAGCACACGGTGTAAACCGTGGGCCACGGTCCATAAAATATGGATGAACAAAATCATGTAAATCTTGGACCACGGTGTGAACCATGGCCCACGGTGCGGTCGCAACAATAATTTGAGAGCCGGTTTTTGGGTTAATTGAAAGAGAAAATCTTATTTTAAAACCATTTTAAACCACATATTATACATGCCTTCATTATTTACTTCAATTTTTACCATCTCAAACCATCTTTTTCCCAATTCCTCTCTACAAACTTTAAACCTCATATCATAGCTTCTTCATATCACCATCAATTTCAAAGATTTTTAACCCTATATGGATTTTCGTGAGGATTAACAATAACAAGCCTAATTCCACTCATTGTTAATTGTTACTCCGTTTTTTGAGCATTGGGGTGACGAATTTCTTAGGAAATTTTGGGGGGTTTTTATTATTGTGTGAAGAAAGTATTAGTTTTCATCCTATTCAACAATCAATGTATGTTCTTTGTCAATTTCCTTGAATACATTGAAAATTTTTTAAGGTAGAATTGAATTGATTTGAACTATACTCACTTGCTTGTTTGAGGAATTAGTATAATGGTTGTACATTATGGTTTTGGATAATGGATAAGTGTTATAAACATATGGTTGTTATACTGATAAGTTGGAAATCATGTGTTGAAGCAATTCTTGAAATTTTGGTAAATTGATTAACTAGTGAATATCCACAACCATAGTAACAAGCAAGTGGGGAGAGGTGTATGTTGAATTAACTTGGTTTGTTTGGGTTGATTGTAGTGTGTAGATGGGTAGAACCTCGGATAAAGGAAAAGGGAAGGCCTCATCTTCTAGAGGCCTGGCAGCCCAAGCAAAAAGGCAGAGATTACACAAAGAACAAGCATGAGTGCATGTACCAACTGAAAAACCCAATTGGAGGGGTAAGGTGTTGTCAACGTATGTGCCAGAATGGCAAGCGGAACTATTAATGGATAAAATGGCCACTTTGCATAATAAGAGTGAGGGGTATATATGCGAAAAAGAGGTGACAGACACCGGATTTGAGGCGTTTGGGATATTTGACAAATTTGAAGCGTTAGGTTAGGAAGCGGTGCTTAAATGTTATGATGGAGAGCATAATACTTTGTACGATTGGGAAATTGAGGAATGGGTGTCAACGTTAAGATGTCCCACGTATAAAAAAGGTCATGATATGAAACTTATCAGAACAGTGGGAGGACAAGAAGTTGTGATGTCGTTTAACACGTTTAATCAGATTGCCCTATTTGACAGCAAACCGAGCAACTCGTATGTATACCCATCAGTCAAAGATTTTTTGAAAGTCCCGACAAGCATCCACAATGGCATAACATGTTGGAAAAGGTTCTAAATGGGGGTCGAGGTTTGAGTACCAAATTAGGAGGAAGGACCTAAAGATCGAGGCGAAGCTGTTGATGTCGATTTGTTTGTACAATGTGGTGCCTCGTTGGGGGAGGGATATTTCAATTGTGAGAAATAGTGACATTCCCATTTTGTACGCTTTGATGTGCGGGAAACCACTCATCTCTTTCCGTTATTTGGTGATGCACAACATTTGGATCAGTCGCGAAAGCAACAAGCGGAAATTAATACTGCATTGTCGACTGATCACAACATTATTGAAGAATCATGGTGTGATTAATGAGAATTCTTGGGAATGACTAAAGTGTTCAAGTAATTCAAGTTGTCGGATCTACCAGAATGGATATATACACAAACTGATAGACATCATCAGCTTGTGAGCGATAATTTGAGATGGAGGGTGATAATAGAATATGTGGAAGCGGGGGTTGATGAACAAGTGCAAGAAGTGGAGGATATAGGTGAACCGGAGTACATGGATGTAGGTGGTGGTAGTGGTTCCCAACATGGGGGTTGGGATTATTCTGCGGGTTATGATTCATATGGTAACAATTGGGCCCATATGGGGTTGATGAACGAGGTGGTAGAGAGGCATAGGCCTTCAACATATGAAAATTGGTTGGAAGAATCTCCTGCTTTATTTTACCATCAGATCTTCATGGGGGCTTATGCTGAGTGGGCCGAAAAGGAGAGGCATGACAGATTGGAGATGTGGAACCGTGTCCAAGCTTACGGGCGGGATCATGAGATGAATATGCGATATATGGATGATAGGAACAAACGCGTGTATGATCAATGGCATGCAGGTGAACCGATTGTACCGGATCCACCAATTGTGGATTACACGACCCTACCACCATATGACGGTTCTGTACGTTATGCTGAACCACCTCTTCATCACTAAATCTGTGTATATCCAATGCAATAAATGGCATCACCACCACCACAAGGAGAAGGTAGAAGCGGCGGCGATATGGTGTTTAATTTTAGGCAATTTTCGGACTTCATGACGTCCATCTTTGGGCCGGCCCAACTGCTTTACTTCTGGTTAAGTCTCATCGTACCAGGAGAATACCGTTCTGTATATTTCTGTATAGTTGTTATCATATTTTTTTTATTGTTGGGTGGATGGGTGGAGGATGAAATACTTATGATTAAAGTATTGTGGGTTGTGATGGAAAGACGGGTGTTTTTAGGTAATAGTTTGTTTGCTTTCTTTGTCTCAAAACCATACATTGGGGACAATGTATCTCAAGTGTGGGGATGTGGAAATTTTTGATTGTTTAAAATAAATAAATAAATAAATAAAAATCAGAAAAGGATTTTAGAAATTTTAAAGAAACCGGAAAGCAGTAAGATTGGTGGGGTAAAGTTCGAGTCCCTTTTCATGGTCACAATTCCCTACATAACATGTTTGCCTAGTTGTTTTCAAAAGAAGGTTGTATAGTATTCTAATCAAGGTTAGCATGTTTTCGGTGTAATAACTTGCATAACATGTTCGTTTACACTGAAAATAAGGATTTGTGAGAAAGTTGAGATTTCTCCGATAGAACTTGTGCAATTAGTGCATTTTGAGACCTTAGCTTGGCATGAATGCAAAAGTGATAGAGGAAATTAGGTTAGCCTCGTCTGGATGAGTGCGAGTGTGGGTATTGGGGGTTGGGCCTCATACATTACATATATGAGCGTGGATAATGAGAGGGGCGGGGGGTTGGTTTGTTGGTGCATGATGCCAGTAGTTCATTTATCTCATGTCTATTGTGTCTGTAATCGCTACGTTGTTCTTATGTTTTGATGAACGTGTTAGTTTTAATGTTGGTTTTAGCGAACTTGTAGCTCGGCGAAGTTAGGGACAACTTCGCCTAGGGTGTTAGGCGAAGTTGTCATAGTATTTAACCTAACTTGCGCCGTTTGCATTAGTAGACCTTTTGGCAGATCTGGTTTGTAAGCAGTAGAGATACTTTTTTGGTGTTTTGTTTCTTTACATCGATATAACAAGTAATCATTTGTTCTTACATGTTTCGTGTTATTTACATGTCTCTCGTGTAATCACTCGTATCGTATACGTAGGAGATTCCGCACCCTCGTGTTACGAGACACTCTTATGTAGATCTGGCTGGGAACCTACAATTGGTATCAGAGCGTTTACTCGTGACTGTGTGGTTCGGGATTATCACACGAGTGTTAAAATTATTCCGCTAGACTTTTTGCGGAATCGTTTCACGTAAAAACACCATTCTTTTGTCTGTATCTCAACAATACCCTCCAAATCACACACCCTATTACTCTCACAGCCATCGAAATCCGAGATTCAACCTAACAATCACTGCAGATTCTCTAACGAAGTTGCTGTCAGGTGGAACTAGGGTTTTGGCAAAGATATAACATCAGGCGAAGTTAAGGGACTGCTAAGTTGTTCTATAGCGAAGTTAACTAGTGAACTTAAGACCCATCGAACTTAGCTTATTCATATAACTTCGCCATAAGCGAAGTTACTGTGTTGGCGAAGTTATCTTAACTTCGCAATATACTGTTTACAGTATACATTTTGTTTCAGTTTCATATCACGTTTCGATTAAGTATGACTTCGATAAACATCACTGAACTAGTAAAAATGGAAGTTGAAGCTGGGTCAACGACTAAAGCTCCAAAGTTACTTAAAGGCACTGATTTTGTTGCGTGAAAAGACAGATTTGTGCAGTATGTGAAATATCAAGATGCCAAGATGTGGGTATGTATTCAGGATGGATATATCCCACCAACAACAATGTTCAAAGGTCGGGAGCAACTTAAGAAGTATAATAAGATGGAAGATGATGATAAGAAGATGTATGAGGCAGAAAGTAAAGCATTGGCAGCAATAACCATGGCACTACCTCAAGAGATTCTACGCACGTTTAGAAAGTACAAGTCCGCTAGAGAATTTTGGGAAGCGTTAGAAAACCGCTATGAAGGAAACGTTGGAATTCGAAACTCAAAGTCAAAATTGTTGAAAACTCAATTCTCGGTGTTCAAGTGCTTTAAGAATGAATCACTTGACGACATCATCACAAGATACTATCACTTGATGACAGAAGTGAACAACTACTTCATAAAATACACGGAGGCTGAAATTGTAGAAAAACTTCTGGATGCTCTGCCACCAAAATGGGATATATACACAGTTTTGATGAGAGAAGATAAAGAGTTTGAAACCTTTGATCTAGAAATGGTAGTCAACAAGTTACGCAATTATGAGCTTAATATGATAAGAAAAGAGACTCCTACTGATTAGGTTCAGGATCCGGGAATGTATGGTGCAAAAGGCTCTCCAAACTCAAGCCCTAAACCAGAATCGGCTGCTTATTACTCCGGTGGTGAATCAAACTCTACTCAAGATGGTCATGTGGTGATGAATGTGGATGGAGATATATGCTTTGTAGCTGGTGGAAGTAGTTCTTCAAAACCCCAATCCTCAGTCGGTAACTCTTCCACTAGTTATTCAAGTGTAAATTACTCAAAGATGCCTATGAGTGTAAAATAATATATGGTTGTATGGTGGTATGCTTAAATGGTTGCAGGCCCTAATAATATTTTCGAAGGTTACAGGGTTGCAGACCCTAATAATATATGCAAAGGTTACGGGGTTGCAGACCCTAATAATATATGCGAAGGTTTTAGGGTTGCAGACCCTAATAATATGAAGGTTATAGGGCGAAATGCTCTTTAAAACGTATAGATAGTTTTGTGTGTAATGTACATGCTAGAAGAATGAAAGTATGAAAGAATGAAAGAAAGTATGTATGCATGTATGAAAGAAAGGTAGACATGTTAACTATGTAATATGTATATTCGGATTTGAATATATGTAAGTGTGTGAATGTATTATATGTTGCTTGATTAACTAAAACTCACTCAACGTAGCTGACTTTTAGTATGCAAGCCTGTAAATAGGTTAAAAGAGCTAGCGTAAGAATGGCCCATGGCATGGATTGAATGGTTGGCATATAAAGATGGAAGACATGATGTTTTATTTAATGATAATTTATGATGTTTTAAGACAAGTATTCTGTGGTTTGTAAGAAATGGTTGACTTTTATTATTCTGTGAAAAGTTTTAATTAACTATAATATTTAGAAATGTGTTTACGATTAAATCCAACGATAATGTAGGACCCGGGACCGTGGCCTTACAGATGATGATCCTCATGATAGTTACGATGAACCGTGTGATGATAGCGATGATGGTGATGATGGTGATAGCACCACGGGAGGAAATCAAGCGAGTCAACAACCTGAGGACTCATCAAAGGAAGCTTTACCGACAAGGAAAGTCAGAGATGCGGATGCTGCATTGGAGGCTGAAATCTCCTCCATCTTTAATGTTGATTCTGTGCAGGTACCGAATGTTTAGTTCAAGAAGCCGTGGAAAAAAACAAAGAAGACGATAACGAGATCAACTACTCTCTGAATACGGATACTCCGGTTCGTGATGAGCCCGTGTTGGATCATCCTTCTCAAACTCTGAGACGTCGAAAGAACAAGCTATACTCCATCAGCACGACCTAGCGTGCGAGACCGAATCTATCCCTATCTTGATGACACTCCAGTCATCTACTGTAAATGGCACCCAAGAAGTGAAACATGTGTCATACGACGAGAAAACATTTACATGCATATCAGGAATATGTATACTCTGTCCGACCTTGATAAGAACTAATTCAGAAGAATCGTAGGTCACTACACCACAGAGAAGGAGCTCAATGGATGGTTTAATCGGTTTCTGAGCAAACATTGGAATAAGGATTACCCTGACTTCAAGCTCAACAAGGGTAAGTCACTTCAGCATCCCACAGAGGTTGATCTTGTCACAAGAAAGAAGAAGAAGATGTGGCGATATAATACCTACAAGGATGGGCGAGCAATTTATCATGGCGAGCCATTCTTGCCGAACTTGTTCAAGTGCTTCATCTGTTGGGAGTTTGACAACAGCACAAGAGAGGTGGTAATTCATTGTGAAAACATGCACCACCTCCGTTTCTTTGGCGAACATGAGCTTGCAGCGCTCAGCAAAGAAGACCTCTTGAAGCTGTAAAATCCCTACTGGGCACAATTGAAGACGTCCAACGCGACAACACTGAAGGAATAGCTGAGAAGTTCAACATGTTCGTACACTATTTTGTTGACAATCAACTATTCAAATGCGAGAACGGATTTGACTACAAGAGTGACTAAAGAAAAGAGCAAACAGAACAAATACTAAAGACTAGAGGTAGATTGTAGGGTCCCATTTTGTATTCTAGTCTTTTTTATTTATTTGAACTATTCACGATGTATACTAGTTAGCTTGTCAGTTTCTTTATTGTATGTTTGGGCCCAATGCATTGTAATATTGAGCCCATTGGGTCGCGCATAATACAATGGGGCATCGGAGGCTTCCCCTATAAATAGGGAAGCATACACATGCGAATACCAACCTTTTGCAAAATATCAAACTCTTATTTTCTCACCTACTCTACCTTCTCCTCTCAACCTTTTTGTATCGGGTAATAAACCCAACACCACAAGATCTGAGATCATGGTTAATCACTACTGATTTCCGCTACCGAGTAGTCCATATTGATCCAAGAACACTAGTTGTTTGTTGTTTGATCCGTCCAAGGGACTTACACAAGTGAGTTTTAGAACGCTTCTTTATGTTTAAATATGTTTTGGGGCTGGTATGCACACATTATGTGTTAATAAAGTTAACAGTAAGTTAACTACTTGTTTAATATGTAATAAAGCTTTAAGAGTCAGTTATACCCAAGTAGGAAGGTAACACTTGTCCCTGAGTTTCTTTTAGAACAGAGACTTTTATGTAATTAGGCTACCGTACTATTTAAATTTGGAGAGCCCTATGCCTCACTCTAGCCAGACTATGTTGTCTTAACTGCGCTCACACTAGCTTAATTAAGGGTGTGGTTAGGGCGTTCCCCGAAACCATACTGTCGACTGCCACTTGATAGTCATTGTGGCACCACAGGAGCAGAACAAACAATCTGGCGTAATACGCGGAGGGACGAAAACCCGGGTGGGCTATGGGTTTAAACTGACAAACTTTGCACATGGACTAACTCAAATTATTCATTACCAATATCCACCCAAAATTAACACAAGTGGAATTCAAACTTGGTACCTAAGCCTCCTACCACAAGTATGAAGGTAGTATGAAGGTATCACTTCTCCCCGAAGTTCATATTATATTTATTCTCACCTAATTAATTAATCGAATAGAGTTTATAAAATAATTGTAATTGTAAATTTAGAATGAAATATGATCTTAAAATAAGTTTCAGATTAGGGTTGAGATTTGCGGTAATCTATACTATTTAATAAATAAAACTTTATAAATGCCACATGTCATCACTATAATCATCCTTACAAAATTTTCCCTCCTCTCTCTCATATTAAATACATTTCTTTTTTAATATTTCATTTTCAATTTTTAATAAATCCATCTTAACTTAAAAGAATTAATACCATCATAAATATGTTAATTTGTTTAATATAAAATATATTGCATTAGTTATTAATATTAGATTTTTATAAGTAACCAATAAGAAACGGGTGGGTTTCTTAACTAATTAAAGTATCAAAGATTGTCCATGTCAAAACAGTTTAAGATTAAAATGAGTTTTGATCCACTAGTTGGTTTAAAAAAGTAGCCATTTTTCACCTAAGTTTTGATATAGAAAATAACAAAGAAATAATTTATGATTTATGAATTTTTTAACTTTTTATTTCCAATACGTAATATGTAATTTTTTTACCGTATAATATGTCTTTATATATGTGATACCTTCTTTTTTGTATTTCACAGTATGTTATTATTTAAAAAAATATTTATTCTAACCCGTGTGCTACACGGGTAACTAACCTAGTCTAATAAACAAAACCATCTTTTGTGCCGCACGACATTTTATTAGACTACCGTTTTGAATTGCTACTCCTCATTTTGGACCCGATTTATTTTAGAAGGTCAAGCACCTTTCAAATTTTTTAACGCAGTTTTTTAAAGGACCAATAAATAGAAAATTGTCTAGGGACTCCGACCTCCGTACAAGGCAATCCAATGCCAAAAGCCATTGTTAGCTGGCCAAACACAGCCGTACAGAGCCCTTAAGCGCCTTCAAGTAATCTCCAAATATGAGGAAAACTCACATGTCCGAAGGCCCACTAGTGATAAAACCCGAACGCCTTTAGGATCGAATCAAATATCACAGTGATCCCCGATCTTTCTTCATTGAGCGACACATGCCCGCCCCAAAGTTTTGTCTATGATGATCAAAGAAAATTAACCTAATTGATACTAATGAACGTTGATACTAAACAAAAATGTAAATTGAAAGGAAATCAAGCTACAAATAAGGAATTATTAAGAAAAAGAATCCCTTAATTATTAAAAGTCAAAAACTTTTGATAATAATCCGATTCATCTTATAAATAGTTGTATCTATACTCTCTAATAAAAGCCTAAAAGTTTTGCCACTTGTCACTTCTACATTAAACCTCACCATTTTTAACATATTTATTTATATAGTTACAATTCTTAAAATTTATGCTTCAAAATTTGTTAATTTAATATTTATTTCATATTTTTTTTTCAAACATTTGATATTTATAATTATCTTTACTTTAAAACTGTTTTAAGGACTATTGTACAACGAATGTATTAATAGTGTTTAACGGGTTTATTGTTTATTGTATACTGATAATTTATTAAATATTGTATTTTCAAGAACTACCTGTGTAATACACGGGCCTCAAACTAGTTATATATATAAATAAATCATTCGACTGACCATATCTATAAACCCTGCGGCAAGACAAGAAGTCGATGGGATCCATGGGTGGTGATAAGACAGAAGAACGTGTTTTGTATTCCGACAAGGAATCGGAATCGTGGGATTCTATATTGTTCTTACTTGCTGCGGGTTTGTATCCTTCAAAGTCAGCTGATAATGATCATGGTCTGATCATTAAGAATAAAATCATGGTACAAGTACTCCAACAAGATTGCATTTATGAACTCTGGTGGTATAATCTCAGGCGGCTTAAAGGCTATCCCGACACTGCGACTCCTAGCTGTACCAAGCTTCATGACATGGGTATACATCTACGCTTTGGAATACCTCAACACCTTCGTCTTCACCTTGATCATCATGCAGCAGCAGATGCTCGTTTAACACCATTGATGTTTTATATAATTTACTATAAAACGATTACAACAAAGTGGCAGGCAAACGGGCAACAAGCTGCGCCGCAACCCCCTTTTGAACAGCAAAGCCAATCCTGCTAAAAACGAAGCTTTGGGACCTAGAAGCTGAAGAGGTTCCGTGTACGACGCGCTGAACCCTACTCAAAAATTTCACAGCCTCTGGAGCCAGAAAACCAAATGTATCAAAGGCAAACGGTAGAAAGATATGTTGATTATCTAAACAAGCTTTCTCGTGTTTAACAACTTTGCCCGATTCAGCCTTCAACGCAGCCTGACCCACAACAAACCCACGGTCCCTGAGCCCAACAAGAGGAGACACTCCTGTAAGATCCACACAGGCGTGTTTCCCCCCTGCCCACCCGAACACAAGAATATCAGCTGGTCGTAAAGTAGACCTCCTTTCAATAGGATCCGTGAGAAAGTTAACAGGGGCCTCCTTTTTAGCAGAAATCCCTGCCCGTTTAAGAACATCACACAGAACATCCCTAACCAGATCATGTCTGTATTTAAAGCCAGGAAATTCTTTGCAATGCATTGTATGGTCACCAAAAGAATCCAAACAGACCTTACAACAAATTGGGCAAGGTTCATCCGTCGGGAACATAGGGATCATTAACCGGTACTTAAGGATAGCCCGATACTCCAAACCCGACATACGTTGGCCTAATCCTTCAATGGGGATGGCCGTTAGAAAATCCTGAGCCCGAGGAGCCCGAAGGCATTCAAACACCGCCTTTTGGCGAGGGGATAGATCAAACTTCACTTCTAAACTCTTGACGATTCCACTAAATAAGGCACTCGCCACAACATGTTGGGCTTTAGGGGGGGCGGTATCCATATTAGAGAACCCGCTAAGATCAAAATCTTGAAGTGAAGTACGTAAATGATCCATCGCACACCCATAATTAGAGTCCAACCCATAAATATCACAACCCCGAAGAATATGGTCTTGCAAACACCACGACTGTGCTCTCGAAGCCACAAAAGCATATGTAGATACATCCTCGGCCGAACAGAGACCCAACCCCCCATAACGGATCGGAAGTGATGCCAACCTCCATTGGAGATCCCCAAAGAACGGACCTCCACAAACCACGATGTCCTCAATCGCCCTCCGAAGACCATTGTCAAATATAGAAACAGCTTCCCCCACATACATAGGTTGGCATGTTCTCAAACCGAACAAAAGCTTGGCGACTCCCATACATGAGCGAAGCAAAAGAAGCTCGCATTGAGGATCCCGAAGTCTTGGGAGACAGCTCATCAGTTCCACAGCGCTAGATGCCCTTTTCATAGCCAAACTGCTGATAAACCCCGCATCCTGGCTTACAGCACCACCAAGGAGTTTCACGCCAAGCACCGGCCTTCCAATCCCGCAAGGGAACAACCCCTCCTGTGCCTTCACCCCATTGCATGTTGGCCAAAATAACTCTGTTTTCTTAACGTTTAATTCAAGACCCAAACGAGGCCCCTCAGACCTGATAATATCTAATGCTTTGGCTACCTCTCTAGTATCCCCGATAATCGTGCCATCATTCAAGTACCAAGCATGAAAGAGAAGCTTGCACCGATCTCTGATTTGGTGAACAAGTGGGTGCAAAGCTAAGGCAAAAAGGAGAGGCCCAAGAGGGTCCCCCTGTTGAACCCCAGTGGTGGATTTAATGAAAGTATCACCCACATATAACCTAGCCGACTGCCCATATAAAAAATCCACCCAAAGAGAAATGGAAGGACATCGACTCCGAACCTCATGTAGAAGGGTCGTCCTATCAACTAAGTTGAAGGCATTGGAGAAATCAACAGTAAGCATAGCCAATGACCCATCCGAATGAAACTGATTTAGAAACCTGTTCGCGCTATGAAGCATGGCCTCTGCCCCACTGGGGACTCCCACCCCAAATTGAAAGTCACCGAGGTATTTAACCATCTCCTTCCCGACACCCCTCATAGCCACCTTAGAGACCAACCGCCTCCAAATGGCCCCAACGGCAATAGGTCTAATCCCATTGTCCGGTTTAAGCAACGGCGTAAGTGGGGCAGACGCAACAAACTCTGCCAACACCTTAGGACACCTTCCCCCCAAAAATAAATTAACCACCGCAGAGATAGCCTTGAGCAAACCATCCGCAATCGGAGACCCCTCTCCGCACAACGCATCAAAAATGTGTTGGGCTCGCAAACCGTCCCGCCCACACGAAGTCCCTTTAGGGAAAGACTTAATGCACCCAAGCACACTATCAACGTCCACGACAAGGGGAGACTCAGAAAGCAAGGAAGCAGGCATAATCGGAGGTGCCATGATGGGATGCTTAGACAACAAAGCGTTCAAAGTATCCTTACCGAAAGGTGCAACCCCTGAAGAGCATAATACCTTGACTGCCGCAGTGAAATGCCCGTCCGCAACTTTTCGCAAACATTGTTTAACATTGGCGCCCAACCCGGCGTTGTCAGACTCGGGTACAAACGCATCACCACCCGGGGCATCTCCTAGGGGTTGGTTAAAAAGCGATATAAGGAGCTCAAAGAAACCGTCACGGTCGATTTACTGATATATCGTTTACTTTATCTTGTTATGTACGTTAAGTTTTTATCTTATTTAATTTTCATGGTACGGACCTTTTATATACAGTTTGTTTTTTCATTAACAGCATTTTTTTCTAGCTTGTAGAATTTGCTTCAATACATATTGAAGTTCATGAAACCAAAGCAGAATATTATTTTTTTGGCAATTTCAATTTCATCCATTTATAATAAGTTTGATTAGGTTAATTGATTTGAATACTAAGATCTGGAATATAATGCAATAAACAGAATTTTCTAAATTATTGTGGTGGGCATTCGACCGTACCATAGTGATACGATACCGGACTGATGCTATGTTACCAGCCAGCGGCACTCTTCAGTCTGGTACTTGTTATGATTATTGATCTTATATTATGATGAATGGTATGTTTATAATGTTATGATAAATGACGTTGTTTGATGAATCAGGTAACAACCCTATTTTTGTAGGAACAATTTCGTACCCTTTCAAAAACTGAAACAAGTTACAACATATAAATGTGCTAATGGCGACACCTTTAGCGGCGACATTGTAACATTCGCCAAAAATTTTCACTAATGTAATCATGTTTATCATCATAATATCATGTTATTAATAAAAACCTTCTTTATTAAGATTCTATATCTTGCAAAGTCAACAAAAAGTCTAAATTTCGACACGCAATGAGTATAATGTGCAAAAACCTTGGGCAGCAAACCAGAAAGTAAATAAATCGTTAGAATGATTAAATAATTCCAAAAATTCCAAATATATGTTAATACATATGAGACAATATATAAACATAATTTAGGAAAGCTTGAATCGCGAAATCTGGAAAATAAGTAAGCAAAAGCCAGTACAAGACCCGGATAGGACTCGACACAAACTATTTCAAAAAAAATAGTTTTTGTGGTCCATACTGTCAGGAATTTGATTTCGTTCAAAGTCTGACAAAATTATTAAAAACGGGATCCGTTTAGATATCTAAAACACGTAATACGTTAAACAATTAACCAAAATTAACTAATTTATAAACCAACTCTTCACCTTACCCCCCCCCCCCCTCCTAGCCAGCACCCCCCATGCCAACTCACCATCACCTCCCTTTCTCTCCAATAAAACCCCACCAAATCAACCCTCTTAATCATTAGATTTTCTAGAGCAATGGTGTGTTGGATGATTTATAATAGATCCACATTAACACTCTAAACACACTGATCAAGCATACACATTCATCTCCCTTTCTTTAAAAGCTCAAGGCCAAACACCATCTTACCCACAAACAAATTCAAAAATTAATCAAACACACACATACTTACAAGATCCATTGAAGATTAATCAAGAAATAAGAAAAATCAAGCAAGATAGGAGAAAGATTAGGAAGGAAGAACACTACAATCACACCCACAACACTTTCATTCTCACCAAATCCTCAAGAACACAAGTAAGTATTATCCTAAGTTTGATTTCTAGGATTAAACACAATATATTAGATGTTCTTGAGTTAAGATTAAGCTTGAAAGTTTGAATTCATGGATGATGTATGTATGTATGTATGAATGTATGTATAATCCGTATGTATGTATGTATGTATGTATGTATATGTAAGAGGAGGGATTAAGCTCACTTATGCATGCATACTGTAACACCCCGTAACCGCAGCGGAAACGTAAACGGGATGCAACAGACACGTCTGATATCAACAGCATTGCTTATAAAGAAAACACCACTACATTAATTCACATCATATTACATTGTTCCGAGTTTAGTTACCGTCTAGGCGTTATACATAAGTTTTACCAACAGTACATTAACATATTTAATACAAAGTGATCACTAAGCTTCCACAAAAGCACGCATCATCAAGCATGTAGCACTTATTCCAGTTTGGGAGTACCTAGAAAGCATGTAAAGAAAACGGGTCAACTACGAATAGTTGGTGAGTTTCACTAATTTAAATAAACATTGACAAATCATTATGATAAATCATATATTAGCGATGTAATTATGCTGAGCCCACAAGTGAAACCTCTGACTATCCACACACAACCCCCGTGGCATATCCCCCGCCCACGGACCTGCCCCAAACCGCTATGTCTAACATTACATAGCAAAATATATATCAACAACAAAATAGACATGTGCAACTGGCTGGGAAACATCAGCAAATCCATGCCGGACCAGTTGGGTTTGTCTGACCAATAGTACTATCCACACTCTACCGGCTTTCAGTTAATCACTCGTGTTCCGGGGCCTTACAATGTTAGCAACTCAGACAATTACCATCTTAGTACATTTCCATACGATTCCCGTACAATAAATTATATATAAATCCACGCAAATCCATGCGTTCAGTATGTATTTAAACATTTCCATAATAACAGGCTTTCCGCCCTGGGAAAATATTTAAAAACAATTCAGAAAAAAAGGGGCTCGTGAAACTCACCTTAACGTAAGCAAGCAGTAACACAATACACAGCTACTAATCCGGATCTGTAATAAGATCCCTAAATTCGTTACTATTCAATCATTATTAATATAACTTTAACCGTGTTAACCGGTACATCTGGGGACACTGTTAACCTAGTACTGTAACCGTTCCGGGGGCAATGTTAACCCAGAAACACTATTCCGGACTCAGATTGTGATATCGTTTAGAGTTCACTAGTCAAAATTACTATTAGTTGTTTTTCCCGTTTTGCGTGCCTAGCACGGTTATCCGTTTTTACGTTTCAAAAATGAGTTTGGTCACACACGACCCGAAAATAGGTGTTGACTGATAATTTAATTAAAGTTGTGAATTTAGAGCTCGATTTAGACGCCCCGATTGGCCGCGGGACCCGTTTCCGTTTTTAGCGTACCGGAAACTGTTGAAATTACTCAAATCATCTGAATTATTTTCGGATTATTTATTTTTACTTGTTTAACTCAATTATATGAAAATAGTTCATTTTTAGGGTTTTTATACACCAGTCAGCTCGCGTATGCGAACTTTACCGGTTTACGCGTTTTAAGCTTTAATAGTTTGTTTTTATTTTCCTTTTAGCACAAATAATTATCCGTTTAGACTCGGATCTTGAAATTTTGTACAAATCACTTTTTGACAGTGGGGAATTTTATAAAAATATTTCCAGAATTAATTTTTATATTTAAAATTTATTTATCTATTTTTAAACACCATTTAAACACTAAATATGTCGTAAATACCAAACGATCTTAGAAAAATCCCAAATTTTTCCTGGATGACTCCTGCCATCCACATAGTCCCCTGTAATTTTTTCCAGAACCAAAATCTCATTTTACATGCCATTTTCACTAAAACCGAGCTAGAAAACCCTAGAACTCGTTTAACCGAAAAGCCTACTTAGACTTCTCCAACTAACCTCAAGTTTTGTGTGTGACTTATACATGTTATAAAAAGCTTATCTGAAATTTTCCAGAATTTTTCATGATATTTAACTATTTTTCACCATTTTTGGCCAAAACCGAGCATTAAATTCACCAAATATTCATCCTTTGTCCAAAAATTATCAAACATTCACAGAACTCATATTTTCATATATCTAACACCTCTGTAAAATTTCATGACCTAACTCTAAACGAGTCACAATCTGTCCAAAACTTAATCATCACACAAAAACCGAACTACTTTGTGTTTCTAGCTTCAAATCGCAAGGATCTCGCTTTCTAGCCTTTACTATCAACTAGATACAACACCTACAAGCACAATAAAACCACACCAAGCAAGTTACACCCACAATCAAGCCATTTCTTTCATGGTTTCGGTTATGATATAAAACAAAGATTTAAACCGTAAAAATTCGTTTTTGGTTCGTTTTACTCCTTTCTTGGACCAAGATCCCTTGTATAACCCGTATACATCACTTGATCATGCAAGAATCGGTTTCATCTCGGGTTTTCACCCTTTTTCACTTGAAACCTCATTTTCTTGCAATTAGATTCGAGAAACGAAGATGAACACGTAAATAACACGATTTTACCTCGGTTTTCTTGTTCAAATTTCTGGATTTTAGGGTCTTAAGTTGAGAGAGAAGAAGGATTTGTTGAATGTTTGCTAGAAAAAAGAATAAGGATAAGGGGTTTTACCCCCTTATTCCGATCGGAACACTCAAGGGGGTGGGGTGGGACCCACTCCTCCAATCTTAGCCACATATTCCGACATCTGTAATCAGGATAATGTTTTGGATAATCTGGTTCAGTTCGTTTTTCGGTTAAACGTTTAATTCGGCTTAAAACGAGGCTAAAACGGTCGTTTTCGGCTTAAAAAATGAAATTTATATAAAACCGATTTAAAAACTTTAAAAACTTAAACCATGACATTTATTGTCTTAAAACATCATATTATTAATAATTACGCATCTTTTTCGGCTCGATCAATCGTCTCTTGCTTGGTTTGGTACTAAAGGTTTCGTTTAACGTACCGACGTACCATTAAATCGAAATTCTTTTTCTGTGCCGTACTTTACTTATCCCGAAGCATTAATGCTTCGTAAAATCACTAAATATCATATATCCCGTCTATAATGTAATCCTCGATTCATTCGGGCTTCAATAACCGTTAATCGGTTAATCGTATTTCCAATACGATTAACTGTATAATCGAGTATAATTCGTACTGTGAATCATACATACTCGTATAAACACATTATAATTCATATATTCAGTATTAAATAACACATAAATAGTATATACCGGTTAGGGTATACCTGATTTTGCCGGAATCTTTACATTCTCCCCCCGTAAAAGAAATTTCGTCCTCGAAATTTTACGCGTCGATTACTTCCTTTTGAGGAAATAGATAGGGGTATTTCTTCCGGAATTCGTCCTTTCGTTCCCATGTATATTCTGGGCCTCGTTGCGAATTCCATCTAACTTTGACCAACGAAATCTTATTGTGTCAAAGTTGCTTGATTTTCCCGTCTACTATTTCTATGGGTTCCTCTACGAAATTGAGCTTATCACTTATTTGGACACCCTCTAAAGGTAACACCGATGTCTCATCCGCCAGACATCTTTTCAAGTTCGACACGTGAAACACGTTGTGTACTGCACTCAGTTCATCGGGTAGTTCTAATCGGTATGCTATGGGACCGATTTTTACAGTAATATTAAATGGTCCAATATATCTCGGGGCTAACTTCCCCGCCTTTCCAAATCTGACTACACCCTTCCAAGGTGATACCTTCAAATACACTTTATCACCTTTCTCAAACGACAACGGTTTTCTACGGGTATCGGCATAACTCTTCTGCCGATCCCGCGCGGCCTTTAGATTGTTCCTAATTTCGAGGATTTTGCTGGTCGTTTCCTGGACCAGGTCTGATCTAATAACCTGAGTGTCGCCCACTTCAGTCCAGCAGAGTGGTGATCGGCACTTCCGACCATACAATGCTTCGTAAGGCGCTGCCTTTATACTGCTATGGTAACTGTTATTATAGGAAGATTCAACGAGTGGGAGATGTTGATCCCAATTTCCCTTAAAATCCAGTACGCATGCACGAAGCAAATCCTCCAGGGTTTGGATGGTCCTCTCAGACTGACCATCGGTCTAAGGGTGGTAAGTTGTGCTTAGATCAATGCGCGTTCCTAGCGCTACTTGCACAGCTTGCCAAAGATTGGAGGTGAAATGGCTATCCCGATCGGAGAGGATTGAGATGGGTATCCCATGACGAGACACAATTTCATTTATATAAATCTGCGCAAGTCTCTCTGTGTTATAATTATTTCTAATCGGGATAAAATGTGCCGATTTGGTTAATCGATCCACAATTACCCAAATTGCATCATGTCCTCGGGACGTTTTAGGAAGATGTGTCACAAAATCCATCGTGATTTGCTCCCACGTCCATTCGGGAATTTCTGGTTGTTGTAACATCCCCGAGGGTTTCTGGTGCTCCGCCTTAACTCTCGCACAAGTCGTACACTTACCGACATACGTTGCGATATCCTTTTTCATACCCGGCCACCAGTAGAACTCCTTCACATCCTTGTACATCTTATCCGATCCCGGATGTATGGAATATTTCGATCTATGCGCTTCGTCCATGATTAATTCACGAAGGTCATGGAGGGTCGGGATCCAAATCAGATTTTTGAAATAGAGAATTTCGTCCACGCGCGGTTCGAAATTCTTCTCATTGCCGTAAAGTCCCTCCTTTTCCAATTGTTCCTCTTTCAACGCCTCACGTTGAGCGACTCGAATCAGGTCCGAAAGGTTCGACTGGACTATCATCCCCAGTGCTCGCACTCGCAATGGCTTAACCCGATCTTTCCTACTCAAGGCATCGGCTACGACGTTAGCCTTGCCGGGGTGATAACGGATGTCACAGTCATAATCACTTAACAACTCGACCCATCTTCGTTGCCTCATATTCAGTTCTTTCTGATCGAATATGTGCTGCAAACTTTTATGATCGGTGAATATGGTGCACTTCGTACCGTAGAGATAATGTCTCCAGATTTTAAGTGCGAAGATAACCGCTCCCAGTTCTAAGTCGTAAGTAGTATAATTTTTCTCGTGTACTTTTAACTGTCGGGAAGCATAGGCTATAACCTTATTATTCTGCATCAATACACATCCTAACCCTCTACGCGATTCGTCACAATACGCGACAAAACCATCGTCTCCATCGGGGAGACTTAAAATCGGCGCTTGGTACAATTTTTGCTTTAACGTTTGAAACGCCGTCTCCTACTCTTCTCCCCATTCATACTTTCGATCCTTTTGAGTCAGGAGAGTTAAAGGTTGGGCGATGCTGGAAAAGTTCTCTATGAATCGACGATAATATCCAGCTAAGCCTAAGAATTGGCGGATTTCCTTTGGCGTTTTAGGCGCTTGCCAATTCTTAATTGCTTCAATCTTACTCGGATCAACGTGTATTCCTTGATGGTTTACAACGTGACCGAGGAATTGCACTTCTTGTAACCAGAAGTTACACTTGGAGAATTTTGCATCAACTTCTCCTGATTCAGAAGCTCTAAAATTATTCTTAAGTGTTGCTCGTGCTCTTCTTTACTTTTCGAGTAAATAAGAATATCGTCAATAAACACGATGACGAATTTGTCGAGATAGGGTTTACAGACTCGATTCATGAGGTCCATGAACACTGCCGGCGCATTTGTTAGCCCGAAAGGCATAACTAAGAACTCGTAATGGCCGTAGCGAGTCCGGAATGCGGTTTTTGGGATATCTTCTTCCTGAATTCTAACCTGATGGTATCCCGATCTAAAATCGATTTTTGAGAAATAGCTCGCACCTTGCAGCTGGTCAAACAGATCATCAATTCGAGGAAGAGGGTACCAATTTTTGATTGTTAACTTGTTCAGCTCCCTGTAATCAATGCACATTCTAAGGCTCCCGTCCTTCTTTTTCACGAATAATACAGGTGCACTCCACGGGGAATGACTAGGACGTATAAATCCTTTATCCAACAATTCTTGCAACTGATTGGATAATTCTTGCATCTCGGACGGTGCAAGTCGGTAGGGTGCTTTAGCAACAGGGCCAGCTTGAGGTAATAAATCGATTCTGAATTCGACCTGTCGGGTTGGCGGTAATCCAGGAAGTTCTTCTGGGAAAACTTGTGGAAATTCGCGTACCACCGGGATATCATCCACCCGTTTCTCCTCAGAATCTGTGGCCATCAAACTCGCTAGATACGCTACGCATCCCTGTCGTATATATTTTAACACTTTGAGGTGGGATATAAATGGTATCATTGTGCCCGACTTCTCTCCTTGCACTAACACCTCTTCGTCATCCGACACCCGGATCTTGACGATTTTCTTTTCACAGTTTGTTTCTACTTGTTACGTGCTAACCAATCCATTCCCACTATCACGTCAAAACTACCTAATTCTACCGGTAATAAGTCAATCAGGAAGGATTGATCGTTCAGAATAAAAGGGCAATTCCGAACTATCTGATTAACTATCATGGTTTTACCGTTAGTGACTTCTACGGTATAAGGTTCTATGGGTTCACTAATCGGAAGGTTTGCTATCGATAGGAATTTAACAGAAACAAAACTTCTATCGGCACCTGTATCAAATAATACAGAAGCGTAATGATCAGAGACGAGGAATGTACCTGTCACTTCGCTGGGGTCCTGGCGTGCTTCGTT
Organism: Bidens hawaiensis; assembly: GCF_021521415.1. Lineage (NCBI taxonomy): Eukaryota > Viridiplantae > Streptophyta > Magnoliopsida > Asterales > Asteraceae > Bidens > Bidens hawaiensis. The sequence continues at coordinate 396,808 of NW_027492672.1, forward strand.
CGCCCCCATCACAAATGCTCGACCTCTCGCCGGATTGGACGACGATACCTGACCCATGGTTTGCCTCCCATTCCCTCCCTGGTTTAGTTTCGGACAGTTTCTCTTGAAGTGATCTGTGCTGCCGCATTCAAAGCAAGCACGGCTGGTGGTCATAATTTGGTTTCCTTGTGGGTATTGTTGTCGGGCTGGTTAGGTCCTAAATGGCTGCGCACGGATAGGTTGCGGTTGTCGGGTCAGATTGTTCAGGTTTGTCCTACAACTCTGTGCGTAGTGCCCATTCCTGCCACACCGGTGGCACACTACCCCCCTGCACTCGCCACCATGCTGGTAACCGCATTTCCCACACTTAGGGAACGTCCCTTTCTGTGGTTCCTGCCTTCCGCCTGAACTAGTCATGGCGTAGTTCTGGGCAGCGGGCCTAGCACGTTTATTTTGCTGCTTATCCTGGATCCTATTGTCATACGTACCTCGCTTTCCTCCAGCAGACTCTCCTGCCACCTTCAGTGACCCACTCCTCACGAAATCGTATGTGACGATACCAGCTTGCGTCACCGCACCCTCAAACGTCTGGTGTCCCCCAGCGTTGACTATACTCCTTACTACTGGAGTTAGTCCCCATATATAACGCTCAACCCTCTTTGACTCTGGGGTGACCAACCATGGCACCAATCGCGACAACTCATTGAATCGGTTCGTATAACCCAAGTGGTCTGCCCCCTGCATCTCCAGGTTCCACAATTCGTTTTCTAATTTCTGCAGTTCGTTTTTCGGGCAGAAATGCTCCAGTACAAGGGCCTTGAGCTCTGCCCAGGTCATGCGGTTTGTCGCTGCCTGACCGCGAGTTTGCACTATTGTGTTCCACCATGTCAAGGCATGGTCCGTGAACGTGCAGGTAGCATACTTAACAACGTAATCCTCAGGGCAGTTGCTAATGTTCACAACAGACTCTATTTTCTCAATCCACTTAACCAACCCATTTGGTCCCTCAGACCCGCTAAATTCTAGGGGCTTGCACAACATAAAATCTTTGATTGAACATCCCCTAGTTGCAGGATTCGGTTCAGTGCGGTTCGTTTCTACACTAGGTATTGGGCCATTACTGTCTGTAACGACCACCCTAGGTGGTGCGTCATTACTCGGAAACGGGTTACCGTTCGGTGGTGGATTAACATTTTGTTCCCCATCATTATTGGTGGTCGTTTGATTGCTCGCAGGGTCTGGATTGGTCGTATTGTTAATACTGGCGGCAATGCGCGATACTATATCCGGTATCGCCGCCTCTAACTGTCGAGCAATCAGACGGCTCACATCCACTTCTGACATTTGAGCTTACCGTTTTGATGCCATTCTACACAACATTAAGAAAAACACATATAATTAATACTAATTCCAATCTCGATACACAACACATATTCCATTCATTAATAAACATCAGTACATATTACATAAATATCAGTACACATTACATAAACATCAGCCCATAGATTAAGTTTTCATACATCAGTCCTACATCGGCATCATTTTGACATAACCCTCTATGGGTCAGTGCTTGAATGATACACCAAAAGTATCTACAATGGTATTCCCAAAAAGAGACCCCCTATGGGCTAGTGGCTGTACTATAACTACCCAATATTCACTCTATGTTAGCATCGCCACTAACTGCTTACACAGAGTATCAAAAAGCGGACCCTGACTACTACCACCCTAACATGATCTAAACATGGTGGTATACCAACCACACCAACACTGCCACCATCACCACTAACACCGCCATCAAACCCCGGATCCGTGTCTCCATCCGGTCAATCATCCACTGGGAGTATGCGTCCTCCCTCCTCAGCTGAGCGATCGCATACTGGCTGTCCAGTATGCAGTCCGCCAAGTGATTCCTCCTCTGGATACCCACCGTCAAGGCGGTGGTGTGCTCATTCATCTGCTCGGTGAGCACTCTGAGCCATGCAGCCTCGGTGGAGGGACGCTCATCCCTCTCCAGCCTAGGGGTACCCCACACGGGTGGAGGCACAGGCTCAGGCTGGGGGCGGGAGGACTCGCCCCTGTGGTAAGTGGGTCTGGGTGGGGTAAAGGTAGGTGGGACATAAGGGGCACTGATCCGCGCCGTGAGGCGGGGACCGGGTCTGGGAGGGGTAGGGGTGACCTGTGGTGCGGGTGGGGTGGGGGATCTGGCAACCCTAGTAGGGAAGGACATGCTAGCACTCCTACGGCTAGTCTCACTAGGCTCAGTGCTGGTTGCTAAGCGTAAGCTCCTAGAGTCCCCGGAACTGGTCTCCACCGGGTCCTCCTCCACTGACAGACTTTGTGATCTCGACATCCTTACCTGTGCACAAGTTAGCAAACCTATAGTTCCTTCCATAATGTAAATTATAATTAAATTAATATACACATACTTATACAACTTTGTCACACAAAAATATTATCATTTACTTACACATATGTTGCCGATTTTACCTATTAATGTTCCCCGTGACTTCCCCTGAATTCCCTCGTGCGGACAAGTCTGTTATTATGTTTCGGACCATAATAACTAACTTGTCCATCCAAGTTCATCCAGATCTCGTCACTATAAATTATTAGTTGATATTCAGATCCTATAATACTTGAGCTACTGGTTATATTTTAGGTATCTTTTAAAGACATCCTAATTCTTTTATAACCAATGGCTCTAATACCAAGTTCTGTAACACCCCGTAACCGCAGCGGAAACGTAAACAGGATGCAACAGACACGTCTGATATCAACAGCATTGCTTATAAAGAAAACACCACTACATTAATTCACATCATATTACATTGTTCCGAGTTTAGTTACCGTCTAGGCGTTACACATAAGTTTTACCAACAGTACATTAACATATTTAATACAAAGTGATCACTAAGCTTCCACAAAAGCACGCATCATCAAGCATGTAGCACTTATTCCAGTTTGGGAGTACCTAGAAAGCATGTAAAGAAAACGAGTCAACTACGAATAGTTGGTGAGTTTCACTAATTTAAATAAACATTGACAAATCATTATGATAAATCAAATATTAGCGATGTAATTATGCTGAGCCCACAAGTGAAACCTCTGACTATCCACAAACAACCCTCGTGGCATATCCCCCGCCCACGGACCTGCCCCAAACCGCTATGTCTAACATTACATAGCAAAATATATATCAACAATAAAATAGACATGTGCAACTGGCTGGGAAACATCAGCAAATCCATGCCGGACCAGTTGGGTTTGTCAGACCAATAGTACTATCCACACTCTACCGGCTTTCAGTTAATCACTCGTGTTCCGGGGCCTTACAATGTTAGCAACTCAGACAATTACCATCATAGTACATTTCCGTACGATTCCCGTACAATAAATTATATATAAATCCACGCAAATCCATGCGTTCAGTATGTATTTAAACATTTCCATAATAACATGCTTTCCGCCCCGGGAAAATATTTAAAAACAATTCAGAAAAAAAAGGGGCTCGTGAAACTCACCTTAACGTAAGCAAGCAGTAACACAATACACAGCTACTAATCCGGATCTGTAATAAGATCCCTAAATTCGTTACTATTCAATCATTATTAATATAACTTTAACCGTGTTAACCGGTACATCTGGGGACACTGTTAACCCAGTACTGTAACCGTTCCGGGGGCAATGTTAACCCATAAACACTACTCCGAACTCAGATTGTGATATCGTTTAGAGTTCACTAGTCAAAATTACTATTAGTTGTTTTTCCCGTTTTGCGTGCCTAGCACGGTTATCCGTTTTTACGTTTCAAAAATGAGTTTGGTCACACACGACCCGAAAATAGGTGTTGACTGATAATTTAATTAAAGTTGTGAATTTAGAGCTCGGTTTAGACGCCCCGATTGGCCGCGGGACCCGTTTCCGTTTTTAGCGTACCGGAAACTGTTGAAATTACTCAAATCATCCGAATTATTTTCGGATGATTTATTTTTACTTGTTTAACTCAATTATATGAAAATAGTTCATTTTTAGGGTTTTTATACACCAGTCAGCTCGCGTATGCGAACTTTACCGGTTTACGCGTTTTAAGCATTAAAAGTTTGTTTTTATTTTCTTTTTAGCACAAATAATTATCCGTTTAGACTCGGATCTTGAAATTTGGCATAAACTTTTTGACAGTGGGGAATTTTATAAAAATATTTCCAGAATTAATTTTTATATTTAAACTTTATTTATCTATTTTTAAACACCATTTAAACACTAAATATGTCGTAAATACCAAACGATCTTAGAAAAATCCCAAATTTTTCCTGGACGACCCCTGCCATCCACATAGTCCCCTGTAATTTTTTCTAGAACCAAAATCTTATTTTACATGCCATTTTCACTAAAACCGAGCTAGAAAACCCTAGAATTCGTTTAACCGAAAAACCTACTTAGACTTCTCCAACTGACCTCAAATTTTGTGTGTGACTTATACATGTTATAAAAAGATTATCTAAAATTTTCCAGAATTTTTCATGATATTTAACTATTTTTCACCATTTTTGGCCAAAACCGAGCATTAAATTCACCAAATATTCATCCTTTGTCCAAACATTACCAAAAATTCTCAGAACTCATATTTTCATATATCTAACACCTCTGTAAAATTTCATGACCTAACACTAAACGAGTCACAATCTGTCCAAAACTTAATCATCACACAAAAACCGAACTACCTTGTGTTTCTAGCTTCAAATCGCAAGGATCTCGCTTTCTAGCTTTTGCTATCAACTAGATACAACACCTACAAGCACAATAACACCACACCAAGCAATTTACACCCACAATCAAGCCATTTCTTTCATGGTTTCGGTTATGATATAAAACAAAGATTTAAACCGTAAAAATTCGTTTTTGGTTCGTTTTACTCCTTTCTTGGACCAAGATCCCTTGTATAACCCGTATACATCACTTGATTATGAAAGAATTGGTTTCATCTCGGGTTTTCACCCTTTTTCACTTGAAACCTCATTTTCTTGCAATTAGATTCGAGAAACGAAGATGAACACGTAAATAACACGATTTTACCTCGGTTTTCTTGTTCAAATTTCTGGATTTTAGGGTCTTAAGTTGAGAGAGAAGAAGGATTTGTTGAATGTTTGCTAGAAAAAAGAATAAGGATAAGGGGTTTTACCCCCCTTATTCCGATCGGAACACTCAAGGGGGTGGGGTGGGACCCACTCCTCCAATCTTAGCCACATATTCCGACATCTGTAATCTGGATAATGTTTTGGATAATCTGGTTCAGTTCGTTTTTCGGTTAAACGTTTAATTCGGCTTAAAACGAGGCTAAAACGGTCGTTTTCGGCTTAAAAAATGAAATTTATATAAAACCGATTTAAAAACTTTAAAAACTTAAACCATGACATTTATTGTCTTAAAACATCATATTATTAATAATTACGCATCTTTTTCGACTTGATCGATCGTCTCTTGCTTGGTTTGGTACTAAAGGTTTCGTTTAACGTACCGACGTACCATTAAATCGAAATTCTTTTTCTGTGCCGTACTTTACTTATCCCGAAGCATTAATGCTTCGTAAAATCACTAAATATCATATATCCCGTCTATAATGTAATCCTCGATTCATTCGGGCTTCAATAACCGTTAATCGGTTAATCGTATTTCCAATACGATTAACTGTATAATTCGTACTGTGAATCATACATACTCGTATAAACACATTATAATTCATATATTCAGTATTAAATAACACATAAATAGTATATACCGGTTAGGGTATACCTGATTTTGCCGGAATCGTTACACATACATTCATCTTGAAAGATCATACATTGATTGATAGGATTGATTATGAGCATTGTTGGATTTCTTGTTAATTTGATATAAACTTGGATGAACTTGATGTTAAGATTTGATGATAAAATGGGTTAATTGTTGATCATTAGTTTGTTAATATGGACTTGAATCATTATAGAATGGATTTGGGTTAATTGTTGATCATTAGTTTGTTAATATGGGCTTGAATCATTGAATAGTTGCTAGAAATGAATGTGATAAGAACTTGTTTATAATTGAAAATTTTGAGGATTTTTGGATTCTTGGATTAATTAGGGATTATTGATGGATTAATGAATCAAGAAAGTGATATGGAATAATAAAATTGGAAATGAAATAGGTTATATGCTAGTAAAACTCATAAAACCCCTAGGTAGTTAATTCTTGTAGATTGTTAAAGTTGCTAATTAAGGAAACATTATTCATTGAAAAGTTCAATTTTGGATTTTAATATGAATACATGGCATGAATGTATGTAATTGTATCTTTAAATTAAGATAGGATGCATGGTCGAAGTTTAGCATGTTGATTGAAATAGCAAATACTTACTAAAATTGAAAACTTTGTTAAATTGAAAGATTAAAACTTGAATAGAAACTTGGATGCATGAAACTTTATCAAACTAATTGAATAAGATAAACTGAGGTTCATACCTAATCAAATTTGAAAGATTGAAATAAGTAGGATTATCAAAAGTTAAAAGTTACTATAATAGGAAACTTTGTTAGATTAACATTTAGGAAATTCATAAGAAAACATGATCTTTGAAAAAACCTTGTATGATCACACATGTTAGAACCTTCTAAAATAGAATAAAAGGAATATTGTTGTAAAGTATTATTTTGACTTGATATGAAACCCAAAATAAGAGATTCAAATTTGGATTTTTAGGGTATATTATAACAATTATTCATATAAGAAATGGTAAGCTTAACAAGTAACATTATTAAACTTATATGAATTAGGAACTTGAAAATTGATTAAATGTGTTGTGTGAAACTATGTGATCAAATCTGAAAATTTGAGGATGAAATATGTGTTATTATATGTGTAATTAGCTCATAAGATGATTAGTAGACTTATTTGACTTATCGGTAACTTTAACGGTTGAAAAATTGGCTTTTAAACGTGAACCGACACGACTATTAGGGACTGTTTTAGAACAGCTCTAAATTTATAAAATTCTCATATATAACACAAGTTAATGTGTTGGAAAAGGACAAGATAACAAAACTTAGTCATAAATGGTTCGTGTCCCAAAAACCGACACGAAAACATTAAAAAGTTGCTACTTTAATAAAATATTAACGAAAATAAAAATAATATATTTTCGCAAAGTATCTTATAAAACTTGACTAACATATATGTAGCAAGTATTTTTCAATATTAAAAATTACATTTTTATACGAAAAACTAAACGCGGACCCGATAAAACCGGCAAACCAATAAGATTTATGAAAAGTAATAGATTAATATTTCCTTATAACTTTCCAGCAACTGAAACTTAGATATTTTATTTATATTTTTTATTAATTTATTTAGTTATTTAAACAATAGTTAACGAAAACCGAACTATACGTATTCGTTGACTTAATAAGAACTTATTTGATTATGTGCTTGTGTGGACACTAGATTAGGATTAATAAACTTGAAAGATTTTTATAAAACTAAAACCAAGTTTTTATTAACAAACACATGTATTAATATAGGACACGAGATTTTGGAACGAAAATCTTCAAACTGTGAGTTTCTTTAAGAACCCTCTCGTTTTTAAATAGAATTGTTTAATTGTTTTTATAAATGTTTTTGGAGGAAAAGTATATTCCTTATGTATATATTGATTTCATCGAGATTTTTACAAAGCATTTTATTTTGCAAACCTTGTCAAATACGGATGAGTCTAGTTGGCTAAATAACTGTTAACCCTAGAAAGTGGCACATAAATATTGGTAGATCTATCCGGGTGACGCCCCCACTCCCAATCACGTTGGGTTAAAGTGGGTATATTTTGAGTCTGGTACGTATCGAGGTATCAACTATGATATTCATACGCATGTTGTATTCTTTGCTCGTCTACAACAGCACAATTTGTTTAAAAGATAAAATGCTATTGTTTTGTGATATAATGGCGATAGATCATTATACACGGGTTAGTGATATAATGGCGATAGATCATTATGCACAAGTTTTTATATGATTTTGGTGTGATGTAATGACGGTAGATCATTACACACGGGATTGATACTATTCTATAATGACGAGAGATCATTATATTTTGATTTATATATATACACACACATACACACATACACACACACATATACATACTATTTTGATTGGAAACTCACCAACACAATGTGTTGACAAACGATTTTAATATACTTTTCAGGTAAGTGATGGCTTCGTGGTGACCAAGGAAAAGAGGCGGGTCATGTTAGAATATGAAAAATAACCGGGGACATGTAATAACCGTGCTTTTATACACGTGTAAACTTTTTATTCTAATAATAATAAAGTTTCTTTGAAAAGTCAAACTTTGTTTATTATTATATTATACTTTATTGTGATTGGCTATCGGCGTCTGTCACAACCCGAACAACTTGGTCAAAAGTCTTCCGCTGCCTAAGAAAAGTTTTCAGGGTGTGACAGACATGAGCTTGATCCGCGTGAAATCTTCAAGGAGCATTCATGGACGTTGATTAAACTTTGATCCAACAGCTCAACCACACCAATCTCTTTCTCAATAATACCAATATTCTCCCCACCAACCCACATATTATTCAGCTACCACCACTCATTCACTTAACCACATAACCACATATCCATCTTCTTCTTCTCAGATCTATCTTCTTCAACCTCCACCACCATCAACCGGAGCCAGCGTCAACCATCACCCCATTTTCTTCAACACCACACTCACCACCATCAAGCTCAAGCTCTGGCTACAGTCATGCTCCGCCACCATCAAGCTCAAGCTCCGACTACTGTCAAGCTCCGCCACCGTGTTTTCAAGCTCTGTCTTTTGTCAAGGCGTCAAGCTCAGACAACGTGCAACTTCAGCCAGTTTTTTTTTTCATTCCGTCCACTGGCCATCTCTTGTAGTTTCATGTAAATTTTTTGTAGAAATATTGTAATTTAGCCGTTATTATTGAGAAATTACACATCTTTTGTTTCATTTTTGTGTTCAATTTGATTAATAATCATGTCTTTTGGTGTTATAATGTGCCCCAGCCACCTGCAACTTCTTCTCCAGCTAATTTTTTGGCATAGTCTCGGTGACGTATTAGTGGCGATGGCCCTACCCATTAGAGGCTACGCCTACCCTTTAGTGACGTGAATTCAGCGGCGAGATGTCGCTGCTAATACCATTAGAGGCGACTTTTGATTCTTTTAGTGGCGACAAGCGTCGTCGCTATTGGTCATTTTTCTTGTAGTGATACACTAAACAAGCTTATATATAATAACAATTACGTCTAAAGTTGTGCTGATATGGTTGTACAATCAGAACTATAATTTGTTTGTATATTGGTCTTCCTCGTTTTGCTTGGCTAATTGTCCCTGCAATTTGGCACACGTCTCTTCCAGTCTCTTCTCTCTATGACTTCTCTATCTTGCCCATATTGGTTCAGAACAGTGATAACAAGAAAAAATAGGCACTCAAAGGGAGGTTTTTTTATTGCTTTCTGAATAAATACAATTGCAGCAGGTACATTGATCTTAAATAGGTAAAACTATAACGTAAACTAACAAACAAAAACACAAGAACCGAACTGAAAAGACCTACTCTATCGGCTTTATTCAAACACATTTGAAAATAACTAAACGAAAATGCAGAACAAATCCATGTGCCACATTTAGGGTATGTTTGGCAAGGAGCTTTTATGAGCTTTTAGGAGCTTTAAGATTTAAGCTTCTAAGAAAAAAACTCATATTTAATAAAAAGCTTTGTTTGGTTGAAGTAGCTTCAAGCTTTTAGTTTGGTAGAAAAAGCTCCATATTTGAACGCTAGTATTGGTAGCGTTTGAGAAAAAGCTAGCTACAAGCTTTTATATTTGAATTTACAAGTTTGATACTTGAACTTTTATCAACTTTTGTTAATTTATATAATAGTTACACATTTAACTCTTATTCAAACTAACTACCCCCGTGACTTTTTTAGGAACCATAACTTTTCCACACGTTAATAATTTTTTAAACAAATTACATCATAAACCCGAGCATTTTATTCTTTTTAATTTGAATATAATATTGTTATACTTCTTTAACTTTAAAAAATTAGCATACTACGTGATTATCGGTTAGGATCGGTAACAAGTCGAATCAGGTGAGCTTGAGTCATGTGTAAGACCAAATTAGGAGTCGAGTCAGATGAACTTGAGTCATGTGTAAGACCAAATTAGGGTCAGAACTAGTCGATACAAAAAGGGTTAAATTAGTTCGGTTCATGTCGGTACGCTTTGAGGCGAAAGGGGTCAGGTCAGAACATGTTTCAGATTAGAACAGTGCATGTTCAGAAAGGGATTCATATCAAAATTGGTTGGTTTAAAAAATTATCTATTTAAAATTACTGTATATTGTCAGCTTTTTTTCTTGATTTTCATCATCAGTTACACGCTTACTGTCTTTCCATGGTACACGTCTACATTCAGGTTATGTATGCACTATCATAAGGTGAATCATGTACAGACACTGATTATGCAATTGATGTTAGGTTGTGCGCCCATTCCCGCCGCACCACGCGGGCACCCGGCTAGTTTTATTAAAAACTTATGATACTCTGCGAAACACCTAAATAAATTTAAAAAGCTATAGCTACCAGCTTCCAGCTTACAGCTAACAGCCACCAGCTAGTTTTGCCAAACATACCCTTACTCTTTTCCCCTTTACTTCCACGTGCCTCATCATGATGTGCATGGGAGCCTTGAATCACATTTTTAATACCTCCCCTCGATTCATGCTCCTGCACTCAGATCAATCGATCATGTATCTGAAATACACAAACTTTTCCTGTGATACTACTTTAGTCAGAACACCAGCAAGCTGCTCAATTGTGCTGCAATATTCCAGAAGAACTTTATCTTGATTCACCATCTCACGAATAAATGATACTTCAGCTCAATATGCTTTCATCTACTATGCATAATTGGGTTTTGGATAAGTTAATGGCAGACCGACTATCACAAAAGATTGTTGTTGGTTTGACACACTAAATTCCAAGATCTTCAAGGATTCTCTGCAATCAAATTGCCACAGTGCTTTGTTTCTTTGAACACCATGATAGAGTACCACTTCCAAGAGAAAACACATAGGCGGACACGCTTTTCCTATCATCAATGCATGTAGCCTAACCACTATCTGAATACCCTACAAGCTCCAAGTGACCACCTTTTTTGTACCATGTCCCAAACTTAGAAGTAGAGGTTGTTAAAAAATTATTCAAACCAAGATTGTGTTCCCTAGCTCATTTACGAAAAGAAATCAAAGGAAAAGAAAGTTTTCTTTTCTTATCTTTTTTTTTTGGTTTCTTCTCCTCTTTGATTTATTTTCTTTTCAAATCTTTCCAATTTGAAAAGATACAAATTCTTTTATTTTACTCATCATTTTCTCTTCTTTCCCCTCCTTTTCTTTCTTTTAATGAAACTCGTGAACGCCTCTTTTAATTTTTCCTTCCTTTTGCTTTCTTAAATGAAACTTGGGAACAAAACATATTTTTTCCATCCCTCATTTTCCTTTCTTTAAATGAAACTCGGGAAAGGCTCACATGTATCTCAGGTACATATGCATGTGGCCTTAGTCCGAGTCTTATGTTTCTCTTTAGTTTATTTTGAATACAGGCCGTTGTGGCTGGCTGTTATGTTTACCTAGTCTTAGGGACGTTTACGTTGTATTTTCCTCTATTTAAGAGATAATATTATCTCCGGTAATGTATTCAAGTTAATCAAGAAACACGTTTGCTGCCTATTTTATCTTTATCATTCATAAAAATACCACCAGATTTGTGCTATCAGAACACAGTGCTCGTACCTATAATCTTTAATTCATTCTTATTTTCATTGATTCGTCCTCATGGTTGTGCAAACAAGTTTTCTACCAACTGCGTATACCCCTATCCCTGTGTTCAAGGGAGAGGGTTATGAGTATGGGAGTATATGCTTGAAGACGATCCTAAGATCTCGTGATCTTTGGGATCCGGTGGAAACTGGAATTACTGATACGGATAAAGAAGCAAAGAAGAAAGATGCTCATGCTATGGCCATCATTCAACAGACTGTTCATGGCCAACTTTTTTCTCGAATTGCTGGTGCAACTACAATGAAAAAGCTTGGGAAATTCTCAAGATGAAATTTCAAGGTGACACCCATGTAAAAGCTATCAAACTTCAAGGCCTTCATAGAGATTTCGAAAATCTCTGTATGAAAGAAAACGAACTCATTGGGGTATACCTTGTAACCCTATAATACATTTGTGTTTGCTGATTGTTCTTAATGCTTTCGTTTTTATAGAGACAGTTCGTTTAAGACTTTGTTTTATTTGTTTGTTTGGTAATTGGGTCCGGTTTGGGGAGAACATATTTTGGGCCTGTTAGGGCAGGTTTAAGTATGATGGTTTGTGTTTGTTTGGGCATTGGGCCAACAAATAAAACAAGGTTATTACGTAACATGGAATTTGAATACCATGTTTGTAGGGTGGCAGTTGGTTGTGATTATCTAAAACTATTTTTGAACGGTTATGAGATAACCGTCCACCCTAACCATCACGACTTGTGGCATCTATCGAACAATATCAAGATATAGACATGATGCCATTTGTAGAAGCGGTAGGATTAGTAATGGCGTTTAAAGAACATCTCAAAAGTCAAGACGAACCGGAAGATCATGATCAAGGAAAGCTCTTAAAGGCAAGTTCAAACAATTATGGAAGAGGGCTTGGTGATCAAAATCGTGGTAGAGGATGAGGATCTTTCAGAGGAGCAAGAGAACGTGGAAGTAGTGTGAGTAAAAGAAACAACAAACACGACAAAAGCAAGCAAGTTCAAATGCTATGACTTTGTTGAATATGGTCACTTCGCATACGAACGTGTAAGACATAAAGATAAGGAGAAAGTAAAGGACCAAGAAGCCCATATAATGTTGGAAGATGAAGAACCGATGTTGTTGTAAACGCAAGTCAAGAAAGTTAAACACTCTCGTTAAACTATGTTTAGGGGGTGTTTAAGTGCGCTTTTAAAATTGTTTTTGATTTTTTAAAAGCAAAATTTAACTTTTGAAAAGCTCCAATTTTTGAAGAAGTTTTGCCAAACACATTTTGATTTTCAACAAACAAACAAGCAAATAAGCAAGTTTTAAAAGCTCACCCAAACACCCCTTAGGTTAAGGGGGAGTGTTGAAAATATAAACTAAATATTAGAGGCCTTTTAGTAAAGTATAGTTTATGTGTAGTATGTATATTTGTAAAGTCTAGGGGTCTAGTATGTAATTAGTCTGGTTATAAAAACCCAAGCAATGTATGTATTGGATTGATAATTATACGAACATATTCTCCATTCAAGTGCAAGTTTTATCAATTTCATTGTGTTATATTCTTATTATGAATTGCCAACACGTATGACTCCAAATCAGAAAAAAAAAATCTTGAGCATGAACTAGTTATTGTCTCAAGGGGTTGAGACGATGGTTCATGGAGATAGATGGATGTTGAAAATGATTATTTGGGGAAATAACAAGGTGATGGATTTATTCGGTGGAAGAAACGAGTCAGAACTTGACAGGGATTATGTCTCTTCATATGAAGAGGGTCAAGATAAGATCGAGTTTGGGGAGGAGTCGGTGGCCGAAGAAAGTTTGACAAACTGATGAGAGAAGGCAAGAGGGATCAAGAAAGTGAAGAAGAGAAGGCAAACTAAGTGTTGGAAACCAAATTGAAAAGTAGGACCACGGAGGCTGTTAGAGATTTCCCACCATGGTGTGGGCCAAGCGGTTCAGGTGGTTTCGGGATTCAAGTAACAAGGGATCTAGGTTTGGAAGACAAGAAATCAAACGAAGATGACCTCGTGTTCGGGTTCAATGATAAAGATCCAAACCCATGAAGAACTTGAAGGACAAATGAATTAGGGGGGAAATGTAACCGTATAAGTCATTTGTGTTTTTAATGCTTTCGTTTTAATCAAGTCAGCTCGTTTAAGACTTTGTTTTATTTGTTTGGTTGTGCCTTGGGCCTACAAACAAAACAAGGTTAGGTAACATGGAAATTGAATACCATGTTGGTAGGGTGGCGCTTGGTTTTGATTTATAACTTTTTTTGAACGTTCATGAGAGAATCGCCCACCCAAACCATCACGACGCTTCAGTTTATTTAAATACGGTTTGAACATTCAGAAGTTTTGTATCACAACATTAACGTACTTCTCAGCTTTCAATCAATCAAAGTTGTTTGTTCAATATCATAATTACTATATTGTTCTTGTGTTTGATTTGAGTATTCGAAGTATGATCAGCGGCCAGGGAAGATTGACGGGACCAGCATACTTCTCAAGAGTGATGACAATTGTCAGTCATAAAAGATCATTCGGTGCAAGCAACTGATGCTGATCAAACCATTGTTGAGAAGATTTTACGTAGCCTTACCCCTAGGTTAAGTGACACAAGATCTATATCGGCTCACACCTGTGAAGCTCATGGGGTCTTTACAATCACATGAAGAACGAATCAACAGACGTACACCATTAAAGAATGACATAATAGAAGAACAAGCTCTTCAGGTTGTGCAAGACAAATCTCAACCAAGCAACAACGCTGGTTCAAGTAGGGGTAGATGTAGCGGTATGTCGCGTGGAAGAGGTAGAAGCAGGAGCTTAGATAGAAGATGGGTTCCTCAATGCAACATATGCAACATGTTTGGTCACCAAAGGAAAGACTGTTGGCACAATTAAGATCCACAAGTCAATGTTGCAACTGATAATATATGAAGGTAGAGAGAAAGAAAATGCAAATGAAGAACCAAGACTTTTCATGGCCTATGCGAAAGATGCTCAATTTTATCTTATAAAACAATCATCATCGAACGGTAACAACCCTAGACTCTGGGTCTTCTAACCATATGACAAGGCTAACGAGTAGCTATACACACTTGAATGAATCATTCAACAAGAAATAGAATGATGTTAGAGGGAAAGGAATAGTGAAGACTGACACTGTTAGTGGAATATATATAGGCTACTAGCTGATGATGTGTACTTCACCCCTCAACTAGAATATAACCTCCTTAGTGTCGGTAAGTTGATCAGGTAAGAGTCTCTTTGGTACTATTGGGTAATGTAATGGATGAGGAAATGAAATGGATGTTGAAATGGAATGGAACAGGCAATGGAATGGATCATTACGATTCTATTATCTTGTAGAAATGAATGATTACTTTGTGTAGTTTGGTATACAAGAAAAGATGGGATAAAATAAAATTAATGGTGATTCAAGGTGACGATGGTGGTGGGCTAGTAGTGGTTCTGGTGGATGGCGATGGTTGGCGGCGGCGGTGCCTATTTTTGGTGGCTGCAGTGGTTGGTGGTAGTGTTGGGAGGGTGGTGGAGGTGATGCAGGGTAAAGAGAGGATGTAATGAAAACAAAAGGGTAGTGGATGAAATGAATTTGGAGTGTTTTAGATGGAATTGAATGGACTTGATATTAGATCATTCCATTCCATGAACCAACCAAACACTCTTTTCTTTATTCCTTCGTAATGACCCATTCCATTCTGCCTCAAATTCTTGCATACTAAACGTTACCTAAAGGTTTTCTCTCTTGTTTGATGACCACCCGTGCACAATCAAGAACAAAGCAAAAGGAACAACTCAGATGACTGTGTTTTAATAGAGAAGGACATTGCAAGGTCGGCATAAGGTGTGGCAGGGTTTTCGACGGTCACAGGCCCGACACCCCTAGGCCCAAATTGTTTTTTTGCGTTCGGTACTGGGAAGTGCATTTCGCATTCGGCCTAATACTTTTTTTGCGTTCTCGAAGCCGGCTTGGGATATTGTGATTAGATATACACAATTGGTTTTGAAATCCTTGACTTTTACAATATTTGATCATGAGATTGAGAGCTTGATTCTTGCATGCATGAGGTACTGAGAAGTGCATTTCTCACATATGGCCTCACACATTTGGTGATTATGGACTTGATTCACACTTAAAATTATGAACACATTTCATCCGTATAACCCGTAATTATAAATGAAATTTTAATGAATAATACCACAAACATATACATAGAGACTTAAAGGGATTAATAAATACAATCAGTTACAAGTATATAAACCATAATCTAATATCCCCTATTAAGCGAGACAGTGGCTGACCAATGTGAAGAAATTGTCGGAAGTGTGAACACTATGACTTGGAAGACTTTTGGTGAATATATCTACCACTTGAAACTTGTTTGGGACAAACCTGGGATTAACTTTCCAAATGATACAAGCTCACGAATGAAGTGGTAGTCAAGATCAATGTGCTTAGCACATTTGTGAGAGACGAGATTTTGCATGAGAAACAAGGCACTACGATTGTCACACGAGATGGTTGGACGATCAGGGGTAAGGCTATAAGTGAGTTATCCATATAATTTATTAAGCAGTATTTGCCATGGGCCGATATTCAGATTCACAACTTGAGCGAGCAATAGTCGGTTGTTTCTTCGCACTCCAAGAGACTAGATTCCCACCTAAGAAAATGGAATATCCATAAGTGGACCGTCTAGTTTCAAGGCGCCAAGCACAGTTGGCATCAGAGTAACTGAGAAGGGCATTATGTGTAGGACGGTTGTAGTGGAGACCAAATGCTAACATGCCTTTGTGGTAACGAAGAATGCCTTTTGACTTCCTGATTGTGATCAACAGTTGGAGCATGCAAGAATTGACTAACTTGATTAACAACATATGAGATATTGTCAAGCCGTGTGATAGTTAAATATTGAAGGGCCCGACAATAGATCGATAGTGAGTATCGTCTGGATATACAAGTCACCCGTAGAAACAAAAGAAACACTTGTGCTCAAGGGTGTTGGTGCCGGTTTAGCATCCAACATCTTTACATGACTTAAATATCAATAGTATAATTAGATTGATTTATAATAAACCATCTAAGGTGAAAAATAGATTTTAAACTTTTATAGACTTATACCTGAACCATTATGGTAGGACTAACTTTTATATGAAAATGATGTTATCCGCAAATTTCCCTTATGATTCAATTCGGTTGCATGTTGCTGGTAAATGTAACAAACTCCCAAACCTGCACTCTGTGACTTTCAAGAAAGTAACTTCACTTTGATTATAATATAAACTTTGTGTAGAGAAACTAATGCATTCAACCCTCCTACTTTTCGTGTTTTATCATTGTTGGTCACTACAAGTGGAATGTTGTTCACCGTCCGTCTATAATGCATTAACTCAAAATTTAGATTCCAATGAATAATTAGTGGATCAAATGTAACTTACAAAAACATAAATATATAGATTCCTTTCGTGACATTCTGTTCAAGTACAAGTGCACGTGTAAAGAGATAATGAGAGTAAACCTTATGCTTGAAATAAACATGTAGATATTTGTTGGACTCTTATGTATTAAATGGCTCTTTAATGTAATATTCGATTAAGCTTTTGTTCAACTATTTGTACTCGGTCATAGGCCATTTCTTGATAAATGCCCTTTGGGTCGGCCCATTATGGCCCATAAAATGAAAACCAAATGAAAACCAAAGGTACATGGATGATACTATAAATGATGCACTATTCATCCATGCACCATAACTTCATTGGCACTGTTTCTCTCTACCTCCACACATTTTCTCTTTCTACGCTTTTGCTACATTTGATTAGAGATCCGAGTGATGCTAGTGATTTCCGCTCACTAGTGTCACAAATTTTTTTCGAAACAAGTTGTTAGATCCATAACGGGAACCTACAATTTTTATCAGTGATTTGGCTTAAATTTTGGGGGTTTTCGGTTCTTCCACTTCCGACTTTTATTAAGTTTGTAGTAGATTTGAGCTTGTTTTTGTGTTAGACACAAGATTTTAAGTATTTCTGACTTTGATCTTGTAATAAATGGACCAGATCTGAGTATTTCGTGTTAATCAGTGTGTTTTGCAAGTTAAAATTCATAAGATCCATCTCGCAATTCGCAGTGTAATAGTGACTCGCAACTCTCAAAACAAAGTGATTTGCAATTCGCAACTGTTGTGAACTCACAATTCGCAAAGCTAAGTAACTCGCAATTTCAAGTGGCATGCAACTCGCAAGAAGCAGCAAATCACAATTCGTAAACTTGCGAATTCAAGGACTTAGAAACTTTTCAGAGTTTTTAAACTTTTAACTTGTGACATAAAAATGGTCTCCAAAGTTGAATCTTTGTTGAATCACTACCTGTTAATGAAAATGAATTTAGTTCCAACAACAAACCACCGAAACTCACAAGTTTGGAAGAATTCAATGATTGGAAGATCAGTTTAAGAACTTTGCAAGAACACAAGACATGAGAATTTTGAAATCTGTTGAAAAAAGACCTCATCGTACGGTAATTGCAAATTCTGCTGATGTAGAACTTGAAAAGCCTCTTAGTGCCTTTGATCCCGAAGACTTTGAGCTGATTTTGTTTGATCATAAGGCCCTCGGTAATTTAAGCGTGTGTTTGGACATCAATCAGAGTGTTAAGGAGTGTATCACAGCAAAGGACCTTTGGGATGCTTTGGTGGAAAAGTTTGATGGAAATCTAGATACGAGAAAGTCTAGGAAGGAAATGTTGAACGGGGAATTTAACATGTTTAACCACATCTTGGGAGAAAGCATTTAGTTCATCAATGATAGATTTATGGCACTACATACAAAGATGAGAAGTTTTGGAATCATTCATGAGGTGGGTGAGATAAACAAGAAAGTGCTTAACCACTCCCCTACACTTGGAATAGTAATGTGACTACAATTAAAAGGACAATGGACATTGATATAATGCTAAATACACATGATTTCCCATGTATAGTTTGTATCGTTTATTATTATTTTTTAGTTCGTTTTTGTTTAGGATTAGTATATTACTAACTTATTTGTTTCGTGTAGGTCTCGAGATAGAAACACAGTTGGAAAGAGCAAGAAACGAGCTAAAACTGTGAACCAGTATTGAACTGGACCGGACCAAAAATTGAATCAGACCGGACTAACAATTGAATCAGACCAATAGGGGTAAACCGCGTCACGCGACCGGCTAACCTTGGCCGCACGACGTGACGTGGTTAAGGGGAGAGTCTGGTTTGGTTTTTGAACGTGGTGTCACTCGATCAGTCCCGTTTTGCTCTCCCCATCTTTTGGACGTGGTATCACACTATCAGTCCCGTCTTGCTCTCTGCGTGACGCGGAGAGCTTGCTTTTCCAGAAAGTTCCGACACATGAAGGGGTTAGGAGGTAAAACCACTATATAAACATCATTACCCTGAACGTTAAGAGGAGAGACAAGACCAACTGAATTTGTGAAGTCTTGGAGCTTAGGATTGCAAGTTTTGGAGTTCTTGAAGGCTAGGAATCAATGGGTGAAGTGCTAACTGATCGGGAGGTTACGGGTTTTATCACCCTAAATCTCTCGTTTTTGTTTTTTCTTATGATGTTCACCATGAATTATTTTCTTGTTTTATTTGATTCAACCGTGGTAGGCTAAACTCTTTAGACCGCTTAGGCTTAAAGCTGTTGTTGATTTTTTTTTATACTAATTTGGATTATGCGTTTTGTTATGGTTTCTGATTAAGTAAGATGTTTATTGTTAATCATTCGATGCATATGTGTGCTTACGATTACTTGATGAGTTTTATTGTTTCAAAGTCTTTGATGATTGCTTCATATAATATGATATCGTTCGGTCATTTGTTGTGTGTTATTGACTAGCTTATGGTTGATTTGCAATAGAACATAGGAACAATAATAATTAATCAAGTAGATCTAAGTGTATTCCTAATCCTCTTAACTTGGAGGTAGCACTAGTAGCAGCACCAGTTAGGGCTGTTCAAAAAGCTCGTGGCTCGAAGCTTGCTCGAAACTCGCTCGTAAAAAGCTCGGAGAAAGCTTGCTCGAAATTGGCTCGATTGTAAACGAGCCGAGCCGAGCTCGAATCGATTTCTAAACGAGCTGAGCCTGAGCTAGCCTTGGCTCGACTCGAACTCACTCGATAGGTTCGCTCGATCGGCTCGAACTATTTTATTTTAATTTATATATATACATACATTTATATAGTTATCTAATCCAATTATTTAACCATTAACATATGGGCTTCCATTCTCAACTAATCCAGCCCAAATGCCCAATACAATTATACAAACTCCAAACATAACATCGATGACCTCATGTGCAGATCTATTAGTTCTTCAACCCGAATTCTTCAACCCTATCTCACACTCTCTGTCGGCGGCTCACAACTCACACTCTTTGCCGGCCACTACCCTTCTCGACCCTTGATTATGCTTTGGTAAATTTATGAGAAATTAACAAAACTGATTGCTATATACGCGTTAAAAAAAACCCAAATCCGAGTTTTTTGTCGATCTAATTCTCCGCTTTTTGTGTCATATTCAGATCTAACTCTCCGCGTTTCGTTTCAAACCCAAATTCGAGCCAAATCGAGTCGAGCCAAGCCGGCTCGATTTAAAACCGAGCCGAGCTTAAGCTCATATTTTTAGCTCGATTAAGATTCGAGCTCGAGCTCAAGCCGAGCCAACTCGAATAAATATCGAGCTCGAGCTGGCCTTGGCTCGGGCTCGGCTCGGCTCGTGAACAGGCCTAGCACCAGTACACCACCACCACCAACAACAATAATAATAATAATAATAATAATAGTTAACTTTATATGTATGTAAAATAGAGGATAAATTATATAGGTGTGTTTAACAAATTAAGTTTGCGGGTCCAACCCAACACGAACTTAAAATTTCGTCACCAAATTGAACACAACCCAAACCAGAAAGTCGTCTTAGACAAGTGAACTCGAGAATGTTCGGCAATATCACCGGTTAACTTGAACATGAACCTCTTGACCCAAACCTTTTTTGCCCTGTTTTTACATATTATATAAAAAATATATATATAAAGGCTCATGGTAACTTTGTGATTAATCCTTAATTTTTTTATATTTATTTGTCTACAGTTTGAGCTCTTTGCACAAAACACAATTAAAAGATAAATAAAACAATTAACTTAAGGGTTAAATGGGCCAACCCACGAATACATCAAGGTGACCCGACTCATTTAGCACAACTGTTTTACCTGCGGTCGAGGCACTCTAGTGTTTTGACCTCTCAAATCAATGTCAACATTAAACTCCTCGGTTGCCCTTCTAATTGTAGCCTAAATCACATTATGTATGCAAATGAAACAATACATAAATCACAATATGCATTCAATAAAGGAGGCAGCTAAGCTACTATTGGTGGTACCATTTGTACCGATAATCAGGTGTTTAAGTTGGTATGAAGGTGCGATGCAACGGTAAAACGATAACGAAGTTTGATTCACGTTGATTCTGTGAATTCCTATGATGAAACTTCTAAAACTCTCAAATCCCACCCAAAGGTAAGGAAAATGAAGAGAAAAATCTTTATTGATAAAATTGAAGTTTGCCTTCTTACATTACATTAGCATCGTATAAATAGACTTTCAAAATCAAAATGGACCCAAAAAAGGCCATGGGCTAAACACAAACAAAAAAATATATATAATAACTGACGAGTGATCAAATTAAGATAATTATCTTAAAGCAAAATGCAAGAAACAAAATTATATGAAAACTGGTACAAATTAATACCATAATAAAGATGATAAGCTTTTGTAATGTGTGTGGATGAAGCCTCTCCATCTCAGAAGACTAAGACTGGTACAAATTAGTTCCATAATAAATGCGACTAAGAGCGTTATATATACATTATAAATAAATTGAGCAGCTTTCAACTTGCTTGACACATTTGGCATTCCTAAGATGTATGAAATAAACTACAATAATCTTAGTATAAAGTATAAACTAACAAACATGTCTCTCACAACCAATCCAACACTTGCTTCAGCTTGGAGTGGGTGAAAATTGTATGACTTTTGTTGCTGAGCAGATATTAGAATCAACGTGTATGTGCTCTTGAATAACAAAATAGTAGATGCCAAAATAATATTAGTGCCCATGCACTGATAATAACAATATTTAAATGATGATATTAGCTAGCTAGAGGTATTATAGTCTTTGCACCATGTTATTAAGCACATAAAGAGTACCTCTCTAACTGCAATAAGAGAAAAAAATATGAACATGAGATAACACAACTTCCCATTCATTCCTTTAGCAAAGGCTTCCTATCTATTCCACAAATTAGTCATATTAACAATAATTCTGAACTTTTAAAATATAATTAAATATTGGTTTGTATTAGGGTTCAACAACTCAACCCTAATAATTACCTTTAGAACCAATGCTCTCAGTATCCACTATTGGCTTTCTCCTCACTATCACCTATAAATTTTGATATAATAATCATATAAATCATAAAAATGGTACAATAAAGAATAACTAATAAAATATAATATATAATAATTGTGTATGCCCAAATCCATGGTTTTCATTCCATAATTAAAATGTGCAGTTTATTCAGTTGTTAATTTCACTTTTGGTTTTTAAGCTTCATTTCAGCTTAGTTACGGTTTATTTAGAATTTTAGTTTCTGTTCGATTTCATTGTACTCAATCTATGGTTTAGCTTTCGGTTTTTAAGCTTCATATTAGTTCGGTTTCTATTTATATGTGTCTTGTTTTAGTTTCCATTTCAATATTTTTGGTTTTTGTTTTTATTTGGTTTTGCTTTCTTTTTTTTCAACTTTTTGTTACATTTTGGTTTCAGTTTACTTAGTTTTTTACTTTTATTTTTTTTTTGTTGTTAGTTTTGATTCAGTTCGGTTTCATATTTAGTACTGATCTTTTTCAATGAATAGAATTTGAAGTCACCATAGATTTAACAATCGCCAGCATATGAATTCTAACTGCATATCCTTTTTCAAATCGATCTTTTGAGAGCATATGCAACCAACTAAGCTAAATCATAGAATAGTTTCACATGAATTAATGTTTATACATCCGTATTTATTTTTTTCTCCACTTTATATTACCAAAATATTCCAAAATCTTAAAAAGAGCTTGAATATAAGCAAGCCAAAGCTTGAGTACAATTTTTCAAATGCCATCACATTCTTTGTGTCATATAACGCCTATGTCACTAAAATCAAAGACATATAATATATTTATGTCAAAAAAATTCAAAGTTATATGCAATAACAATATCAATATTTGACTGAAACTGATTTATGAGTTTGTCTGGTGATTTAGCTTTAATTTTTTTTTAAGAAAGAACATAGCCTTAAATGGCACATTCTTAAGAAGTAAACTCATCTTAAAAACTTACATGGAAGTAAAGTCGTAGTCTTCATACTTGTCAAATATTCTGCCAGACATGTTGAAACAATAACAAATTGAAAACAATTATATTAAATTAACCAAATCACAATTCAATTCATTGTCACATGAATTATAATGTGTGTTGGTAGTGTTAACCTTAGGGCTTCTTCTACAAGCTGTAAGGCCCCGAACCCGGTAGCCCTACTTTAACGTCGGATTTACTCATAAACACAGTTCTTGCAATCAGAGTTAATTAAAACTTTCGCGGAATATAAAGCTTTCATAAAACATTTCATAACAAATCACGTCTTGTCTTAAAACATCATTTTGTCTTTCAAAATAAACGAAACATTAAACTTAAACGTCTTGAGTCTTCCGATGCCAGCCTCTTATTCAGTGCCATGTGTCTCCTCAAACGAGCTGCCTCATCCTACTCACCTGCGTGCATACTAAAAGTCAGCTACGCTGAGTGAGTTCAAGTTAATCATACACTATACAATACACATAAATTTATATTCTTTCATTCATACTTTCATACTTTCATACTTTCTTTTGTATTAACTTACTTTCATATCTTACGTTATAAAGAGCATTACGCCCTACATTCCTCGAGTATTATGAGGGCTCGGTACCCTCCTTCCTCGAGTATTATTAGGGCTCGGTACCCTCCTTCCTCGAGTATTATTAGGGCTCGGTACCCTCCTTCCTCGAGTATTATTAGGGCTCGGTACCCTCTTTCCTCGAGTATTAGTAGGGCTCGGTCCCTCTTTCCTCGAATATTAGTAGGGTTCGGTTCCCTAGTTCTCGAATATTAGTAGGGTTCGATTCCCTCTTCGTTACCATACAACCATCCTTTCCTTCTTTTATTAAATTTATCACATTCATACACATAAGCATACATATCATACTTACCTTATACTTAGCGTTACAACCTGACAGTACGTGCAATATCCGAAGATCGTTCACGTACCGTCAAGCCATCATTCATACATATCACATCATTCACATAAGGCATACACTTATCTCTTAGGATAAGCGTATTAACAAACATATCGAGTATTCACACAGCCCCGAAAACATAACACATAAATGGGGCTAGAAACTCACCTGAACTCTGCTTCTTCCTCCGATAGTTGTAAATCCCTTCTTTAACTGAGCTCGGCTGACTGTATAAGTTACACGTATCAATACTCGCCTGATCCAATCTGGTGGCCTAGTATTAGCTTACTTTTACTTATCGTTTTAATTTATTTTCTAATCAAACTTGACTTTAGGCGAAGTTAAACCTTAGGCGAACTTGGCTTTAGGCGAAGTTGTCATCAGGCGAACTTAGCTTTAGGCGAAGTTGTCATCAGGCGAACTTAGCTTTAGGCGAAGTTGTCATCAGGCGAACTTAGCTTTAGGCGAAGTTGTCATCAGGAGAACTTAGCTTTAGGCGAAGTTGTCATCAGGCGAACTTAGCTTTAGGCGAAGTTGTCATCAGGCGAACTTAGCTTTAGGCGAAGTTGTCATCAGGCGAACTTAGCTTTGCAGGCGAAGTTCATCAGGCGAACTTAGCTTGCAGGCGAAGTTGTCCAGCTGCAGGTAGTGTTCGCTCTTAAATCCTTCGTTTCTTAACCAAATAACTCGATTTAGGTATCCACGGAATCGTCTGACCAGCGCCTACAAACCCCAACCATCAAATCGACCTAACATCGATGTTTAAAGGGTGCGATTTAGGCATATAGGTTACGGGTTCTTTTATCAATCAATTAACCCCTCAAATCATAACCATTTTCAGTAAGTTTAGCTTTGTTGGATTCGTTTTTACCATACAAACACAGATCTATCATTTCTATACTAATCCAAACCTAAACGAACAAGTTCTCGATATAAACGTACCGTAAATGAGTCGAACTACGAACACGAGCTGGTCTTGTTGCTTTGGTTCGTCACGACGATCTAGCACCAACAAGCTCGGGTCCTCGCCTTTGGATCTTGGTTCGGGTCGTGTGTTTTGGGGTGTGTAGAGATTAGGATGGATAAATGGATGGAATGGAAAGGATTGGGGTTTAAGGGGGTATTTATACTCCCTTAAGCCCATGGACCGAAGGCCCATATTTCCTTTTGGTCCATATCTAATCCCATCTAATTATCCTACTAAGTCTTCATATTTTGCTATTATTATTATCGTTCCACTAACTCGTTTATTTCACCCGACAAAATAATGTATTATATATTACTTTAGAAATTTCGGGATGTTACACAAGCGCGTTGAAAAAGACAGTTGTACAAATATTTGGGAGCCCGTTTTAGCCCTAATTGCACTAGTATATTCCAGCAGCACCATACCATCTACCACCATCTTCAATTTCCTAATAAATTTCATCAGATAAATTAGGGCTTATGTAAAGTAATTTGAGGATTGAGGAAAGGAATTACCTCCAGACATTCAGAGAAGGAAATAGTTTGGAATCTACGACGACTTGTAGATCAACAAGCTATGACGCAGCCTGACACCACTAACAAACCCATGTATTGTATATAGTAGAGACGTGCATGTTTGATTGTAGAGAATTAAAGCAAGTAGCTGCCAGAAGATTTTAGGGTTTTGTGTATCGTATATTGTGAAGCCGAGGTAAATGAGAGAAATTGAGATTGTTTGAAATTTGAATTTGTTTTTATGCTTTTTAAAGTTGTACATTATGCTTCCGAATATGTAAACTCTTAAATTTAAGAGTTTTATGTAAAATAACTTCTTTGTCCTTCCTATATACATTTTAATATATATATATATATATATATATATATATATATATATATAATACGTATAAATGAAAACATAAAAATCCTATGTGGTCGCTCCCCCTTTTTTTGGAGTCACCAGATTTGTTTGATTTTCAAATGGAGACTTCTCATGCATTTGACCCGAATTCATGAGTATGGGTCTTACCAAACCCAGATATTCCTTAAACGGGTTATAACATCTCATTAAATTAAAAATTATTCTCACCAAATTATTGATGTAAAAATCCTATAAAATAGGATATACTAAGAATTAATATCTTATCTATTTTAATATATATATATATATATTATATATATATATATATTATTTAAATTAAAAACCAAATTTATAGTAAAAAAATAAACGGGTATTGGGTCTCATCAAACCATAAGTATATTAGTAACTTTCATGAGAATTATTTATAATTAAAAAACCATTTTTATAGTAAAAAAAATAAACGGGTATCGGGTCTTATCAAAACCATATAGCCTTTAAACCGGGTTATAACATTTCATTTATTTGTGAAACAATTTATCATTAAACCATAATTATATTATTAACTTTCATACAATAAAAAAATATAAATTCAAAAAATAAATAAATATTAGAACAAACAATATAAAACAACCCTGTAATACGGGGGATAAAAATTAGTATATATATATAATTATATATATAATATTTATTTATCCACAATTAATATTTGAAAATAGAAACATAATAATAATAATAATAGATGGTAACAATAATAATAGCAATCATAATATTGATAATTAAACCAATAACATTTTACTTAAAACCCGATCAACCCCAAATCCTTCAAAAGTCTTATTATTATATTTTTGTTTATAATTAATGAATATGATCGTTAACAATTAGTAAATTTTGTCGACATTTCCCGAGGAGTTCGATCACATTTAGCTAAATTTATATCGTTGTTTCATCTTCACTTATCCTATTCTATAAGATAAGTAATTCACATCTACCTTTTTACCGTGTTATATATTGGGGGTGTTATGCGTTCACAAGTTAAACTTACTATAGATTTTCACTACAATTCCAATATACGCGTAAATTGAAATTACTCAATTAGTTGATACATGAGAATGTGACTACGTGTTTATTTTTGTTGTTGTGGTGGTATCTCATCCTCATTCTCATTTGTATGATCATACACCGCCGGAGTAACTCGACCCGTTAAGACGAGATAAATGACCCTTTTATTTATTATTGTTACGCTAGTTGTATTAAATCGTATTTATCGCATGTAATTTTGTTTTTAAATGTTATATATACACAAAACTGTGTTTACTTGCTCAACTTTATATTGACAAAATATATATTTTTTTACGCATGACGCAAGTAACTTTTTGGGATGAAAAAGGGAGTTAAAGAGTAGTTTTGGACTTTAGGTTGCATGTATAATAAAGACGGATTTTTATTTATTTTTGTAATGTTATTTAATTTGAGATCAATGTTTGTGCTTTTTGGAACTTGATATATGAACTAATAATTTAGATATTGACACGTGTATTTTACTTAGTGTCTTCTTAGCTATAAAACAAATATTGTCATGTCCCGACATGTTTCGCCGTAAGTTGGGGTGTAACAGATTGGTATCAGATCCGAAGGATATAAGATAGGTGGTTAGACGTAATGACCTAGTAGCATACTTAGGGTCCCTATATGTTTTTCTATATGTGCACCCTACTTGTTTAAATTTTTGTAAATAGCTTAAAATATTTAAATTGTTTATCATATACAATTGTACACAAAAGCACACACTTATTCCGAGGTTATGCCTCACTCTCAAAATTATTTTTAAAACTCCAGGACAATTTTTAATCTGGAAATTTCTTAAGAAATCCCACATTTTTATTCCTCTCTAATTGAGGATGATTCGGGTGACGGATATGTAGTAAACTGTAAGAGGGCCGCACTTGTTTACCAAACCCTTGGCACCAAGGCTTGCGAGCCTAAGGAAGTTCAATGCGCATTAATCTCAATCAACCGCGAAACCCGGTTCCATTCCTGGAGTATTCGGTAAGGGTATGAAACTTATTAAGCCATAGAATATCACACCAAAAGTACACATATCCACTACCCTCATTGTATCAAACATGGTCATGTGACGATTACACCCTGAATTTATAACCGAATTCACGGTGATTCATGGCTAAACTCGGTTTTTCCGTATTGTGTTTTAGTTAAATAGATGGGTGAAGTATGTAAATACGGGTGGTTCCTGAATTACTTCAACCGTCTACTGTAAGTCCCTTAGACGGATCTTTCAATATGATATCACGTGAGATCGGTGTTATACGGAATCTAACAACGAATAGATTCAATATAAAACAAGTAAACACTAAGAACGAGATGATAATGCTTCAAAACACATGTTTATTAACGTCAGGTGGTTAAGCACAATAGAATACAACTTGTTT
Organism: Bidens hawaiensis; assembly: GCF_021521415.1. Lineage (NCBI taxonomy): Eukaryota > Viridiplantae > Streptophyta > Magnoliopsida > Asterales > Asteraceae > Bidens > Bidens hawaiensis. The sequence continues at coordinate 425,303 of NW_027492672.1, forward strand.
CTCTTCTCTCGTCTACATCCAACCTTACATCGGTTAACAATACATCATATTTATACACATGCCAGCCCTAAGCCCAACCATATTGTAACATCCCAAAATTTCAATAAGTAATATTTTAAATATTCTCTATTTGGATGGACAAGTTTACTTAAGATGGTAATAAAATAATAATAAAGGATGGTAAGATAAGTAGGCTAATTAGATGGATTAAGCATGGACTAAAAAGGAAAGATGGGTCTTAGGTCCATGGGCTTAAGGGAGTATAAATACCCCTTAAATCCTAAATATTTCCATTTTTATCCATCTTATTCTCTCTCTACACCTTAAAAACACACACTTAAGCCTAATACCCCTCCCTTAGCCGCCGTCCACCATCCAAGTGCACAACCAAGCATCATAACTTAAGATCTTCCATCATACAAGCAAGATAACAAGTCCAAGATCGTATATCAAGCTAGCCGTGACTTAGTAACGATAAAAGGTATGTTCTTGATCTTAAAGCTTGCATTTTTAGAAACGATTAGCCATGAAACTTGAGCATAAACTAGATCGGGTCTAGTCAAAGCATAAAGTTTCAAACTTGATGATTTAAAATGGACATAAAGGATTCAAAGTTATATACGGTTCATCAAGAAAACCCTAGATCTAGCTTAATGGACATTTTTAAGAAAACCCAACTTAGGAAGCCCGTTGGTAAACTAAAATACCAACTTAATTAGTTAGACGGTTGATTAACGAAAATATATTTAACAGTTAGCCTAGCTCAGTTAAAGAAAGGAATTACGATAAACGGCGAACGCAACAGGATCCAGGTGAGTTTCTAGCCCCATTTTCTTGTTATGTTTTTGGGGTTGTGTGCATACTCGATGTGATTAGTTAATACACTTACCTTAAGTGGTAAGTGTATGCCTATTATGATATATGTGTTGATATACAAGAATGCTTGACGGTACATGAAAGATCTTCGGATATTGCATGTACTGTCTGGAGTTAGTTAGACGATATGATTGTTTATATATATATGTGGTCTATATAAAGTATGTACGCTATAGAATATAATGATGAAAGAAAGTATGTAAACACATAAATGAAAAGGAATTGACGGATATGAAGGAATTGACGGTAAAGGGTGGCAGACCCTAATAATATCTGTGAAGATGGGTGGAAGACCCTAATAATATCTGTGAAGATGGGTGGCAGACCCTAATAATATCTATGAATATGGGTGGTGTTGGTACATAGATGTCAGTAGTTCATAGTCTAGCGTTTGTAATCGAGTCTGTAATGTAATTGTGTTTAAGTTTATCTTTATGTATGTAAGCGAAGTTGTCAACAAGTTCGCTTAGGCGAACTTGTTGAACACGCGAAGTTGTTGACAAGTTCGCCTAGGCGAACTTGTTCAACGAGCGAAGTTATTGACAACTTCGCCTGAGGCGAAGTTGTCGTGTATTTAAGTAACCTACGGGTTACTGTTTAAGGGTGGGTTTTTTCGAGAGTTTGTTTTAGAGTTTGTGATAGTGTGTGATCATTCCACGTGTCAAGTGTCTGTAATAGACGTGGTTCGAGTTATAATATAACGTGGTTTCGTTTGTATCGTGTGTTCGTGTTTTACGTATTCTACGCTCGTAACTACCTACGCAGGGATTCCGCACCTGCGCAGATAGCGATATCCCGTGTAAGATCCGTCCGGGAACCGACAATTGGTATCAGAGCGGAAGCTCGATTGTGAGGTTCGGGATTTCACGCGGGTGTAGAAAACGTCTCGTTTGACCTATTCGCGGGACACGTTTTCGTTGGGATTGTGTTATACTCACCTTATACAGTCATATTCAAGCCGTTACACTGACCGGAAACTGCTAAATCGTCGAAAACAGATCTGAACATTTTCAGTGTTCTTCGGGCGAAGTTACTGTTCTTCAGGCGAAGTTGCCGTCACAGGAAGTAGGGTTTCGGCGAAGATATAAGGCTAAGCGAAGTTATCCACAACTTCGCCTACCTCATAAGTTCGCCTAAGCGAAGTTATCCTCAACTTCGCTTACCTCCTAAGTTCGCTTACCTTAAGCGAAGTTATTCTCAACTTCGCCAGGTCACGCGAATTTAAGAATTTTCCAGCGAAGTTAACACTTAAGCGAAGTTAGCCTTAACTTCGCCTATAGTACTGTTTGGAAGATTTTTTTTAATTTTCGGGTTTTTCTTGTTTTCGCGAAGATGTCGCCAATTAACATCTCTGAATTAGTCAAAATGGAAGTAGAAGCGGGGTCGGCTACTAAGGCCCCAAGGTTGATGAAAGGAACTGACTTTGTGGCGTGGAAGGATAGATTCATTCAGTATATTAAATACCAGGATGCAAAGATGTGGGTGTGCATCCAGGATGGATATATCCCACCGACAATGGAGTACGAAGGTCGTGATGTGGTTAAGAAGTACAGCAAGATGGAGGAAGAAGAGAAGAAAATGTATGAGGCCGAGAGCAAGGCCCATGCTGCAATTACTATGGCTCTTCCTCAAGAGGTTCTCCATACATTCAGGAAGTACACTTCTGCACGAGAGCTTTGGGATGCTCTTGAGAATAGATTCGAAGGGAACGTGGGTATTCGTGCCTCGAGGATTAAGCTGTTAAAGACCCAGTTCTCTGTATTCAAGCATTTGAAGAACGAATCACTCGATGATATTATCACCCGATATTATCATCTAATGACAGAGCTGAACAACTATTCGATTGCTTACAGAGAAGAGGAAATAGTTGAAAAGCTTCTCGATGCTCTCCCACCGAAGTGGGAAATGTACACTGTTCTAATGAGGGAAGACAGAGACTTTCCTAATTATGATTTGGAGACAGCAGTAAACAAGCTCAGAACCTTTGAGCTTAATATGGTTCGTAAAGAGACACCAACAGATCAGATTCAAGACCCTGGTATGTATGGTGCCAAAGTTAACTCAGGCTCAAGTTCGAAGCCTGACTCTGCTGCTTACTACTCCAAAGGAGAGTCAGGTTCTGACTCTTCTCATGAAGGAAATGTGTCTGTAAACATGAACGGTGATGTTTGCTTCGTTGCTGGAGGATCAAGTGCTTCGAAACCTCAAGCATCCACAAGTAGTTTCTCTCCCAGTACTTTAAGCAATAACTATTCCAAGATGCCAATGAGTGTCAAATCTGCTGAAGAGCAGTTTGCAGTCTATGCATCTTTTATTGCTTCTTACGAGAACTACATACAAGGGAAGATTGTGGACCCTGCTGTTTTGGAAGAAGACTATGACCAGATCGATCCTGATGATCTGGAGGAGATGGATCTGCAGTGGCAGATGGCGATGATAGTCAGAAGAGTGAAGCGTTTCATGAAGAAGACTGGCAGAAAGTTCGTAGGTGGAAAGCCAGGATTTGACAAGTCAAGGGTGAGGTGTTACAATTGCCAACAGAATGAACACTTTGCAAAAGAGTGCACTAATGCACGGGTAGAACGTAGTCAGGGGAGGACTACACAGCAAAGTGGAAATAACAATGGGAATAGAGCCATGATGTCTGATGCTGGTGAATACAACTGGAATATGTTCTCTGGAGAACTCTTTGAGCAAGCTCACATGGCGAAGGTTGCAGCTGAAGAATGTGTGAAAGCTGCTGAAAATGAAAAGCCTTCATGGCTGATGATCAGAACACCAAGGTATATACTAAACCTATCTGTACTAAGTGTGAGAACTTGTCTGAACAGCTTGCAACAATTACTGATCAGTATGTTAAATTGGATGCCGAATTTAAAACCTTGAAAGAAGATCATCATTTTACAAAGACAAGAGAAAATAATTATAGAATAAAAATTAAAGCGTGTGAAAAGGACGTTAAAAGTTTAAAAACAAAATTAGCTGAAAAAATTGATGTGATCGATCTAAGCTACGAGGTTTTAGAAGAGAAAACCAAGTTAATTGCTGAGAAAGAAAAGCAGATTGCTGATCACCAGGTAAAAGTGGTGGAACTTAATAGGAAACTGGAGCAATTCCGGAATTCCTCCGCTATTCTTGATCACCTCGTCAGTGATCAAGGTTCCTCACCTAAGAGGGGAGGAATTGGTTACCATGAGGTTCCACCACCATATAACCATAATTATACTTTCAATCCTAGTGTTCATGAATCTGTTAATTTTGTAGCTGATCAGACAGGTACTGCTAAGGAAACTGGTAAAGTACCGGAAGTTAGTAAAGGCGAAACAAGTTCGCCTGTCTCAAAAATTAAAATTTCAAGTCCAGTCTCATCTGATTCGGATAAGTCATCCGAGTCGGGTAAGACAAAAGAGAAGGAAGTATTACCCACTAGTGGAGAAAAGGTTAAATCTACTCAAAAGAGTACTCCACTCAACCCATATGTCCCACCTTATGTGAGACGTACGGGTGGTAATACTGCCTCCACATCTAAAACATCTGCTGAAAAGAAAGCTGAATATAGATGTTGTTTTAGATGTAATCAAACAGGGCACCTTGTTGCTGATTGCCCTCTGAAGCAGCATTTCAGAGAGGTGAGGCCCTCGAAAACTGAGACTAAGGTTTTTAGTAATCGTTTAAATGTTAAAAATGAAAACCATTCAAATTTGAGATATAATACCGGTTTTCAAAGAAACACATCTCGTTTTCACACTACTAATAACCAAACCAACTGCTATAATTCTTTTAATTCTCTTAATGTTCGTCAGTTTGGTTGGCCTCACTATCAGTCTCCAAGGAGGTATCCTGTTAGGACTCGTGAAAATTTTCCTAATGCTAACTATGGTCAGTCAAGGTGTGTGAGTTCTGATAAGAAGGTTAGTCAACCCAAGACCAAGAGGTCTTGGGTCCCTAAATTTTAATAATCTCTTTTGTTTGTGCAGGAATAGTTGAACAGGGCTTCCAATAATCTTTGGGTTGTGGACAGCGGCTGTTCCCGGCACATGACTGGTAACAAGAATTTGTTACAAGATTTAAAACCTGTTCAGGGAGCAAGAGTCAGTTTTGCTGGTGAAAGTGGTGGCAGAATAACAGGAAGGGGTACGGTAACTAACGGAAAGATGGCGTTAGAAAATGTGAACTTTGTTGAAGAACTGAAGCACAATCTGCTGAGTGTGTCGCAGATTTGTGATAAAGATTATACCGTACACTTCACGAAGACTGATGCTATTGTGTTGAAGCCTGGTTTTCAAATACCAGAGGAGTGGATAGTAATGAAGGCTCCACGTGATCGAAATACGTATATGATGGATCTAAGTTCAACTGAAATGTCAACGGAAGAATCGTGCCTTTTGACGAAAGCAAGCGAATCGGAATCGGAACTGTGGCACAGGAGAATGGGGCACATTCATCTTCGGAAGATGAACCATATTGTCAGACATGGGCTTGTGTTGGGTGTTCCCTTAAAAAGTTTCAATTTTGAAGACAAATGTCTTGCGTGCAAAAAGGGAAAGCAGCACAAGAAGTCCCATCTCACCAAGAAAGTAAACTCAATTGCTAGTACACTAGAGCTGCTTCACATGGATCTCTTCGGTCCTGTGAATGTAAGAAGTCTAGGTGGTACAACTTATTGCTTGGTGATTACTGATGACTACTCACGATACTCGTGGGTATACTTCCTGAAATCAAAGGACGAAACGGCTCAACTGGTGAAGAATCTGATTACCAAAGTTGAGAACATTATGGATAAACGAGTGAAGTTCATCAGAAGTGACAATGGTTCTGAGTTTAAAAATTTTGAAATGGAGATCTTCTGTCTGTCAAGAGGGATTGAACACCAATTCAGCGCTCCGTATACTCCGCAACAGAATGGAGTGGCTGAAAGGAAGAATAGAACTTTAATTGAAGGAGCCAGAACAATGCTGGCTGATTCGAAGCTTCCGGTGGTGTTCTGGGCTGAAGCTGTTTCTACAGCTTGCTATGTCCTGAATAGAGTGTTAACGGTAAAAAGACTTAATAAAACATGCTACGAGCTGATGCATGGAAGAAAGCCCAATTTGTGTGGACTTGAAGCTTTCGGGTCCCCGTGTTCAATTTTAAAGGCACATTCAAAGTTTGGTGAAGCAGCCGATGAAGGAATCTTAGTCGGCTATGAAGTTGGGACTTCCAACAGGCGTGTCTTTAATACAACGAACGGCAAGGTTGAAGTGGTATGTAACACCGACATTACGAGTTACAGATCGCCAAGACCGAGCATCGGACCTCCTGGGATTTTCGACTATGATAGGCTCTTCAAGTCTTTTAACATACCTGATTTGGTTCGTACAGAAGAAGAAGAACGTGTTTGCTACGAAGATGATTCTAGATGAGGAGGAAAATTTGGCACATAGACAACTATTTGATGATTGTCAACCTTCCTCATCAAATTCTATTGGTTCCCCTGCTGTCTCTCCTGAAAATGAGTTTATCAATCCTTTTCACTCTCAGCCAGAAACAACCATTGATGAGCTTTCTACTAATTTAGAAGATAATCTGCATGTCGGTGCTGTGCCGACCACGAGAATTCACATAGATCACCCTTTGGAAAATGTTATAGGTGATGTGTCCTCCGGTGTACAAACCAGAAGTAGCTTGAATGAGCACACCTGTGTTTATACGAGCTTTAAAGAAACGGGTATAATGAACGAATGTTTGTACTCATGCTTTATTAGCCAGATTGAACCGAAAAATTATCAAATGGCTCTTAAGGACAGCTCGTGGGTCGAGGCCATGCAAGAAGAGTTGGCTCAATTTAAGAAGATGGAAGTTTGTACTTTGGTTGAAAAACCAAGGAATGTGCATGCGATAGGCACAAAATGGGTGTTTAAGTGCAAGAGAGATGAAAAGGGGATCATTATAAGAAACAAGGCGAGGCTGGTCGTTAAAGGATTTAATCAGCAAGAGGGGATAGACTATAATGAAGTGTTCGCTCCGGTGGCCAGGTTGGAAGCGATACGATTGTTTTTGGCGTTTGCTGCTTTTAAAAAGATGAAAGTGTTTCAGTTGGACGTGAAGAGTGCGTTCCTCAATGGGAAAGTGGATGAGGTTGTGTATGTTGAGCAACCTCCGGGTTTTCCTGACCCAGACTTTCCTGATCACGTATACAAGTTGAGCAAGGCGCTGTATGGATTACATCAGGCACCTCGTGCCTGGTATTCAACGTTATCGGACTACTTGCTAGAAAATGGTTTTGAAAGGGGTTTGATCGACAGTACTTTGTTTGTGAAGAGAGAAGGAAGTGACTTCCTGCTAGTTCAAGTCTACGTGGATGACATCATATTTGCTGCATCAAGAGTCTCCATGTGTCAGGAATTTGAGGCCGTTATGAAGAAAAGATTCTAGATGAGTGCTATGGGTGAACTAACGTTCTTTTTAGGATTGCAGGTTGATCAAAAGAAGGATGGGATGTTCATTCATCAAACAAAATATGTTCATGATGTCCTCAAGCGTTTCAAGATGGAGGACTCTTCTCCATTTGACACTCCAATTTGCGTCAACCACAAGTTGGGAGCTGAAATTGACGGTGACGCAGATGTGGACCCAACTCAGTATCGGGCTATAATAGGTTCTTTGATGTGTTTAACTGCTTCTAGGCCTGATATAATGTTTGCTGTTTGTCTTTGTGCTCGTTTTCAGGCAAACCCAAAGGAATCTCACATGAAGGGTGTGAAGAGGATTTTGCGGTATCTTAATGGCAAGCCGAAGCTAGGGTTGTGGTACCTGAAGGGAGGAGACGTTAGAACTGGTAGCATATACAGATTCTGATTATGGAGGATGCAATCAGAGTCGGAAGTCGACAACAGGAGGATGTCAGTTTCTCGGTGGAAGATTAGTTTCATGGCAGTGCAAGAAACAGACGTCAGTTGCAATCTCAACGTGCGAAGCTGAATATATGGCAGCATCCAACTGCTGTTCTCAGGTTTTGTGGATTCAGCAACAATTGCGCGACTATGGTCTGAATTTCTTACTCACTCCTATTTTAATTGATAACACTGCTGCCATCTCAGTATTTAACAATCCCGTGAAGCATAGTAAAACTAAACATATTGACATTCGTCATCACTTCATACGGGATTGTGCTGAGAAGAAACTGATAAAGGTCGAAAAGGTCGATACGCTGGAAAATTTCGCTGATTTATTTACAAAAGCGTTTGATAAATCCAGATTTCAAAACCTAATTGAGCTGAACGGAATGATCAATCCCGAGTAACCATGTTTTTGTGTTTATTTAAAAAAAAAAACCAACACTATTGCTTAAAATTAGTCGGTTACCTCAGTTTGATGGACATATCCTCGGATATGTTTTGGTCCTCGTTTCTACTTAGAGAATGAGGGTCGCCATTAACCAGATGACTGAAAGTGACCGGGGTAGTTAAGATGTGTTTTCTTTCTGTCACTGAAAATTAGTCGGTCATTCTTAGTGAGAAGGACACATACTTGTATGTGGTCGGTCCAGTTGATCCATTGGATCTTCGGGATTGCCGTTTACCTAAAGACTTTGACGTGATCGGGGTGACTAAAGTCAAAATTTTTTTATGGGAAATGAAATTACTTTTCAAGTCTAATACTTCGTAAAGAAGTTCTTTGCTATGTTTAACAGAAAATTGATCCAACCTTGGAAAATGATATATATACTAACTTTGTGTGCTTAACTGGTGAAGTTATTAGGCTTAAAAGGCTTTAGGACAATCATTGTATGTCATGGTAACTTTTTATGGTGCGTAAAAGTAGATGTGATACAAATTAAAGTTTACTTGATTTTATGTGGAAACTCCTTAAGAGTTTTGCGTGTCTTCATGTATATCTTTCCGAATGATAGGCAGAAAAGTGATTACCCAGTCATACACGAGCCCGTCAGTGTTCTGATTCCCGTGAAAAAGGCGTTTCAAGACACTGCAGTGATCCAGATTCGGGACATGCAGTGGGTTATTACTCTGAAGTCTATATGTTCGTTTAAAAAAAAATAGTACTTATGAAGTTATTGTAACATTCGAGAGTTCAAAATATCGAGACTTCTCAATCATGGAGTAAGAATGAATACGGGATCCAGACATAGAATACTTACAAGTTAATCAGACACTATGGGTCGAAGCCAATTCGGGGTGACTTGGGGAAAGCCAAATACGCTTTGAGGATAGATAGGAGGCATCAATATTTCTGAGTTGTTGCCCACTTAAATTTTAAGGATTAATTGAACCTAACTCGTATCACAGAAACGATGAAAACCATCTTAAGTATATTACCTGCTTACAACCTGTCTCTATATGTCATAATACAGCTAAACACGGATTTATGTAACAGTCACGTAGTTAGTATGATTCCTGTTAGGATCTTTTCTAAAACGTGGTGTCCCTGACTAGACTGAAATTTGATCCCTTATTCGTTAAATTTTTATAAGTTTTTCCTATTTTTGTAGTTGTACTACTTTATAACTGGTTACTTAGACATGATCATATTTGTTCAACTCTTTTTGGAAGTTTCAAATGTTAATTGCAAAATGTTCAAACTTAAAGGTTTGATTTTGAAATTATAGGCGAAGTTGTTGAATCAGGCGAACTTGTGCTTAACTTCGCCTAGGCGAAGTTATCCGTAACTTCGCCTGAACTACACTGACCCTAAATAAGGATTTTTAAACAGTGATATTCATTATTTTCACATAATCCAGCGAACTTAAGCTCAGCTTTTCCGGCGAACTTACCATCTTTTTCCGATTTCGATCTTCGTTTCCAGTTTCTATTATCAGTTGAGGGTACGTGTTGTCGATATACCTCACAAACATGTTCTTTCATGGTCGTTTTACCCGGTTCGAGACCTCGGGTCGTCGGACCTTCAAAACCGAAACTTTCAAAACTTGTGTTAACTTGTGCATGGACATCCTTCTCATCTAAACATCCTTAATATCATGTGTTTTGATGTCCTTGATCGTCGAACTTAGCCGAAATCACCGGATTTCCGGTGGTTGGAATCCTAACAGTCGCCGATTCAGATGTAGGCGAAGTTAGGGTTTAGGCGAAGTTATCCGCAACTTCGCCTGGGGCTTAATTTCGCTTGAGGCGAAGTTATCCGCAACTTCGCCTGAAGCTTAATTTCGCCTAAAACTTATCTTCGCCTGAGGCGATGTTGTGATAAGGCGAAGTTAACATCAACTTCGCCTAGACCATTTTACTTAAAATTAATTAGACGAACTTACAGATGAAGCGAAGTTGTTCCCAACTTCGCCTCACCTTTAACTTCGCCTATACATGTTTGATCACAACTTCGCTCATGGTATAAAGCGAACTTGTGAGTTGCTTAACGGTTATCTAACTTGGTTCGTTTAGTGCAGATATGGCTGCTGTTAGAGGAGCTGGTGGTGATGACGGTGATGATCAGAGGCAATTCTTTCCAGCTCATAACCAGTTCATCACTCTAGATCCAGATGCAAAAGGCGTGGAGGACTACAGGGAGATTATTACTTTTCTCCTGCGCTCAAGAATATTTCACGCTATCACAACTACCCTGCCTATTTCACTACCGAATATTGAAGACTTTTGGCAGACGGTAGAGTATGATTGCCGGGTTGAGCCCCCGGTGATGCGAGCCACCGTTAATGGTCAAGTTGTTCGGTTTTCCTCTGAACACATACGGGTGGCGTTGCAATTTGGAGAAGAAACAAGAGATGACCCCACGGAGTTTGTTGCTCCTTTTCGTGATGGCGCGTTCCTCAGGATGGGGTATTCAGGTCTCTTAGGGGATACACAGCGAAGGAAAGGATTTTTATTAGATCAGTGGCGCTTCCTAATGCACGTCATGATAGTATATATGTCAGGACGGAAGGCGGGCACTGATGGAATGGGTGCGACGATGCAGTCTGCTATGACTGCCCTGACTTACAATAAAAGATATTCTTTTAGTCAGATGATCTTTTACGAGATCGATCGTCAGAGGAGGGCTGTGGCGCTGTGAGCGGTTTACAATGTATCCTCGATTTCTACAGATGATTTTCAATCATGTGGCTCCGACGCTGCCTCAACGACGCCCTATACGATACGTGGAATGTGTGACGAAACGTATCTTTGCACAGTGTCGCACGTCTAGCGCACGAAGCAAGCCTGAGCTGCGTCCCAGGCATACTCCGCTCTTTGGGTATCTTATAAACCCGGAGTATGTGCCTGCGGCGGGGGACGAGTTCAGAGACCCAAGACCACAACAGGCGGCAACACCCCAGGCTGTATCAGCTGCGCCTGCTGTATCTACTGCTGTATCTACGGCTGTATCTGCTGCTGTGCCAGCTTCTGAGATTGATCTTGACGCCATGTTCGGCGGGCAAGGGTTGTTTGATATGGACCGAGTTGATCCACATGAGAATATTCAAGTCTCGGGTCCACAAGCTGATTTTGATGATGTGATGGAAGAGGCCAGACGGATGATGGTGAGACATGAGAGAACGGTGGGTAAGCAGAAGAGAATTGTTGATGACGAAGATGAGGAAGATGATGAAGAAGAAGCTGTGCAGCTGGTGAGAAAGCGCTCACGAAGGGAAACGACAGGTATGGATGTAGGAGCCGGAGAGACTTCAAGGTTTGCACGTTTTGCTCCACCTGCCGTGTCTGGTATGTCCCTTGTTCCTACCTCTGTGCAGGTATCGAGTACAAGCGCTATGGTTGTTCCCGTAGTGGCTACATCGTAGGCTGACATTCCATCGGTCACGGCCGTCCAAACGTCGGCTCCAGCAATTGTGTCTCTACCACCTCCAACGCTTACTCCATCGGTGGTAGTAGCACGATTTGTTGAGTCTACGGTCACCACTACTGCAGGAGTATCGGGTACGGTACCACCTGCAGACACGCCCAGTTCTGACTCGGAACGGATAGCTTCACTAGAGCGGATTGTAGCTGAGCAGTCAAAGACTATTCAAAGCCTAGTGGAAGCAAATCAACTGCAGGCATCCCTCCTGGCTGAGCACGGGAAAATAATAGATGCCTTGAAGGTGTTCTTGGCATCTCAGGGGGAGATGAGCTGTAGAGGAGATGAGTTGAGGACCAAGCGTCGAGAAGACCGAGACGATGATCCCAATGCACCGGAAGGTGCAGGTGGTGAGCTGCCAAGAACCTCACAAGCTCTTGGGGCTTCCACAGCTGAGGGGGAGTCTACCGAAGCGGCTGGTGGTGATGATGTAGTGATGGTGGAGGATGACGTGATCGATGCGCTGAAGGAACTTGATGATGACATGTTCAGCGACGATGTGTTATTTGATGAAGATGTTCTGCCAATCGGTGAGATTGAAAAGATTGGTGCAGAAATTGTTGTTGAGAATGTGATAGAGGAAGGAGAGATTGTGGAAGAAAATGTCGAGCATGAGATCCCTGTGGTTGAACAGTCGACTATATGTGAAGATGCTGCGGTTGACAACACTGAGTGGGAAGAACAGCCAAATAGGAAGGAAGGCTGCGCTCAGTGGTTTGTAAAGACGAAGAAGCCTGCAGTACCGACGATGTTCAAAAAGTCGTACAATATAAAGGATATGCAGAGTCGAAGAAAGGAATCATATGCTGGTTGTACGATGAAGAGTTGAGATTATTTGTGATCAAACGTTACGACGGCATTCAGTACTTCAAGAGGATGTTAAGATCCCTGAATACCTTACCGGAGTGTGAGGTGAAAGACTTAGCGAGACTGGGGCTGATAAACAGAAGTAATGATAATATGGCGAGGATGATTGGGAAAATTGTTTGGAAGGAGGCCATCAAAGATAAAAAGTTTGAACTTCTGAAGCCTCAGAAAGGGAAGTTAGTGGAAGATAAAGATAGAGGGATGAGGGCAGACGGCAAACCATGGATGGTTATGAAGTATAAACCAGTCCGTAATTTAAAAGAAGTGCCGATGAAGGTGATGCCCAAGAATGTCTTAAAAGATTTGAAATGGTGGTACGTGGACTGTGAGACTGCTGAAGCGGTCATGGAGGATGAAGATGAGCAAGAGATTATGAGGGTGTATGATCCGATGCACTTAGTCAATCTGTCTCAAGCTGACTTGCAGGTACTACACGCTAAGAAGATTTTCTACATTCCTGCTTGGAAAGAGGAAGCTAAGAAGTACCAGAAGCTGGTCTCTGTATGTGTTAGACAGGGAGTGCATGCTTGAGGGGATGCAGAGAGAAGACGAGAGATTACAAGACACAAGCTTTGAAGATCAAGATATGAAGCTACTGCCAAGGGGGAGTCTGTTGGTACATAGATGTCAGTAGTTCATAGTCTAGCATTTGTAATCGAGTCTGTAATGTAATTGTGTTTAAGTTTATCTTTATGTATGTAAGCGAAGTTGTCAACAAGTTCGCTTAGGCGAACTTGTTGAACACGCGAAGTTGTTGACAAGTTCGCCTAGGCGAACTTGTTCAACGAGCGAAGTTATTGACAACTTCGCCTGAGGCGAAGTTGTCGTGTATTTAAGTAACCTACGGGTTACTGTTTAAGGGTGTGTTTTTTCGAGAGTTTGTTTTAGAGTTTGTGATAGTGTGTGATCATTCCACGTGTCAAGTGTCTGTAATAGACGTGGTTCGAGTTATAATATAACGTGGTTTCGTTTGTATCGTGTGTTCGTGTTTTACGTATTCTACGCTCGTAACTACCTACGCAGGGATTCCGCACCCGCGCAGATAGCGATATCCCGTGTAAGATCCGTCAGGGAACCGACAGGTGGCAGACCCTAATAATTTCTGTGAGGATATGGCGAAAGGCTCTTTAAAATATAGAAGTAAGTATATAAGAAAGATAAAATATGAAGTATGAAAGAAAGAAAGTATAAGAATAAGAATGAAGATATATACTTACGTACGTATGAAAGAAAGAAAAGAAGGACAAGTATGTAATATAAAAACGTATTGTATGTTGATTGTATTAACTAGAACTCACTCAGCGTAGCTGACTTTTAATATGCACGCGGGTGAGTAGGATGAGGCAGCTCGCTTGAGGGGAACGCGTGGCACTAAATAAGAGGCTGGCATCGGAAGACTCAAGACGTGCTATGTTTTAATTACTTAGTTTTTGAAAGACAAGTTGTTGGTTTAAGACAAATTATGGATTTATGTAATCTTTTATGAAAGCTTTTATATTCCGCGTATGTTTTTATTAACTCTGATTCTTAGAACGATGTGAATGAGTAAATCCAACGTCCAAATGTGAGGTACCGATAACGGGGCCTTACAAGTTGGTATCAGAGCAAAGTTCGAGAGATTTGAGCATCCTACATGCTTAAACTCGAACAGAGAATGGGATTTAATTAAGAAAGGAAAGAAGATGCCAGTCCAAGAATGTCATGTGTCGCTCAAGCAAACTCTAATAACGGTAAAGTATATGATTGAATAAGGTATGTGAATACTAGGGATAGGATTAATTGATTGCTTGATTTGACTAACTGTTTAGAGTAGAACCGGCACATATAGACTCATAAGGGGAAGTGTATAGGACACGGAAAGTAACGTGATCAGCTAATCACAGCTGGCCACTGTTATTACCTGTTAGCCTTACTATCCTTGTACTAAACAGTTCCTTGAGTGATTACGTTTGTGTTTTCCCCTTTTAGAATACGATGGCTGGAACGGGAGAAAATGTGGGAGCTGGAGGTCGCGCTGGACGTCGTGGCAGGCCTCGTCGTATCCAACGGCCTTCGGTTGAGACAGCTTCCAACACCAGAGATGAGGGGAGCGCAGCTGGAGGAGGTCTGATCAACAATGAAGGGGTTCAACTGGATCCTGCAATTCAAGCAGCTATTTTTCAAGCTGTAGCCACTGCTGTGAAGAATATTACTCCTGGAGGGTTTGCTGGAAGTCGGGAGAGAAATGCCGGAGGGGCAGGGGGTGAAGGTGAGAGAAATGAGGAAGAAGAGAGGGAAGCCTCGAGTGGGGTTAATTCTAGGAAAGCCAGAGACAAGAAAAGAGGCCGAGGCGGGTGCAACTATAAGTCCTTCAAGGGATGTGACCCGCCAAAGCTGACTGGTTTAGGAGACGCCATCGCTACTCTTTAGTGGATAACCGCCATGGATAAAATTATCCGAATCAGCGAGTGTCGTCCTGACCAAGCTGTCAGTTACGCCACCCAATCATTTGGTGATGAGGTGATGTATTGGTGGGAATCGGTTGAACAAAGAAAGAGCCCGGAGGAAATCAAGGCTTTGAATTGGGAGGATCTGAAGGAACTGGTTATGAATAAATTTTGTGCTGACGCCGAGGTTGAGAGGGCGGAGATGAAGTTCCTGAACTTGAAGGCTGGAACAATGACACATCGTGAGTATACCACCGAGTTCAATCGAATGTCTAGGTTGGTACCCGATATGGTCAACACTGAGGCTAAGGGAATCAACTGCTATGTGGGAGGGTTGCCACAGAAGATCCGCATGCTAGTCAGGACGAGTAAACCTGCTACTTTTGACTCTGCGGTCGAACTCGCAGAGATGGTTTATGAGGACCTGGCTGCGGATGATGTGGTGGTGGTGGAAGAGAAGAAGGAGAAGAAATGGACTGTTCCTGCCAAACGACCTGGTACTCGGTTGTGGAGTTCTAATGATAAGAAGCAGAAGGTGTGGGAAAAGAAGTCGTGTAAGACTTGCGGTAAGATGCACCGTGGTGAATGCAAATGGGGCACCGATTCTGATGTGTGCCACAAGTGTGGGAAATCTCATGGTGGAGAGTGCAGGCTAGGGTCAAATGCATGTTACAAATGTGGAAAGGCGGGGCATTACGTTTATGAATGCAACGCCGAACCCACATGTTACAAGTGCGGGAAGAAGGGTCATATGGCCAGGGAATGTACTGAAGCGGGAGTGGTGGAAAGAAAGATGCGGAGCCGACAAGGCCGAAGACCAGAGCCTACATCCTGACTCAAGAACAAGCCAAGCAGATTCCCGATGTCGTCACAGGTACGTTTCTAGTAAACGGTATTTCCGCTTCTGTATTGTTTGATTCAGGTGCGAACAAAAGTTTCGTAGCCACGCCCTTTAGTAAATTAGCTAAAATGAACTGTCGCCGAGTGTCTGAAACTTTTATAGTAGAAAGTGCTAGTGACACTTCGGTTAAAATAATGAAAATGGTTAAGGACTGTAAGATAGAGTTAGAGGGACATGAGTTCCCTGCTACCTTGTACGTAATGACCTTAGGAGGGTTCGATGTGGTTTTGGGAATGGATTGGTTGTCTGAGTACGAAGCTCAGATAGTGTGTAAGAGTAGGATAATAAGGTTAAAGTCCTTGGATGATAGTGCGGTGACGGTTTATGGTGTTAAGGAAAGTTCTAGGCTTAACGTCATTTCGATGATAAAAGCCTAGGGTTTGTTAAGGCGAGGGTGCGGTGCCTACCTGGCGTATGTTGTCAACGCTACGGCTGAGACAAAAGAAATGAAAGATGTTCCTGTCGTGCGCGACTACCCAGAAGTATTCCTAGAGGATCTTCCGGGGTTGCCACTGGAGCGAGAGATAGAATTCTAGATAGATTTAGTACCAGGAGCCCAGCCCTTCGCAAAGGCGCCTTACCGTCTAGCGCCATCTGAGATGAAAGAATTAATGTCCCAACTGCAAGAACTCCTCGATAAGGGTTTTATTAGACCGAGTGTTTCTTCGTGGGGCGCGCCGGTGTTGTTTGTGAAGAAGAAAGACGGAAGCATGAGAATGTTCATTGATTATCGCGAGTTGAATAAGCTTACGGTGAAGAATAGGTATCCTTTGCCAAGGATTGACGATCTGTTTGACCAACTGCAAGGTTCAAGTTGGTTCTCATGAATAGATCTCAGATCAGGCTATTATCAACTAAAGGTTAATGAGGTAGACATCCCTAAGACAACGTTTCGAACGCGGTATGGACACTACAAAGTTCCCCGTGATGTCATTCGGTCTAACAAATGCTCCTGCAACATTTATGGACATGATGAATAGGGTGTGTCGGCCAATGTTGGATAAGTCAGTTATTGTCTTCATCGACGATATATTGATTTATTCAAAGAGCGAGTCTGATCATGCTGAGCATCTGAAAGAGGTATTGGAGACTCTGAAGAAAGAGAAATTGTATGCTAAGTTTTCGAAATGCGCATTCTGGTTGCGAGAAGTGCAATTTCTAGGTCACGTGATTAATCCTGAAGGGATTACCGTGGACCCAGCTAAGATTGAAGCGATAACTAACTGGAAGACTCCATAGAACCCGACTGATATACGAAGCTTCTTAGGGTTAGCTGGCTACTATAGGAGATTCATCGAAGGTTTCTCCAAGATAGCCGCACCGTTGACCGGTATGACCCGAAATTCGATAGTATTCAGTTGGGGTAAGTTTCAAGAAGAAGCTTTTCAGGGGTTAAAGAAGAGACTCATGCAAGCTCCAATCCTTGCCTTACCCGATGGTGACGAGGATTTGGTTGTTTGTACTGATGCTTCGCATCGTGGGTTAGGTTGCGTATTGATGCAACGAGGAAAGGTGATAGCTTACGCGTCTAGACAGTTGAAAGTCCATGAGAGTACTTATCCGACGCACGATTTAGAGCTAGCAGCTGTAGTGCATGCTCTTAAGATATGGAGACATTATCTGTATGGTACTAAATGTACCATTTACACCGATCATAAGAGTTTGAAGTATTTCTTCGAGCAGAAGGAACTGAACATGAGGCAGAGAAGATGGTTAGAGTTGATAAAGGATTACGACTGCGACATTAAGTACTATCCTGGTAAAGCTAATGGGGTCGCTGATGCGCTAAGTCGTAAGAATGAGGAAGTCATTGCTACAGTGAAGTCGTACCAGTTGATTATGAATTCGAGCCTTTTTGAAGAAATCATCAAAGTGCAGTCAGAGGTGTTAGTAGATGAGGGTTAGTGAAGTAAGAGAGTCTATGGCCAACAAGATGAGTTTATGGAAAACACTCATGGTGTTAAGACTAGATTTGACCGCATGTGGATCCCACGCCATGGAGATCTTAGAGGTCGAATCTTAGATGAAGCTCACAAGTCAAGATACTCGATTCATCCTGGAGCTACAAAGATGTATCATGATTTGAAAAGAGACTACTGGTGGCCAGGGATGAAAAATGATGTGGTGGATTATGTTAGTAAGTGCTTAACTTGCTTACAAGTTAAAGCCGAACATCAGAAGCCTTATGGGAAAATGCAACCGCTTGAGATACCTGTGTGGAAATGGGAACACGTCACCATGGATTTCATAACTAAGATACCTCATACAGCTAAGCACCATGATACCATATGGGTGATTGTAGACCGATTGACCAAGAGTGCTCACTTTCTGCCCATACGAGAGGCTATCTCGTCAGAAACGTTAGCAAGCTTGTTCATAAAAGAGGTTGTATCTAAACATGGAGTACCACTGTCAATCTTGTCTGATAGAGATACACGGTTTACTTCGATGTTTTGGAAGAAGTTCCATGAAGCTATAGGAACGAGATTAAACATCAGTACGGCGTATCATCCTCAAACCGATGGACAGTCCGAGAGGACGATCCAAACCCTTGAGGATATGCTACGTGCTTGTGTTTTAGATTTTGGTGGAAGTTGGGATGATCACCTGCATCTGGCAGAATTCTCCTACAACAACAGTTACCATTCAAGTATTGGTATGCCACCATTTGAGATGCTTTATGGAAAACGATGTAGGACTCCCGTGTGTTGGGGAGAGATTGGCCAGAAAGAAATGGGAAGTCTAGAAGTGGTTCAAGAGACATCTTCAAAGTTTGATCATATTAAGGCAAGAATGAAAGCTGCTCAAGACAGAAAAAATTCGTATGCTGATAAGCGGCGACGACCGATTGAGTTTAACGTTCCGGTCTCGCCTTGGAAGGGAATCATTCGATTCAGAAAGAGAGGAAAATTGAGTCCAAGGTACATTGGACCGTTTAAGATTTTAGATCGCGTAGGTTAAGTAGCTTATAAGCTGGATTTACCTAATGAGCTAGAAGGAATTCATTCAACCTTCCATGTTTCTCATTTGAGGAAATGTCTAGCTGATGACACGTCTCACGTGCCACTGATGGATATTGAGGTGGATGAAAAGCTAAACTACATTGAGCAACCAATAGAAATTGTCGATCGTAAGGAGAAGCAACTTCGTCAGAAGGTTATACCCTTAGTGAAGATGATATGGAAGCACCGCAAGGGATCGGATGCCACTTGGGAGGCGAAGGATGAGATGCGCAAGTTTTACCCTAATCTGTTCGTGTAATAGTTAGGTTTCGGGGACAAAACCTCTTTAAGGAGGGAAGACTTGTAACATCCCAAAATTTCAATAAGTAATATTTTAAATATTCTCTATTTGGATGGACAAGTTTACTTAAGATGGTAATAAAATAATAATAAATGATGGTAAGATAAGTAGGCTAATTAGATGGATTAAGCATGGATTAAAAAGGAAAGATGGGCATTAGGTTCATGGGCTTAAGGGAGTATAAATACCCCTTAAACCCTAAATCTTTCCATTTTTATCCATGTTATTCTCTCTCTACACCTTAAAAACACACACTTAAGCCTAATACCCCTCCCTTAGCCGCCGACCACCATCCAAGTCCACAACCAAGCATCATAACTTAAGATCTTCCATCATACAAGCAAGATAACAAGTCCAAGATCGTATATCAAGCTAGCCGTGACTCAGTAACGATCAAAGGTATGTTCTTGATCTTAAAGCTTGCATTTTTAGAAACGATTAGCCATGAAACTTGAGCATAAACTAGATCAGGTCTAGACAAAGCATAAAGTTTCAAACTTGATGATTTAAAATGGACATAAAGGATTCAAAGTTATATACGGTTCATCAAGAAAACCCTAGATCTAGCTTAATGGACATTTTTATGGTTAAAGGTTCGAGCTTTATGCTAAAAACGGGTTAGGACTTGGCAATGGGGCGATAACGAGCGTAGGACGGGTTAGGAGGTTGGGTTTTGGGTGATTAAAGATGTGTTTACGAGTCGTTAACCGTTGTTGAGCCTTAATATATTATGGATAAGAATGATACGAACTGAGAGCATCAGACCTCGAAGTTCTCGGCCAGCATGCAGTCAACAAGAGTTCTCGACCATGAGATCTCTTCCTTGGAGTTCTCGGTGACCTTATGTTCTCGGTCAAGGTTCTCGGTCGAAAACAGGAGTTCTCGGTCAACGATTTCGGCCAAGTATGAGAGTTGTCGGCCAAATAAGAGTTCTCTGCCTTGGGTTCTCGGCCACACCGTTCTCGGTTGGGCCTTGGGCCAGAATCCAGTGGGCCTGAATTAACTAAATCTATTAAAGATAAGCCCACATCTAACTTGAGATAAACTAGCCCATTGTCATGAACTAACACAAACAAGCCCAACTTAGGAAGCCCGTTGGTAAACTAAAATACCAACTTAATTAGTTAGACGGTTGATTAACGAATATATATTTAACAGTTAGCCGAGCTCAGTTAAAGAAAGGAATTACGATAAACGGCGAACGCAACAGGATCCAAGTGAGTTTCTAGCCCCATTTCCTTGTTATGTTTTCGGGGTTGTGTGCATACTCGATGTGATTAGTTAATACACTTATCTTAAGTGGTAAGTGTATGCCTATTATGATAAATGTGTTGATATACAAGAATGCTTGATGGCACATGAACGATCTTCGGATATTGCATGTACTGTCTGGAGTTAGTTAGAAGATATGATTGTTTATATATATATATGTGGTCTATATAAAGTATGTACGCTATAGAATATAATGATGAAAGAAAGTATTTAAACACATAAATGAAAAGGAATTGACGGATATGAAGGAATTGACGGTAAAGGGTGGCAGACCCTAATAATATCTGTGAAGATGGGTGGAAGACCCTAATAATATCTGTGAAGATGGGTGGCAGACCCTAATAATATCTGTGAAGAAGGGTGGCAGACCCTAATAATTTCTGTGAGGATAGGGCTAAAGGCTCTTTAAAACATAGAAGTAAGTATATAAGAAAGATAAAATATGAAGTATGAAAGAAAGAAAGTATAAGAATAAGAATGAAGATATATACTTACGTACGTATGAAAGAAAGAAAAGAAGGACAAGTACGTAATATAAGAACGTATTGTATGTTGATTGTATTAACTAGAACTCACTCAGCGTAGCTGACATTTAGTATGCACACAGGTGAGTAGGATGAGGCAGCTCGCTTGAGGGGAACGCGTGGCACTAAATAAGAGGCTGGCATCGGAAGACCAAACGAGTTGGACAAACAACGGTGGCGGTGCACGAATGGACCGGCAACAAAGATGACGCGAGGCGGTGATGCTGCTGGGCTGGGTTGCGGCCGGTCGCGGCGACGGCTGGTTTGCTGCGGTGGCAGGCTGCGGCTGTCTTGGCTGCGGCAACTGTCCGGCGGCGGTGGTTGGCCGGCGGTGGCTGGAACCGAGAGGGAGAGAGGAAGGGAGATGGTGGCTAGGTTTTAGTATTACTTGAATAATAATCATTCTCCATAATGACATATTAACTAGTTAATATAACTAGTTAATCATGTTGGGCCACCAAGCCCGTATCAATCCCAATCTCATTAAAGTTCCATATCTCGTTTATTAGTTGTTACCAGTTAACTAGTGTAAGCGGTCTATGTCCGTTACCCACGGTGTAACTTTTACGAGTCATAGCCCGGTCGGCCGCGTTGACTTAAGCGGACCGGTCCATATTTCCAACAATCGGTTGAACCTTTTTTTCCTATTTTCAATGATTAAACTATTCTGAATTTTGCACACATGAAAAAAATATAATAAAACTTTCTTGAGAATCCTAGTCCATACATGCTTTTATGGAAAAAATCCTGGAATTTGTTTACATTGTATTCCTAGTTAATAAAATTTGGTTGCAAATGCTAAAATCTGTCATGTAAATGCTTAATTTGAATTTGATTTATATGATGAAATACATGGTTTTTTTGATCATTGCTTGATGTATGATATATGTTAGGACGCTTTGTAACTATTGACATTAATATAATCACCAACGGGTCATCAAGCGTTACATTGTGAGTGATTACATGAACCATAGGACTATGCGTTATCCAACACTTGAATTGTCTAGTTTCATGATCGTACACTCATAATTTAATACTTGTACTAGGTATCGGTTAATGAGTCAAGGTTATTCTTTTGATTTTACTAAAAGTCTATTATTACACACGTCACCATGTGAGTTCAGACTTTTCATACTCTTTTTTGGGAAGAAAACACAAAACATTTTCCTATACTTATTTTCAGGGAGAAAACACAACACATTTTCCTATACTTGCTTTCGGGGCGAAAACATGGACTTATTCATCTACTAGTTTTCCGGTGGAAAACGTGGTGACTAATTTTAGATTTTTCGTAATTTCTTATATATATCATAAGTTTATACTAGATGCCCTAATATCACTTAAATTCCTTGCATAATTTGAACCAATAGGATGGGATTGCGGGGTTATATTGAGTGGTACTACAAGGTTTGGCAAACCCCACCCAGGATAGTCACGCTAGCACGACTGGGATATTGTAAAACATGTGTTTTATATGCCTAACTGCGTACGCCCGTATTGGTGATAGACTTGGTAAGAAGGCGCGCATACATAAGTGAGCTTCACTTCAACCATCTAGTAGCTTGTACATGTGTTAGCTACCCTATTTTGAAATGTGCTAAATCTGCATACATTACTTTATGTTATAACTTATGAACTCACCAATCTTGTGTTGACTTTTGAGTATTTATACTTGTCTACGTTACTAGGTATGTTAAGGAGCACGTGCATGCATTTGTTTGGAGTCTCGTTATAGCATGGATGCATGTCTTACATTCTTTTACACTTGAATGGGTTGTGCATGTTTGAGCACGAAGTTTCTTGGTTTTCAAATTGTTTACTTTTACACTTCAGCAAATGCAACTTATACTATTAATGTATTTTCCTCATTATTAATTAGTAATATTAAATGATAATTCTTTTTGTATTATTAAATGGTTGTTTCGTATGAAACAAAGCTAGATCCTGGTATATAACACGCCTCATAGTAAAACCCTATTAGTCGAAATTTGAGGGTGTAACACAATTAATGCTATCGAGCATTCCGGGTAATATTCATGTTTTGTTTATGTCATTCAAATACTTTTTGAATAACACTCCAAGTGAGAGGCTACATAAATGTTTCTTGCTATATAACTTAATAATCTATTTTTTATCTATAAAAACTATCGTGTACCATTCTTTCGGACATCTAAAGAGGGATGAGCTGAGAACCAAATTTACTGAACTAAAACCGCAATAACAAAAAACCAAACCGAAAAAACTGAACCGAAGCATTAACCGGCGATTAATTTTTTGTTTTTTTTTAATAAAAACAAATTTTCATTTTAGGATCCGTTTACCATTCTTAGAAAAACGAAAAAAAACTGAGCCGAAATGATTGATGGTGATTAATATTATAAAGATTATGAAAACTCGGACTAAACTTTGAAGATGAACAAGATGATAAATGAAGATTGATCGAGATTAAACTTTTAGTCTTTTTTGGTTAAAAACTTTGTTTAAATTTAAACTCTACTACTCTAGCAACTTTGTGATCGTATGATTCCACGTAACACGAGCCTGTTTTTGTTTTTGAATGCAATATATATGTGGTACTCTAATACGTTGTTACAAGCTTAAAATCATCATTTTCATTATAATTTTTTTTGAAATTCTACATAGAATTGAAAAAGAAACCGAACCGAAAACCAATAAACCGAAACCAAGCGGTTTGTATATTATAAAAACAATGATTTCGGTTTCGATTTCGCATAATAACCAAACCGAACCTGCTTACCCCTTTATTTTAAGATAATTTACCAAAGTATCTAATTAACTATATTTTAATAGGACATCAACATCAACGTACTACTACAAATGTATAATTCTAAAACCGTGTGTTAGATATTGTTTCTCGGACGCAATATTAATCAAAATTGCACGCGACCTGTCGTGTGAATGAAAATAATAATGGTTATATTATAGAAAAGCAAAATATGTAAACTAAATCGGATATAATATTGTGTAAACTTATGTTAAGATTATATTACATTCAAAAAATAATTGTATTTTGAGAATGAAATATAATTATAATATAAAATAAGGGTTGAGATTTGCAGCTAGCATTTTATATATATATATATATACACACGAATCTATGATTCATCAATCGATCATATGAAAAAGCAAGCCCTAGCTACACAAGAAAAGTCAAAGATGAATGGTGAAGAACATACTGTGTTCATCTCTTCTTCCGACAAGAGAGCAAGAATAATATTATAAAAAAATAATTAAGTGGTCCAAAGTTAATTAGTTTAAATGCTATATAATACTCTAAATTTGATGAATAACATTTTTTTTGAAAGACCAACTAATTAACGCCGGGTACTCCGTACGCGACCCCCATTGGCTAATGGTAGTCCGAGCCGGCCACTAGTCCGGACGGACGGAGCCCCTAGCGGTCCACCTATTGAGGGATTCACCGGATAAAACCCGACCCTCACGCCCGCCAAATAGCACGACAGCGAGGAGTCGGTAAAACCGGGTGAGATCAGGACTCGAACCCTGGCAAGCCAGAGTCATCCCTCATATCTCCCATATAAATTGATGATAGTGAGGTTTGAACCCCATACCTCTCATTAGTAAAGTGAGTACTCTACCATTGAGCCACATTAGGATCAAGCGGAATACTCGGGTGCCCAAGTCAACACACAACATACGTATGTGTAACATGTATAATATGCCGAGAGAAAATATGGAAGAAAGCTAATCTATTATAAGCTCATAGCCCATAGATATAGGTCTGTAAATGAGTCGAGTCAAGTCGAGCTAGAGTGTGCTCGAGCCCGAACTTAATCGAGCTGGCTTGAGCTCGACTCGTTTTCTTTATCGAGCTCGAGCTCGGCTCGTTTAAAGTTCGAGCCGAGCTCGAGCTCATCGAGCCGGGCTCCTTTAATTTTTTTAAATTTTTTTATTTTTTATTTATTGTTTTTTTATTTTATAATTTAAATCTTTGATATATAAAATACAAAAAAATATAATTTTAACATACATATTATATCAAATTTATAAATTAAAGAATTATAAATTTATGTTTCATTTTCGTTATTCTTTTATAAGGTTTTAGTTATCGAGTGGTATAATATATTTATAATTTTTATTTATTTATTTCTTGGTATTATACTATACATACATACATATATATATATATATATATATACATACATACATATATATATATATATATATATATATATATATATATATATATATATATATATATATTAAAATTTAGGGTTTAATCTAAACGAGCCAAGACCGAGCCACGAGCCGAGCTGACCCTGGCTCGAGCTCGGCTCGTTTAGAAATCGAGCCGAGTCGAGTCAAGCTTATTTAAAATCGAGCTTTTTCGAGCTGAGCTTTTTTCGAGCTATTTTCGAGCGAGCTACGAGCATTTTGAACAGCCCTACATAGATATCGTGTAATGGATTAAAGATATTATAGATTAGAATATAGGAGAGAATTTAGTGTTAAGATTGAATGTAGTTTGGACGTCTTATTCTCACTATTTTTTATTATTAGTATAGATAGATAAAAATACTGTATATACATTTTTCTTTGTCAAAACTTATAACTTAAAATAAAAAGATTTTTGTTTTTTATATATATTTTTACTTGATTTGCTTATTCGTTTATTTTTATTTTTAATAAAATTTTGTATCCATATCCTTTTTATTTTGTCACGTTAAAATTAATTTAAATTTTAGAACCCAATGTCATTTAAAAAGTTTTAACACCCAATAGTATCTAAAACAAATTGCAAAGAAAATACTAGAAGAGTTTCACTATTAATTTAACATTTTGTGATTAATCCAAAAAATGATGGTAGTGTGCAAACGAAACAGCGGGAAAACAAGGTTGTAAAAGCTTATTCTTTTTCTACTCACATAATGGCAAATTTATCATAGTTATCGTCGAATTGCGGATCTTTTTATTTAGGTTTATATAAAAGTCCCATTTATTTACCCGCACATGATCCCTACACAACAAAGCATTCTCAGGGACCACCCTGTATATGTCACAATACCTTATGGGGATTCAATATTTGTTGAGGGAAGAGATGATAGTTCCCTTACAAGTGCATTTTCCAAACTTTAAATGCAATTTACTTTCTATTAGCAAATTATCCCAAGATCTTTGGTGCTCTATGACATTGTTTTTCCTAATTTTTATGTCATGCACAACTTACGTTCGAGAAAACTGATTGAAGAAAGTAGACGCGAAGGTGGTTTATATGAGATGGGGATAAAGAGCGATACGAGGAAAACAAAGTTGACATATGGCATAAAAGGCTTGGGCACGCTTCAGATGATAAACTATCACATGTTGCTTTTCTCAAGGATTTTTCTTTCAAATCTAGAAATTCGTTTTGTGATTAATGTGCTAAGGCAAAACATACAAGGTTACTATGTAGAGCCCATTCAAGATGTTTAAGTCTTTTGTATTTATTAGCTTAATTAATCTCATGTAATATTTTGTATTTCTGTTTAGTTTGTTATCGTTTAGGCCGAGGCCTTTGTAAACAAGCCCATTGGGCACTTATGAATAGATTGGTTGTGTACCATAACTTGCACTATAAATAATGCAAGCATGCCCATGCACAACACAACTTTTGAACTTCATACCAACTCCTCATTCTCTCTCTACCTTATTTCTTTCTTTCCTTTTATAGTAAATAATCAAACCCACCAAGATCCGAGATCATAGAGTTGTTAGTGATTTCCGCTAGCTAACAATACAGATTAATCCAAGAATAGTTGTGAGATCCAGTTATAAGGATCTACAATTGGTATCAGAGCGTCGGCTCAACTATTGTGGTTCCTAGGTGACGACCTTGTGTTTTGGTCTTGCTTAGGTGTTTCTTAAGTGTGTGCAAACGTACTAAGGGTTATTTTGGTTGTTTGAAGCTTTGTTATAGCCAAAAGGGTGTTTTATTGAAGATTATGTTTCAAACAGAGTGTTTTGCGAGTCTGTATTGTTAGGTACTGAATCGCAATCGCATTAGTGAGACAATTGCAATCGCATTTGTGACACAAATCGCAACCGCATACGTGACACAAATCGTAATCGCATTTGTGTAACAATCGCAATCGCGTTTGTTTCACAATCAGATTCGCAATCTGGATCGCATTCACATCCAACTCGCAATCACAACCATCTGAATCGCATCATTGTTCAAAATCGCAAATTTCCAGAATCGCAAAATCCATTAGAATCGGAACTTTTCATAAGCGCAAACATTTCAGAATCGCATTTGACCATAATTGCATTACAGACCACTTCACAATCGCAATACTGTTCATTGCGATTGCGATACAAAATAATTAGAATTTCAAGAATTTTTCACTAATTTCAAGGCTGATTTCAGATTCTTCTGAATCTTAAATGATATTAAAGAATTACATGATGCTTGATTATGAATCAGGAACGTCTAACAAATCATTCCGACTCATAAGCTTTGATAGCAACTCTGAAGAATAGAAACAGTACATGAGGGAAAGGAACTTTGGGATACCTTGGTTGAGAAGTTTGAAGGAAACTGTACATGAGAGAAAGCACAAAAGAAATGCTCAGTGGTGAATTCAACATGTTTAATCATGTTCAAGGCGAGACTATTGCATCACTCGTTCATAGATTTGAAAAGCCTTAAATACACGAAAGAGAAGTGCTAGTATTATTCAGTATATGTCTGAAGTAAACAAGAAGTTGTTAAACTCACTACTATGGACTTGGAACAACAATGCGACTATAATCAATAGAACCAAGGATATGAGCACACAACTCTTATGGACTTAATCTCAACCATCAGATCTTTTGAGGTGAATGACAAGCTCAAAATGAATAACCACATCAGCTATCCCAATCAAGCAAGTGTATCTACAGGTTCAAGAGTTGGAGCTACTTTTCTAACTCAGTCACACCCAACCGTTCATGATTTTGATGGAGTTCAAGGTGTTCAATCTGTAACTCAAGCCGAAACAAACAAAGCTTTCATTTCATCTGCTAGGTCCTCTAGTTTAGCAACTCAAGGTTTCATTCAAGATGTTGTGAAGAAAACGGTCAATCAAGACCCGAAAGCTCATGATCTGAATAAAAGTTCAAGCAGTTCAAGTAGCTCAAGCCAACCCACTCTTCAAGTTAATGATTGCAACATTTCATGGTCCCGTGACTTTATGGTTAGTCATGAGGAACTGATGAAATGAAACCTCTTGTCACCTTCATTTACACGGGTGGAAAATACAGAAAACGTAACATATGTGTATTTTATACGTTTTAATGAATTGTATATGTCATATTTATAAGAACATATAATTTAAAATTAATTATCAAGTACTAGATTCAACATATAATTTATAAATTTCTTTAAAATTTTGAATCACCAGACTCAACATGACACTCAGTCAATGTTTGAGATTTTCTTTCAGAGTCTAAAATTTTCAAAAGCTGGTGCTTCAACATCACATCAGAATGTGGAGGAAGCTGATTTGAATAATAATGTACAACTACAAGATTTGAAAATTAAAGAACCTGAACAGAATGATTCAAACTTGATCCAAATCTGACTTTATTTCTAATCAATAAAACTTCTTCTATTCAAAGGAATCATCCCATTGAAAATATCATTGGTGACTTGCATGAAAGAGTGACCAAAATGCTTCTGAAACTACTAACATTTGCTTATACTCTCGTTTTTTTTATCCCAAATAGAACCAAAGAACATTTTTCAAGCACTAAAGGACAAAATTTGGGTAGAAGATTTGCAAGAGGAATTAGCACATTTCAGAAAATTGCAAGTCTGGGAGCTAGTTGATAAACCAAGAGAAAAATATGCAATTGGCACCAAATGGGGTTTCAAAAACAAAAGGGATGAGAGGGGAATTGAAATGAAGAACAAGGCAATATTAGTTGCTCTTGGATGCCTACAAGAAAAAGGAACTGATTTTGAGGAGGTGTTTGCTTCTGTAGCAAGGCTGGGAGCCATAAGAATCGTTTTGTCATATGATGTATTAAAGAAAATCATAGTGTTTCAACTTGGTGTAAAATATGATTTCTTAAATGGAAAAATAGAAGAGGAGGTGTATGACACTCAACCTCCAAGTTTTTAAGGATTCTATGTATCCAGATAGAGTATACAAACTTAACAAAGCTCTATATGTATTACATCAAGCTCCAAGAGCTTGGTATGATGAGTTGTCAAACCATCTACTTGCTAATGGATTTCAAAGGGGAGCTATTAACAAGACCTTATTCTACAAAAAGAAAGGAAGAGATTTACTTCTACTTCAAGTGTATGTTGATGATATCATCGTTGGTTCTACAAATGAAAAGATTTGTATATAGTTTGAAGAAGTCATGAAATCAAAATATAGCATTAGTTCTATGGGAGAGATGAACTTCTTCCTTGGATTGCAAGTTCAGTAGGAAATGGATGGAATATTCATTAATCAATCCAAGTATGTTCAAGACATCTTAACCAAGTTCAAATGTCAAGATTTTTAAACAACTTCGACTCCAATGGACACACATGAAAAGATGGTTGCTGATGTAAAGGGGGAGCCTTTAGATCAACATGAATACAAAACCAAGATTAGATCACGTATGTATCTGAGTGCTTCAAGACCAGATATCATGTTTTTTGTATGTGTTTGTGCTAGATATCAAGCCAATCCCAAGGTTTCACATATGACGGCTGTAAAAAGAATCTTCAGATACTTGAAGGGAAATCCAGACTTAGGAATTTGGTATCTAAAGAACAGTTCCTTTGATCTCCTTGCATACGCTGATAGTGATTATGATGAATGCAACATAAGCAAGAAGTTAACATCTGGTGGTTATCAATTCTTAGGAGATAGGCTGGTCTCATGGCAGTGCAAGAAGTAAACAACAGTGTCAATTTCAACTGCAGAAGCTGAATACATTCTGCCTACTGTGCACAAGTCCTCTGAATTCAGAATGAACTACTTGATTATGGTCTAAATTTCTTAAACAATCCTATTCTTATTGATAAAACTGTTGCTATGTTTATTGTGAAAAAACATGTTCAACACGTGTAACATCTCGAGAAATACCATATTTATTTATTGGTTAAAATGTCAAATTTGAAAAATAGAATGATCCAAAAATATTTTAAAATAAAAATGGTAAAAAAAATAATAACATATATAAGATTATAAAGATGGAAACAATCCATGTAAAGGAAAGAATTCCATCCCACATGGAAAGGAGGAAGAAAATGACATTCCTTTCCATGGGTGAAAATAAGGAAGATAAATTCCATCCCACATGGAAAGTGTATTTAAATTTGGAAGCTCTTTATAAGAGATGGAGTTTCCATAGTAATATTCTTTTATGCTTAGCACGCAACAAGTGGTCCTATCGGAGGGTGCGGAGCACCCTACGCGTACGAGAACGGGCTCGGGCGAGGACGATGGCGACGGCTAAGGGCGTTGGCCGCAATGTGGCGCTTTGATGGCGCACTTTGCACTTCGCATCGCCGCGAGCCACTTGAGAGCCGCCTTATTGTTTTTTTGGAAAGTGGAAGCGAGACCAGGAAGTGACAAGATATAAAAGTTAAAGGACTAAAGTGAAAAATGTTGATTTCAAGACCCATCGCGATTCGCGATGGATCAACGGAATAACCCATTGCGATGCGCGATGGATACATCAAAGTGCCCTAGGATGGGCGTTGTCGCGATACGTGATCACCCAACCTTTTGGATCATCGCGATACGCGATGACCAGACGAAGTAATCGTGACACGTGTCCAGCCACGTGGTTCCACGTGGCAACACGTGGAAGGTCTACTAGGTGACAAATAAGGCTTAGTGTGCGGCCTCGCGATACGCTATGGCCAAACTAAAAGTTCCATCGCGATATGCGATGGAATATTATATTCAATGGCAGCTAAGTGATCAATCGCGATACGCGATGGATCCCTTTCCAACCCATCGTGTATCACGTTGGGTCATGATTTTGACTCTATAAATAGGGGTGTCGGGCTCTGCTTGGTGCGTCCCAAATCAAATTTACAACTCATTTTCGCGATAATCATGCTCGATCCCAATGTTCTGACAATCTGTTTCTCAAAGTACGTGCAAGTATTGAAGCTTTGTTGGTTTGTATTCTCGATTACCCGTCGACCAAGTAGAAGTATTGCTCGTGTCAGGCTTAGGCATTTCATATAAGCTATCCATACAAGGTATGGGTACAGCCCGATTATTTTATTATAGACCCTAGTCGGGGGTATAGTCTCTACATTGATGAGATAAAAAGGTGAAATATAGTTTTAATATGACAAGGGTATAGATAAATATTATTTCCTTATAATTATAAAGATTTCATAATGTTTTTTAATAAAGAAGAAACTTAATATATAAGTTTCTTCATGAAGAAGAAACGTGGTATTTTATTAATGAATGTTTTAGGACTAAAGGTCCAAGTATAAACAAATAATTATCAAGGTAATGATTATGCAAAAAGACTAAAGGTCCAAAGCTAGATCGTTGATCTAGTATTTATACTATAGGTCCGAGGTAACTTCAAAACAAAATCTGTGAAAGTGCTAATCAAAACAAAGGTGAATACGCTCATATCTTTCTTTAATCGAGTCATTTACCTAGAAACCGAAGTTTACATTGGATAATGTATCCCAAAAACTTTAGTATCTGCTGGAAATTGGGCTAGTTATACTTGTGTTTGGATCCTTACCTATGTGGGCAGAGGGTAGGCATACCCCACCATGCGTGGTACCAGGTCACCGTCTCATTGAGCCAGTCTATATGGCTGTGAGAGCTGGATGAATGTGATATAATTGGTACTCCGGTCTAGAGGGCCGCTGATTGTTTCAAGTATAAACTAAAAGTTTTCAAAAATGTTTTAGCGTGAGCATGTTCACCAGCATGTGTTGCTGGCTTATTTTATAAACCGTTTTACAGGTAATCATGATTAAACATTTGGAGTTGGAGTCTAGCCATTAGACGATCTGATGGCTCATAAAGTTTTAATATTAAAATATTGTAAATTATGCTTTATAACTTCAACTATTTTGTAAAAAACTAACGGTGTTTAATTCCCGTATTTTGGAATATATTAATATATTAAACCATAACTTCCGCTTTACAACCTTAAAATCTGATATATTTTCAAAACTGGTACTAACTATTGGTCACACTCCTAGGCCCTAAGTTGAAGTGTGATAGGTTGGTATCAGAGTCATCGATCTTAGTAATTAGGTATTTAGTCATACCTAAGCTTTGATCAATGGATACGTTTCAATTATTTTATTATATTATATTTTAGGGATAAGATAGGTTGGTATTCTTTCCTATCCCTCATCGTTCTAAAAATTACAAAAAAAAATATAGATGTCATTCAAGAAAGTGATAGACGGCTTCATTAGCGACGCACGGAGAGCTGGTCAACCCAAGCCAATATTTCCGGAGGACACCAAGAGTGAAGATTACTATGAAGACTTCTTTAGTCAAGATCGTCCAATCATACCCGTAGTTCCATATGGAATTCAACCTGCTTATTTTCCCGGCACGGAGCAAACGCCAATTCTCATTCCAAGTGATCCACCAACTCCCGAGTATCATCTGTCAGATATTTCGACCTATAATCCGTCTAATGAAATGCAAGTTGATAAACCAATCAAATCGAAATCCGAGCAAGGCACATCCAGTTGGATGCAGTGTAATTCTGATCAACGAAGATGGCATTTTGGAATTCCAACTCATAATCCAACAAATTCCAACAATGATACTTTAGCATGTCCATCAAGGAGACCTAAGATGAGGGTGATGCAACCTCAAGACAATAAAAAAAATACAAGTGGATCTGAACAAAGATGATGAAGAGATCTAGACAGAGGAAGAATCAGATGAAGATCCGAAGGTGGAAGAGGAAGAAGAAGATTTCGAAGAAGAAATTTCGGAAGAAATAAGTAACGAGGAAGAAAACCCTGGTATTAAGGATGCCCTAAAGTGTGATTATCCACCAAATATTGGTTGCAAACACCCCATGCTTCATAGAACCTCTTAGTATGCCTTTCAAGAACCATCATTCCATATGCCTAATGGATATATCTCTCAAGACCCTTATGTTCAAATGCCCCCCCCCCCCCAAGTTTTCCACCACACCCTGGAATTGTTCCTACCATCTCGGAGCAAGCCAATGAAATAAGGGAACAAGAAGCAGCTGCTAAAGATTTTTACAACTTACCGTTCAAAGCAAGTCCCCCACCACCATACCCGAAGAATCAATATAATATCCCCACACTTAAACATTTTTCGTCCCTAAAAAGTCTATTTGCAATGGAATCATAATCGAA
Organism: Bidens hawaiensis; assembly: GCF_021521415.1. NCBI lineage: Eukaryota > Viridiplantae > Streptophyta > Magnoliopsida > Asterales > Asteraceae > Bidens > Bidens hawaiensis. The sequence goes on from NW_027492672.1 coordinate 458,618, forward strand.
AAATTGATCTTAAAAACATATAGATTATCATAAAGCACAGATAACGTAAAAACCGCGATTGCCGATATTGTTTTCCACTTAAACCCAGCCACCAGCCTATCAAACCCTCAAGCACATTAAGCAATTAAGTTTTAAGTGATAACAAAAACCTTTGGGTCTCACACCTTTAGAGTTAAGATCAACCTACCCCATCTCAAGCATAATAAAGACAATTAAAAATCGGGTTGAAGCAGACTGGTTCAACCTATCACCGTAAGATAAGAACCCCTTAATGGTAAGAAAAAAAATACACTTAGATGGAATTTTGAATGATAGGTCAAATAGATCGTACGAGCATGTCCTAAAAATTATTGGACTTTTATCCTATGTATTCCCTAAAAAATATTTATCGACTAAAAACTTTCGAGCCCCAATAGTGTATCCTCAGAGTCACTATCCCCTTGGTAACACGTAAACTCTTAGCCTCGTCTAGTATGTGCACTTTGGCCTCTTTTTCTATTTTTAAGAATGTTTTTTTTTTTGCCATTTTACAATACATAACTTTTTCTCACTTATCTTTGCTTTTCAGACCAACTTCTTGGAATACTTTGTAACTTTCAAAACATAACCTTTTTTTTTATTTTTTTTGTGCACTTAGGCATCTTTAACCTATAAATATATAACTAAAGATTAAAGCTTGTATAAAATTGGACATTGCGGGGCGCCACCACTCATTATTTATTTTCATAAAACCGAGTGGCGTGTTAATTTAAAGTGTATTCAATTCTCACCACCTTAGGGTAATCAGCTTATGGTAATACTCCTTATGCCTTATCGAATTTCAGCTTCACTGTCCCCCCTTAGGATGGAAACCCACAAAAAATCTCAGATTAATTAAGTTTATTAAGTATATGCAATGGGAAACCTTTCAAGACTAGTTGGATATACCGACACATCCCAAGCTTAGTACGTTTTCTTATTATATTATCTCTTATATATTAGTAGTTTGAAAAACCAATTTCCGATTTTTTCTATCATTTTCCATTATTTGCAAAAATAAATTTAATATTTTTGGGACATTTTTTTCCAATTATTTTTATGCTTTTTTTTCAACTTTTTTTTATTTTTTTACTTTTTTTCAATTCTTTTTTATTTTTGCTGAAAATATCAATTTCCCATCCCCACACTTAAATTTCACATTGTCCTCAATGTGAGAAAAAGGAAATTACAAATAAAATTATGCAAAAATAAAAATAATGAATTGGAACAGACTCCCCTGGTCAATAGATGATATGCCTTGTGAGTCGTGTTCCACGCCCTCCAATTCCAACACGATCAGCAAGCTATCTTCAAATAATGTCATCTTTCACGAACAAAAGCAGAAATCCTGAAACAAGTGGCATCCCCACACTTGTTTAAAACCGTATCCCATCAACTATCTCATAAGCAACCTTGGAACAACCTGCAAGTAAGAGAAGAAACGCCCGACAGAGCAAAGAAGTAAAAACAAAATAGAAATAAAAATAGAAGAAAAAGATAGTAACGGGTTGCCTCCCGGGAAGCCCTAAGTTTACAAAAAGTCTTCAGCCAGACTTAGTCCGGAAACCTCAATCAGGGGGCTTCTCGTTGATCCTCTTCCCTTCGATGCTCCTCGACACTCTCCTCTTAAAATCAGTTGGGAAAAAACTAATTTCCAAACTCATGTAGGCCCAAAAATACGCATTCGGGTCGATCCACCCATTATTAAAATTCTGAAAATACGACCATTTCAGCACACTTTGATTCCCGAGCCCGAATATCTTCCTTCTTGGGGCTATTGATTTACGTGGCGATCCACGAACAACTATTTCTAAAAACATATCCGCTTTACCGTGCTGA